>NC_056727.1:883020629-883320629 GCF_019279795.1 Protopterus annectens | reverse complement strand
CGTGTGGGGAGTTCAAGTAGACCTTATTTGCCTCCTCTCTGAATGATCATCTGGCAAGATTCTACTCCAGGACTCCATGCATAAAGACCTGAAAGACAGATGCCTTTTCTTTTCTTTTCCTTTTCATGGACAAGAATGTTCTTGCATGCCTTTCCACCCCTTCTCTGTGTTCCAGGATACTTCTGGAGATTCAGAAGGAATCCTCCAATATCATTGTGGTGACTCCATTCTGGCCAAGGCAACAGCAGTTCTCCCTTTGTTTGGAAATGGCCAGGGGCAGTTACCACAAGCTTCCTCACAAAATGGATCTAATTGCACAAGATCAAGAGTGTTTGACACAATTCAACAACGATCAAGTTCAGCTGATTGGATGATAGGGTCTTAATTACCTTTAGGCACCTATTTACTGAGGACATGCAGTAGACACTAATAGAGGCAAGAAAGCCTGCTATTAGAAAATCATATTAGCAAAAGGAAAAGGTTTTCTAGTTGGTGCCAACAACATAACCAGCATCCATTCAGGGATAGTGTTTCCCTGGTTTTACACTATTTACGTGAGTTACTATCCTATGGCCTCTCTTACTCCTCCATCAAAGTTTAGTTATTGGCCATTTCAGCATGTCTGCCCACGGATTCGAAAGGGACTTTACTTAAGGAGCCTCCAATAAAATTGGCAGCCTTTGCTTGGAATCTTAATTTTGTGTTAGAAAAGCTAACACTTGCTCCATTTAAACCAGTTAATTTGGCTGGCTTGAGGTTCTTAACAAAGAAGTCTGTTTTACTGAGTGTTCTGACCTCTGCAAGAATAGTTTGTGAGTTGCAAGCTCATGTGGCGAGTCAACCTCATCTCATTTTCCATACAGAGACTGTGTTTTGTTTGAGAACTAATCCTCCTTTTTATACTTGAAGTGGGATCTGAATTTACTTTAAGCCAAACTATCCATCACCCGTTTTCTTTCTTGAATCTAAGAATGAAGGAGTAAGGATACTCCATAGGTCCACAGACAGCTCAGGTAGCATTGTAACAGAACTAAATCTTTCAGATCAGTTTTTCATTTCTTGTGAAGGTAAGAAGAAGGGAAAACCTGTGTTAAAACAGACCATGATAGGCTATTTGTTATTCTCACTGCAACAAAACTCTTCCAGGCGGGGCCAAAGTCCGCTCTACCAGGGCATTGTCTTCATTTATGGCTTTTTGGAAAGGGTTAGAATCTAGAAGCAGCAGCTTGGTCCTGTTTTCATACTTTTGCAAGGCATTATAAGCTTGATTGTGTCTGTGGGTCTAGATCAGGCTTGGTTAGGAACATTCCCCATGTGCTCCTGGACCCTTCCCCTTCCACCTCCCAAATGTAATAAGCTGAGGTAATTTTACCTGAATAGCTAAGGCTACTATACTGAACATCATGCAGCTGTGTAAGTAAACTTACCATAACAGTAGATGTTCATTGATCACTGCTGCCATAGCCGTTCCCTCCCTCCACCCCCTCCCTTTTTTTTTTTTTTTGTTGAATTTTTATGCCAGGGTGTGGACATTTATTTTATGTTGTTGTTAGCATTGCCCTTTCAGGACTATGCCTCCCTGTCTCTGTTTGCATGAAAGCTCTGAAGGGTTTAGCTCCCAGACCTGCCTTTTTAATCAGCTTAGCTCAAGCTGATTAATGGTTTAGGAGCTTGGAACATGGCCTGAAGCTTTGGAAGCTGGCCAGCTTTTATATCCTATATAGGATATGACCCATATAGTTTAGGCTACTACAGCAGTGATCACTTAAGCATCTACTGTTATGGTGGGTTTACTTGTACCACTGTATTATTTCTTCTAACACCTTTGATGCCTTACATGACCTGGGTTCTGTTTTATCTGAAACTACTGAGGCATTATTTTCCAGCTAGGCAGCTGAAGTAATCAGATGTATGGTAGGCTGTTTGCAGTTCCAAGGGCCTGGTTAGAGATGCCTGTCAGGTGTTATTTTACATATCTTGTCCTCGTCCTTTGTAATTGGTACCTTTCCTGATTTGAGTACATGCCGCTGAGTCCATGTTTTGGTGGCCTGTGAGGTGCCACCTTTTTAGAAGGGCAAATTGTAGGTCTAACAGAAGCATTAATTTTTGCCTTCAGAACATTACATTTGAAATTAAATTGGGATTTATTTAATGTTAATTAATGTTATTGTATTCTGTTCTGTTGACTTGTATAATTTGTTGTTGAATGTTTAACACTTGCATTTATTGTTTTTGTATGTACCATGCCTAGGATTAAGAGTTTTGGTACTAATACTTTCCAATAAAATAAATCTGATGTCACCATTACATACATCAACTTACTCTGTTTTCATTCTCTAATTTCAAGTGCATCTGAGTGTCAGTGCCACTGATATTAGAGTAGCAGACACTTGCCTTACAGGTACTTGCCCTTGAGGTGTCTGTTTTAGTTTTAGCACACTATCCAGGCATTGCTGCTCTTCCCCATTATTCAGAGGGGTTGGCTTCATTTTTAGTGAGCCTGTAGACTAAACCATTTTTACTTCCCTCCCTGGCACCAGTGTAGTTAGATTTGGGTTCTACATTGTTCACCTATTTCTGCGGTTTCACTTTAAAATTTAATCTCCCCCTGCACGTTGTCTATAGGTCATGGAGACAGCGGGCATCAAGGAGACCGTCTGAGTCATCCATTTGTGACTCCTCTGAGTGAAAGAGGCCTTAAAAATGAGTGGCCAAGGCCAAACATCTGACTCCCTGTTGGGGCTGAACCATTTGATGAGGTTGTGGAAGAGGGTGCTTCTACTCCAGCTAATCCAACAGTTCTTAAGTACAGACTATTTCTGTGATGTTCACTAGAAAAGAGGGGTGCGGCCATGTGAGATGACCTCTTTACCTCAAATGAGATTGAAAGAAGCAAGAGTAATGGTGGAGCATTCCTCCTGAATGGTCACCCCGTAGTCATTGGGAAAAGAGGCTACTATGTATGGGAACATCCTGGCAATGTAGCTGCAATTCCTCGTAAGGTTGAGTGTGTTCTGCCTCCTCCAAAATGCTCTCTGGGAGACTACAGTCCTAAATACAGTATGTGCTTTCTTTGGTGGCCCTTCAGAGAAATCCCAGCTATCCACCCCACTAATACATTATCCAAGGCTGTGGAGTGGCCTGGGTTGTTTTTCATGTTATTACAGAAGTCATTGAACTACCTGTCCATATTATATTTTCAGAGGGGTTTGTAAATGAAATGCAACATGCTGTCAACAGGATGTTTGGTGGTCCCTTGAAGGTGACAGTTAAGGTCTAAACATTCATGACTACTACTGTTGGTAGCGATTATTGTTTGGGTAACTTGTACAATGGATGAGGCTAATAACATGGTATGATTTGAAATTATAAAAGGCTTGCACTCATGTGTCCTCCTAAACCGCTTTGCTGTGACACTAAGATGTCCTTTCATAGAGTCCTCTTTCATGGGATCCGTAGTTGGACCAAAGATTGAAGAGTCTTTAAAAAGCATGAAAGAGAAAATTTTCAGACCCTTATGGCTGTGAGGATGAAGTTCCATCCTCCTCAGGCTACCTTTATAGGCTGCAGAGACCCTGATTCTACTGATACCCATAGTCCAAGCAGCAGATTTTAAGAGGGGCACAAAGACTTTCCTTAACTAGAGTACAGCAGGAACATTGACCAAGGTTCTGGGGTCCTCTCTAGTTTTGAGGGTGGCATGAGCATCCCCATTGAAGCCTGTAGCAATTCTGACTCTGAGCATAATGACCTTCTTAGGGCACAGTTGGTCAAGAGGTAGATATGCACTAAGTAGAAGATGCACAAGATGTTATGTGATCCTATCTCGCCTACATTCTGAATGATGGGTTCGGAGCCGATCCCTCGGCTCCGACTCGGCACGCTTATGCCAAAGAGCGAAGTCTCTTATTGGCTGAGCTTACTATATCCCAGGATGCACCACTACCAGTCCCCCAGATCTCGTTTGCCGCTTCCCTGCGAAGACGTGGTCTCGAGCTGGCTGGGCTGAGTAGTTATTATTAACTAACTTTTCTGTCAGTTTTTGCTGTTTTGCTCACAAAAGCTGTTTTAACAGCTAACTCTTATTGTGTGTGTTTGGATTTTGAAAACTTGTTGTGTGTGATTGGGTTGGTTTGTTTTCGCCCCTCCATCCAGGGCCTTCCCGGACTATTAACCTTTATACTTACAGGGTCTCTAGTAATTATACAAATTGGTTTAGAGTTACCTGTTCATTTACAGGAAGAGTTGGCATTAACTATTACTGTAAGCTTTAATTTATCAGCAGTAAATTTAGCTGTTTACTTTCCTGTCAGAGTGACTAGATTTGTGTATCAACATGTCTCAAACCCCTAGGCCTTCGGGCTTTAAAAATGTTCAAATGTGGTTTAAAATGTCTATCACAGACGATCATTCGCTCTGTGTATATTGTTTAGGGCAAAACACTTGCAGGAGTCATGTAGTGTATGTCACGCTTTTTCCTCAAGGGTCCTCCAGGAGAGGAAAAATAAATTGATTCTAAAGGGGTTAGTTAAACCTTCCTTTGAAGAAGCCTTGGCATCCTCTCCTGCTCCAACCAAAAAGAAAAGGGCTTCGGTTCCGACCAGTCCGTCGGATCCGACTGCCAAGAAACTTAGGCAGGCCTCTCCTTCGGCTCCAAAGACTTGGAGCCGAGGTTGAACGGTCTGCCTCGATGCCACCAGTATCGACTCCTCTGGCTTCGGAGCCGATGGCTGGGGCATCGAGGCGGGTCACCTTCGCGGCTCCACTGCTCGGAGCCGACAAGGGTCGCTCAGACACTTCCTCCTCGGCGAAGTCCACCTCGGCATCGATGGAATCTGCTGTGTATTCCCTCGGCGCCGATACTCATCGAGTCGCCTCGGAGCCGGTCCCCTAGCCCTTTGGGGCCGATGGAGAGGCCTTCTCGAACCCGTTCTGTTTCCTCTCGGTCTTGAGGATGTCAGATTCTGATATAGACAGGGTGCTCCAAAGACTGTTCCAGTCACCAGTCTTCCAAAAATTTGTTTCGGTTCCGATCCAGCTGGTTTCGGAGCCGATGACCTTGGCCCACCCATTGCCATTCCTCCTCCGACTGCTTGGCTCCGTGGAGCAGGTGCTGTTGGAGCCGGTGGAGATCTCAGAGTCGGCTCCGACCCTTACTCCAACCGGGCCTTCGGGTCCGAGTTTGCTGTACGGACTTCTTCGGCTGGACCCGGGGTGATGTTTGGGACCTATGCTTTCGGTTCCGAGCCTCCCCTCGGTGCTTGGCTGCGGGACTTCCGTCGGCTATCACGGCTCGGAGTCCGGACACTCCCAGGATTCTGGGGTCTGGCTTTCAGGGCCATGAGGAGTGCCTTGGCCAAGTCCTCTTCGCCATCTCTCCGGCTTTACCAGCACCTTCCCTGGGCGTGGAGACTGGGTCTTTGGCAGTTCCCCTGTCCGTAGCCAGCGGAGCCCCGAGGCCTGAGGTTACCCCAGTGGGGTTCCCTCCTCCTGAGGGTTCTTCGGAGTTGTCTTCAGAGGAACCCCAAGGAAGAGATCGTGCAAGAGGAAGCACGTGGACTCCCCGAGTCTATTACATCAGACACTGATATGGATGATGCAGAGGGGTCCCCGAAGTCGTCCTCGGATGATGTCTCATTTGCAGACATCTTAGAGATCCTCAAACAACGAGGCGGCTGGATATCCAAACCCCCCTCTGCTGACGAGTCAGTGCTCCTCAAGGCCTTTGGGGCTCAGCCCACCGCCTCCTGGGTGTCTTCGCTCTCTGACGAGCTTCTGGGTTTAGTTTGTCGGCGTGGGAACATCCAGATACCGTGGAACCAGTTCCTTCTCGTCCAAATAAATTTTTGTCTGCTCCCCGAGAAGGAGTTCCTTACTAAAGGCGTGGCTGTAGATGCCATGGTGGTGGCATCTGCTACACAACAGGGCGTGGCAGAGGCTTCAACGTCTATCCATCCTCCTAATAAGGAGTCTAGGAGTATGGACAGGTGCGGGAAGCGCACCCTGACTTCTGCAGACCTGCACTTAAGGTCTCTGAATTATTTGGCACATTTTAGCAGGCTTCAGAGGGATCTGGTCAAGGAGTTGTCAGATTCCTCTCGGGTAACCTACCTGAGCAGCTAGCCCAGTCGGTTAGCTCTCAGTTGGCTATCCTTACGTCAATTTCTAACTCATCCATGAGGCTCATTTCCTATGCGGCCGAAGGGGTGGGAGAGCGGCAGGCACAGGCGTGGCTCTCGTGAGACAAGCCTGGCTCCGCTTGTGTCAGTTCTTGGAGGCCTTCAAGTCTTCCTTCGCCGCGCTCCCTTTGATGGGTCCTCATTGTTTGGACCCAAGGTGAAAGACACCCTTACCGCTGTGAGCAAGAGGGAAAAACTTTATCTGCCGTAGGGCCCGTTATTCCACTCCCTTTCGGCCTTACCCCAAGGCTAAAGGAGGGAAAATGTGGTTCAAAATCTGCAAGTTTTTCTCCCAACAGCAGGAAGATTCCCGTCCAGAGGCAGAGGCGGGAAATTTTTCAGGAGACGCCGTCCCAGAGGCGCAGAGGGCCCGCAATTCTGGAGACCTTGAGTCCTTTCGTGGCTCTTCAGCCTCCCACACGTCATGAGGGATTGCCCGGCTGTGCTGCTCGAGCCAGTCGGGTGTCATTGCCAAGCACCTAGAAGCCTGGGAGTCAATCACTCAGGACAGATGTGTGCTTCGGATCATTGCCGGAGGTTACTCCATCACTTTCACATGCTCACCCCCTCCGTCCAAAGAATCCCGGACCCACCACCCAGTCAAAGGGAAATAGCAGCCGCAGAAGCTTTAAAGCTGCTAGAAAAAGGAGTCATCCAACCGGTCCCCACAGACCAGATCGGATCAGGAAATTACTCCAGGTTCTTTTAGTGCCAAAAGACAGGGGACCTGAGGCCAATATTGGATCTCAGCAGACTGAACCAATCCGTCCACGAAATCCAAATTCGAATGGTCACGTTACAATCCATTCTCCCATTGTTGGAGAAGGATGTTTGGATGTGCTCCATAGACCTCAAGGACGCCTATTATCACATACCGATACATCAGGCGTCCAGGAGGTATCTGCGCTTCAGCCTGGGAGTCAGTCATTACCAATTTTGTGCTCTGCCCTTTGGTCTCACCACAGCCCCAGGGTGTTCAAGTGTTTGGCAGTAGTGACGGCTCACCTGAGAAGTCTTGGATTCCAAGTGTTTCCCTATCTCGACGACTGGCTCCTAACTGCCACCACCAGGCATCTACTAATGGACAACCTCAAAGCCACCATCTCCCTGGGTGTTTCCCTGGGGATTACATTCAATTGGTCAAAGTCTGTCTTGCTGCCCTCTCAACGCATAAAGTTTATAGGAGCAGAGATAGACTCAAGATTGATGCTTGGCGTCTTTCTTCCTGCCGAAAGGATCCGAACTTTACAGGGCCAAGTTCAAGCTCTGATCTCGAGATCCAAAGCCCCAGCCAGGATGGTTCTACAGGTTTTAGGCTCAATGTCTGCCACGGTTCTTTTAGTTCCTCTAGCAAGATTACACATGAGGATTCTTCAGTGGCTCTTGTCAACTCAATGGTCCTTTCAGGATCTTCCCTCAATCATCACATCATGATTACGGAAATATGCAAAGGGACCTTCGCTGGTGGCTTCAGACATCCAACTTGGATCAGGAAAACCCTTTGTTCTCCCCTCCAGTGGTTAGCCTGACGACAGATGCCTCCCAGATAGGGTGGGGGGGGCATTGTCTGGGCAGGCTAGTTCAGGGCTCCTGGCTTCCAGGCGAAGCTCTTCTCCACATCAACGTGTTGGAGATGAGGGCTGTACTTCTATCCCTACAAGCCTTACACAAGTTTCTTCCTCAGGGCATCATCGCCATCCACACAGACAACATGTCGGTGGTTTGGTATCTGAACAAACAAGGAGGGACCAGATCATACCCCCTTTGCAGAGAGGCCATGAGAGTGTGGGAATGGGCTGTAGCTACCAACCGCTTCTTGGTAGCGACCCACATCCCGGGAAAGTCAAATATATTGGCAGACAAATTAAGCAGGACAATTCTCTCTCCTCACGAATGGTCTCTAAACCACACAGTAGCAGCTCAGGTTTTCAGGAGATGGGGGGCCGTGCTGCGACCTGTTTGCAACTCCACTGAACACCAAGTGCCAAAGGTTTTCTCCTTGATTCCACATCAGGAGTACCAGCCATGGATGCTCTAGCACAACCTTGGCCAACAGGGCTACTTTATGCCTTTCCTCCAATTCCGCTTCTTCCCAGAGTTATTCAAAAGCTTCTCAACTGGGGTCTTCAATGATACTGATTGCCCCATACTGGCCTCGTCAGATATGGTTTCCTACCTGAAGAAGCATGCAGTGGACGATCCGTGGACTTTAGACCTAATTCGGACTTGTTAATCCATCAGTCGGGACATTGGCATCAGTCCCTTCAATCTTTGAATTTGACAGCTTGGCTCCTCCACTTCCAACTTTAGTCAGAAGGCACACACTAGACCGGAAGTTGTTCACATTTTATCTTGCCCACAAACCCACCACTAACAAATTGTACCTTAGTAAGTGGAAGAGGTTTGCTATCTGGGCTCAACTCAAGGGCTTAGACCCTATCACTGCTCCTGTCCCAGAGGTCTTGAAATTCTTAACATCCCTATTTAATCAGGGATCTTCTGTCTCAACTATTAAAGTCCAAATAGCAGCTATCTCTAAATTCCATGCATCCATGGATCCTCCTTTGATGAGCAGCAGGCTATGCAAAACTTTCATTAAAGGTGCCAGTCTGTTAAGACCCCAGTTTTCATCCTGCACCTCCGTGGGATCTTGATTTGGTGCTTCACGCATTAACATCTCCCCTTTGAACCGGCTGCTACATGCGAATTAAAATATATGTCTTGGAAAACTGCCTTCTTAGTTGCAATTACTTCTGCAAGAAGAGTTTCAGAGCTTCAAGCCCTGTCTATTAAACCACCGTACTTGATTTTCCACAAGGATAGAGTATCACTTAGGCCTAATCCATCCTTTGTCCCAAAGATCTGTTCTAGTTTCTGTCTTCAACAATCTCTAGAGCTACCAGTTTTCTTCCCAAAATTCTCCAATGAAGCAGAATACACTCTTCATAAATTGGATGTTCACAGGCAATTACGCTTCTATTTAGACAGGACTCAGCAACTTCGTAAGTCAGACCAGTTGTTTGTGTCCTTCTCAGATAATAAATTGGGCCAAACCATCACAAAAGCTACTATCTCAAAATGGATCAGAGATTGCATAACTCAGGCTTATTCTTCTTGAATAAACAACTTACAACATCTATCAAAGCTCATTCTACCAGAGCTATGGCTACTTCTATTGCTTTTCATTCCAAGCTCGCTATTTGAAATCTGTGCTGCGGCTACTTGGTCCAATCCGCACACTTTCATTTCCCACTACAAATTGGATGTGGCATCTAAAGGACGAGCATCATTTGGTTCCACGGTACTCAGGAGTGTTTTCCAGTGAGCCACCCAGGATTCAGGTGCTAGGGGCTGTCCCATCAGTCAGAATGTAGGCGAGATAGGATCACATAACATCTTTTAGTTATGTACTCACCATAACTTCAGATGTTTGGGATCCATCTCCTACATTCTATACCCACCCTCCTTCCCCTGCCTTGCAGATCAGAAGAGATTGAACGGTTTTGAGTTCAACTGTTTTATCTTGTTTCATCTGACGATGTTATATAAGCAGGGTATGCATGTGTGCATGTATGCGGACAAACTAGATCTGGGGGAATGGTAGTGGTGCATCCTGGGATATAATAAGCTCAGCCAATAAGAGACTTCGCTCTTTGGCATAAGCGTGCCGAGTCGGAGCCGAGGGATCGGCTCCGAACCCATCAGTCAGAATGTAGGCGAGATGGATCCCAAACATCTGAAGTTATGGTGAGTACATAACTAAACGATATGCACTCTTCGCCTCACAGTGGTTCAGTCTTATGTCAGAGGTATGCATGAGGAAAACTATGTCCTGTGGCTGTCACTTGGTTTTCTTTTCCCTGCTTTTATGTCTTTATTAGATTAGCCATGCCCAGGCTGCCTCAGAAGAGGTAAGTAGAATAAGTTCCTCAAAAAAGAGCCATACAGTAGGTTCCTCCAAATCAACAAGGACCTTGTTGCTGTTTTATTTTCTTTTTAGTTCCATTGAAAGGGGGACCTCTGGACCATTCTGGACTGGAGTAATCCTCTGTGGTAACCCTTCATTCACTCCTACCGAGTCTGTCCGGAAATAAAAATTACATGCAGTCTTTAGACCTTCAGGATGTTTATCTGTACATCAAGATTAATTGACAGTTTTTACCAGTTTCACATTTTGGCTCTCCTAATGCACCATGGGTAACTGCCCGCTTAACTGTGGTGTTTCCCCTTTTTATGTGATTGACTCCTGGCAGCTAGTTCCAGAAGCTGTATTATCAGTCACGAGGACTATCTACTTCATGACTTTCACTCCTTGTGGATCACTGTAAATGCTTCAAAATCAACTGGCTACTGACATTTTTAGGCTTGTTCCTGGATACAGGTATCTTTATTGCTGGAGAGGCTTTCATCTTTTCAAGTCGCCTACATCATTCAACTTGTTATCTTATGGCTGTGACCTAATGGCAGCTTTATAGTCATGGTCTGTAATGCCATTTTCTATGTGAGAGTTTTGTTTTAGATATTAAAACTACAATAGACACACAAGATACTTTTTCAAGATGTCTTTGAAATGATCTCTCAGGCTTCAAGGGGCATCTGGTGTGGTGTCTGTGCCCTGCCTTAAATAAATACTTGAAATACTGTTATATGGAGAACAGATGCATCATTTTACATCAAAAGTAAGGGGCAGTGAATTTATATAAACATGGATTAAACCCACCCAGCCTACTCTTATGTAATGTTATTTATAAATGAAATGCATGGCCTTAATCTACACATTCTCTTTCCAGGCAGATGAAAAATTATAATTTGCAAGTTCTTTTCATTTTTTCCATGTCTCTGCAAGTAGATAGAATGCCTCTTACACATATCACGTGTCAGCTTGAATGGCATTCTTTCACAGTCTTTGGTATATTAGAAGAAAGTGTTCCCGTAGAGTGTATTCAGTTGCATATTCAAGAAAGACATGTATTACAGAATTAGTTTGCTTCAGCTTGATACTTAAAAGCAAATGTTCGTGTTTCACTGTTGCAGTCATCACATTTGGGTTATCCCTGCCAGAATAGCCCTCGGGCAGCCCGAATACTAGAGGCGTAGTATTTCTGCATCTGTTGCTGTTGCTTCAGGACTGACGTCAGGTCGTCAGTAGTATAAAGTAAGGCAGCCGACGCCATTACATCAATCTTTCTTGCTGTGGAGCTTGAAGCAGAAGCAGTTTGAATGAGTGCCGGTTGGCCGCAACCTGAGTTTCGTCTGCAGAATTGAAGATGAAGTCTTCTAAAGCTAAGTACCCCATTGGGGATCCTTTTTTCTTGCACTAACCGATGTCAAAAAAGTGAATTGTCTCGCCTGTGGAAAGCAAATACCACACAGAGACTTTCATTCTTACTGCGTCACTTGCTTAGGCCCAGACCACGACGTCCCCCACTGTCGCTTCTGTGCTGCCCAGACCACGATGTCCCCCACTGTCGCTTCTGTGCTTTGTTCAACGCCAGAACTATCCATAGTCAGGCCCTTATTGTAGCTAGATATTTTCGCTTACACTCCTTGAATTCCGATATGGCTTCGGGTAAGCCACCTGACAGCAGATCTTCCGAAAAAATGTGAAGATAAAGACAGAGACAGACTGCACAGGTCCAAACCTACCGACGACACTCCTGTTAAGCTAGTCATCAGTTCTCCAGTCCTCAGTGAGGTGCTTTCGCACAGCCCCTGATGCACGCTTCTGTGGATTCGCAGACTGCTACCGAGACCCTTTCTGATTCTGGTATGCAGCAAAACTCTTCTTCGACTAAGGATCTTGCGGTCGTCTGTACCTTGGATGGGTCTGGAGCCGCTTAGAAGGCACCGGCTTCCGAGGAAGTCCTTTGCACTACCGATTCTCGACACAAACCGACGTCTTCTTTCGGGACTACCGTTCTTTTGAAAACGACTGAGTTTCTTAGGCCCAACCCAAGAAACCGATGATCCAGTCTCAGGCACCTGCTTCCTTGCCTCGGTCTCAAATACTTAAAATGGCAGAAGACCTTATCATGCTGATCAGGGGAAGCCAAGCTACCCCTTCCAAAAGGAAAAGAGATCTGTCCCCTGTAGTTTTGTCTGAATAGGAGTCCAATGACTGTGATGCTTCTGAATATGAAGACATGCAACCCCTCTCTGCTTATGATGCAGAGGATTCCATTCCTTCAGCCTCTCCCCCAGAGGATTTTTCCTTTGGGGAAACCCTTCATACCTTAAGGGAGCATTTCCAATGGGAATGTCAGGACTATCCTCAGTCAAAAAAGAGACTCTGAGAATTCTTATATCTTCCACAGCACAGACCCTTGGCCATCCCCCCAGTCCTAGATGTTGTGAAGGATGTTTTCCTGGAATCCAGTTTGACTCCCGACACCCTCCCTCCTGCATGCAGAAAATCAGACAGGTACCATAGAGTCCCCGACTCACACAAATTTCTCTTTAACTCCTTTAGGCCCTTGAGAAATTACCTCAGGGCAGCAGTAGGATTTTTAAAGCAACCTCTGCTAAGAATCTCACCCCCTCAGGTAGGGATTCCCGAGCACTAGACAGATGGGGTAAAAAAGTATACACTTCAGCTACTCTTGCTATCAGAGCACTGAATTGTCAGTTCCATATGCTAAAATTTTAGCAACATACCCTGGAACTCCTCAAACAAAAAATGTCTTCCTTTCCTGCTTGTGCAGAATCTAAAGAGTTACAAGAGTTAATGCATTCTGCAAGTCAAGTAACTAAACACACCTTGCACTGTGGTTTTGACGCCCTAGAAGCTTCTTGCAGGGCAGCAGTCACCGGATCTGTCCTTAGAAGGCATGCATGGCTTAAGGAACAGCCCTTGCCAGACCATGTTAAATCTAAATTTTGGATACCCCCTTGCACAAAGACAACTTATTTGGCACTAAGGCAGAAAAGGTCTTAAAAAAGATGGAAGAAAAAGCAAAGTCTATGCAGGCAGTTAAGGATTTCTTACAGGTCCAGCCACCCAGGTTCAGCAGGCATTATCAAACCAAGCACTAGTCCTTTCCTGCTCCCTCCAGGCCAGTTCAGCCCAGACCCTGGGGAACCAGACCCCCAGACAGCAGCCACAGGGAATGCAGAGATCTAAGCAGTGGACTACCTCCACTTCAAAACCATGGAGTTCTAAGCCACCCCCTTATGGTAAGAACTCACAAGGGCTCTCCTCCCCCACCCCCTCCCTCTGCCCACCTTCACTTACCCCTAGGAGAAAAATTCTCCTTTCACACAACCACCTGAGCCACCATTACCAAAGACTGCTGGGTTCTCAACATAATGTCCCAGGGATACAAATTTTCTTTCCACATCCTTCCTACTCCAAAAGGGTTCCCAGATCTACCTCCAAACCAGTGGGCAGAGGCACAAAAGCAAGTCCTTTCCCTGCTCTCAATGAGGGCAGTAGAGCACGTTCCTGCAGAACAGGAAGGCCAAGGTTTCTACTTCAAACTTTTTCTGGTACCCAGAAAAGGGGGCACCTGGCGCCCCATCCTAGAGCTATCCATTCTAAACACCTTCCTGGTGATCCCAAAATTCAAAATACTCACCAGCAGCTGCTACCTATGATGTTCTTCATGTTTCACTGTTGCAATCATCACTTTTGGGTTATCTGTTTGCAGTAGCCCTCAGTCAGCCTGATTAACAAAGTCTTGGGTCCTGTGTCGGTTGCTGTCCCCTTTTCCATGACGTCAGGGGTATAAAACATGCAACTGACACCATTACAACAGTCTTTCTTGCCGTGAGGTACCTGAAGCAGAAGCAGCTCGCAAGTGCCAGTCAGCCAACTCCTGAAATTTTCATTTTCGAGTTTCAGAACTGAAGTCTTCAACTAAAGCTAAGTACCCTATTGGGGAAACTTTTTCTTGCTCCTTATCGATGTCAGTAAAAGTTAATAATTCCATTACAATGTGGAAACTGGAACCAAGGATTTTCAGCATGTTGACAAGCAAATGGGGAGCCCAGATATAGACCTGTTTGCCTCCCCCCAAAACTATCAGTTGGGCAAATTTTGCACAAGGACTCCCCACAAACAAGCTTGGAAATCAGTTTATGCCTTTCCTCCTCTGCCTCCGTTCTCTAAAATACTACAAAAGATCAAACAAGACAAACCAAGGATGATTTTTGATTGTACTAGACTGGCCACGCCAACACTGGTACCCACTCTTGCACAGTGTGTCACTGTTGGCCCCATGGCACCTGCCTCAGACTCCTACTCTATTGTCTCAGCAGGAGAACCAAATTCTGCACCCTCAACTTCAAACACTGAATCTAGCAGCTTGGTTAATCACATAATTTCTCCTGTACCATCCCTCAGTAAACCAGTGATGGAGATCATTTTAGAGGCAAGGAGACTTAGTACTAGAAAGTCTTAATGCTGAAAAATGGAAAAGATTCTGTGCCTGGAACCAATCTCAAGGGTTGAGCACAACAGTGCCCAATTTACCTCAGATTTTACAATAATTAACTGAGATGCTTCCTAAGGGCCTATCTTTCTCCTCCATCAAAATTCACGCCTCAGCCATCTCAGCTCATTATAACACAGAACCACCTCTCTTCTCTCATCCACTGCTTAAGCAGTTCCTCAGAGGGGCCAAAAATCTACGGCCCCTCAGGTGAGCTCCAACTCCAGCCTGGGACCTCAACTTTGTATTGGAAAAGCTCACCCTTCCTCCTTTCGAGCCAGCTGCCACTGTGGACTTAAAATTCCATTCTTGGAAAACAGCTTTCCTTTTAGCAATCACTTCAGCAAGAAGGGTATCTGAATTACAGGCCCTCATGGCAGTGGAGCCTTTCATCATCTTTCATGCGGACAGGGTGTTCCTCAGGACCAATCCCTCCTTCATGCCCAAGGTGGTATCCAGTGTGGCCCTTAATCAGTTCATACATTTGCCAACCTTCTTTCCTAATCCACAGAACAAAGGGGAACGGATTCTGCACTCCTTAGACATGCACAGACAACTTAGATTCTACTTGGACAGAACTAACCTCAAAAGAAATCTGATCAGTTGCTGGTGGCATTTGCTGCAGGGGCAGAGGGGAAGGCTATTTCAAAGCAAACCATTTCCAAATGGATAGGCCATTGCATTAATTTCTGCTACAAACACCATGGAAAACCTATCCCACAGGGGATCAGACCCCATTCTACCAGGACTGTATCTACCTCTACAGCCTTTCTCAGAGGCGTCCCTACCAGGGACATCCTAGAAGCTGCTACCTGGAGTTTTGTACATACTTTCACCAAGCATTACCATCTGCCAATTTTCTCTAAATCCAGAGCTGGATTTGCCACTGCAGTCTTGCAGGGCCTTTTAGCTGGTCCTAATGCTATTTAAATTCCTCCTCCCATCCTTAGCTTTGGGAATCTACCCAAAAGTGATGACTGCAACAGTGAAACACAAAGAACATAGTACAGTTGTGGACACTTACCATAAATGTAGATGTTCGAGTGTATTCACTGTTGCAGTCCTGGTTACCCTCCCTCCAGCCCCTTTCTTATTTTGAATATACCTCTACTTTCCTTTTCTATCTTCAAAAGCTTTTTGGTGTATTTGCCTTTTTGTTGGAGGTATAACCTTGTATATTTATAAATTTAATTGCTTCCCATTAAGGGGGCATCTGACATCTGGGGCAAGAAAAACTGATGTAGTGGCGTCGGCTGCATGTTTTATACCCCTGACGTTATGGAAGAAGGGACAGCAACCGACGCACGACCCAAGACTTTGTTAATCAATCCGACTGAGGGCTACCTGCAAGTAGATAACCCAAATGTAATGACTGCAACAGTGAGTACACTCGAACATCTACATTTATGATAAGTGTACACAACTGTACTTTTCTGAATGTGAATTCTCACATTGTTGACCTTTATCATTGCTTCACACAGCAGATAACTCACTGGTTCTGTGAATAGATAAACAAAGAAAGTGAAGAAGGGGAAGTCCTGTGGAATGGTTTGTCTATATGTTGTCTGGATCTTTGACACTATATTTCACAAGAGTCTAGTAGATAAGCATATAGAGGTGTAGTCAGAATGATAGACATACCTCTCAACTGTACAGAATGTCCGGATTTTTGGCTTATATTTTTGGTCTGTTCCTTATAAAAATTGTTTTTTTTTGACAAATTACTGGGATGATTAAAGGATTGAAGTCAGTAAGTAATGACAATCATTTGAGTTTGACTTCATATCCTACAGAAAATGTATGGTAACACAAATCCTGTTATTCTAGCAACTTAGTTTATAACAGCAATATTTAAAATGTGTCCCTATTTTTGGGCCTTTGTCCCCCCATTTTGACAGGCTTTGTCCAGATTTCTTGCAGTAAGAGGTTGAAAGGTATGATGGTAGACTGATTAGAAAATTGGCTGACTGATTAGAAGTACAGGGAGGTATTTATGGAGGAATTGTCAAGAAAAAGTCTGTAAGTAGTGGAGTGTCACATTTTTCAGTGCTGGGTCTGGTATTGCTTTTGGTAATTTTTTGACGTGTAAATTGTGCATTAGAGAGAAAAATCATCTTGTTTGCTGATTTACTCAGCTTGATAAGACTGCTGCGAACAGAGGAAATACTTTCCACAGAGACATGTGGCTATTTGCAGGGTGTGCCAACAAGTTATCAGCTGGGAATTAAAATGGTTAATGCACACATTGTGGCAAGTTATGTGCTGTGATGCATCATCATTCCTAATGTATTGGGGGTGCTTTTTAATACAAAGCTTCAGAATCTTTTTATTTAGCTATGTGAACCATGGCACAGATGCATCTACTGAATCTACAGTGATGTAATAGTGTGGTTGATCTGGGATTATATGCATGGATTTTAACATACACACCCCACATTTGTGCAGAAGTGCAGCCATTAAAGTCTATTGATGCATCTCCCTGCTATCCTTACTTTGAGACAGTGTCAGTAGAAACAATATGTTTCTTATGAGTATTATAAAAAATAACTAGGTATGGTATGATATTAGTGATGGGGGGTGTAATACATCATGGCACATGTCATTCTGCAAAATGTAGGTCACAAAACTGTAACAATAAACTTTAGTGTTAGAAGATGTACTTGTGCATTTTACTGGGGATCAACAGTGGCTGATACATAGGCTTAGTGGGATAATCTGTAGTAAAACTGAGGAAGAAAAGATGTCAGAACAACTCTCAAGTCAGTTCTTGAGCATACCAAGCATTATAATGTGGCACTAGTAGGTGATCTTAATCAGTATTGGATGGGTCCACACAAAGCTTAATTTAGAAGATTAGCAGCCTCCCTTAGTCTAACTCAATTGGTCTCAGAAGGAACCAGAACCAACTCTCTTAATACCAACATTACACTACATTACACTACTATATTTTTCTAACAAATATTCTTGACAAACTGATTCAACCTCAAGCGCTGCTAACTCCTTAAGCGCCCACTGCCCTATTTTCTCTATGTGGACTCTTAAAAGTAAAAACACTACTCCACGTTTTTATTCTGTTCAGAACTGTTGCAAAGTTTTCATTTGATATCCTACTTATTGAACTTTCCAGTTTAGATTGGAGCCCTCTGCATATCTGCAAAGGCCTTAGCTCTGCACTTTCTACATTCTGCAACCTACTCACACTTACACATGATAAACTATATCCTCTCAAAAAACTTAAGATGTAGGGCAATCAAATGTCATGGCTGTCCAACAATTTGGGGCTACTTATCAGTTTAAGACATCAGTCTTGGTCAGACTGGGAAAAGGATTCTAATATAGACAAGTATGCTACTGATCAGCAACTTAAACAGGAAACACAGATTTCTACCATTAGTGCTAAAGCAGAGTACTGTCATAAATTGCAGACTACATTTATAGGCAACCCAAACACTTCTGGAGGGCAAAAATTCTTGCTTCTTCAAGTATGTTCCCTACATCTAAGCAACCACAAACTAGAACAGTGCCATAAGTAATCAAATGTTCACCTTCAACCTTTTTTCAGTAATCCCCTAACATAACTCCTAGCATACCACTACATAAGGTCCTTCAATAAGCATCATTCCATTTAAAATCTCTTTCAAAGATGCAAGTACAAAAATACCTTGAACTCATACACAGTAGCTACAATCCCAATTTCCATTTTATTCATGCCAATGTACTTAAATTAGGCAGCAGTTTACTTTCAGATCCTCTTATGTATCCTTACAAAATTTTCCCTTTCAGTTTCAAACGTGCTCTAGTATCACCTCTTGCTAGAATCCCTGTGATTTCTACTGCTCGTAACTTTATCCTTCCAACTGCTAACCTGTGTCCTCTTTCCAGAATTCTGGAAAGTATTATCTTCAAGCAAGTATTAGAATTCTTGCTAACGGACAGCATTTTTTTTTTTTTGCTCCATCACAGCAATCTACTCACTGGCAGCGCATATTTACTCTGGTATGGAGCAGGCCAACTAACTGGAGGAATAATTCTTCATCTAAGAAAAGCATTTCCTACTGTTGATCATTTTTTACTACTTTGTAAACTTGCCGACATTTGCAGGACCTCGTAAGAGAAGCATTAGTTTAGAGCTCACCAGCCATACCTTCACATTACTCTGTCCCAGCAACTGCTTTGTATCACTTATAGCAAATAAGGAGTACCTCAAGGTTCTGTTCTTTGGCCCATCTTTTTTTTTTTTTTCTTTCATAAATGACCTTACCTGGGATCTACTGTTTCCTGTACTCTGAGCTAATAAGAATCAACTTACTCTTAAAAAAAATAAAAAATAAAAAAATAACTTTAGCAAGACTTAAAGTTAACAGGAGTTGGATACATAAAAACAACGTAAGAGTCAGCACACAAACACACACACACACACACACATATAAAACGTGTTGGTTAATATAATCCAAGGGTTAAAACTTACCCGGAGCATCATTATAACTGACCGTCCTGGGAAATTGACTTAATCAGGTCAAGTAGCAGAAATGTTGAGGGTGTAACATTAGACTAATACCCTCTAATTTTTGTTCTTGGCAACATTAAATTTAATACAATCCTAGCTTAATTTACAATATTGTATACAGTTTCACATCTTGTAATTGTAGAAGCCAGACACATTATCTCTTTTAACCTTCTGCTCCCTGTATTAGAATACAGCATTCTGATTCCCTAAATGCTGAGATCATTGTTTCATTTTGTATGGCACTGACAGAGTAGTAGTCTGAAGTAGAGTGTCTGGTTCCATGCAGAGCAGTAGAAATTAGACTTGCGAATGGTATACAGTCTGGAATTGCCAAAATAGTGAACGTATTAAAGAGTATGAGGAGGGATGTATACATTTTGGCATGTATACACTAGAAAAAAGAAAGAATATCTTCAGTCTGGGTGCACTACATTAGGAGGGAAGTGAAAGTAGTGGAACTGAAGATGGAAAAAAGGAGTAGAAGGGGATAAGGATGGAATCTATAATGGGGAAACAGTTCCACAAGTTTGAGCAAATGCCATTTCATGAAGAGCATTGTAGGACCTTGGCATGTATGGCCTAAAGCAGTGGTACATTGCAAGTCACCAGAGGTGTTTAAGAACATTTAAGACTAAGCAGATGAGGCAAGTGAGGGGGAGGTTGTGTAAAGGCTTCTTTATCATATCGAACTACCCAGAAGTCATGATAACCACTGTTGATGTATGTATTTAGTTACTGTCTATGCTCCAGTTCATTCTAATTTTTAACTTCTAGATTACTTGACTGGCTATGTCTTCCCATCAGCAAGTGGTGATTATTTTTGCAGTGGTACTCTTTGTGGCTGTAGTTATACCCAGGTTGTTTGGAGGAGGAGGATCTGGTGGAGTCCGTGATACTTATCGACAGCCAAGAAGCCCAGGTAAACAAAATCTTAATTTTTTGCTGACAGACTTTCCAGTTGCAAAGAGAAATCCATGTAGCATAAATGTTTTAGAATATTAGAATGAGTTAAATGGATGTCACAGTTGTTCATTCTAATATTCTTACATTTAAAACAATACTATTTGAACTATGGAGTTAAATTTGACTAGAGTCGAATGAAACATGTTTCCATGTGGTCCAATGTTCTTTCCCACCATGAAATGCAGCGTGGTGTTCAAGCAGTGATTTGTCACTCAAATTGAGTACTTTCTTTTTCATATCCTTTGTGATTTGCCTCAGTTTCTTGTTTAAGCACTGTTTCAACTCTGAGTCGAGAGCCTTCAGTGATTAAACTTGTTTGCAGCCAGCAAATACCTCTACTGCATAACTTTTTCCTGGAGTTAGTTCCCTTCACATATTTTTCATCCCTATAAGTAAAACAAAATGGTCAGTTGTAACACAAATATTAAATAACAGATGACGATGACCTCTTTAAATCTTAAACTGTAGGAGAAGGAGTTTTCCTTTAACTCATTCACTCCAATGGAGCTCAGAAAGTTTGCACTGTAACTTTCAGTGGGTGGAGCCTAAGCCTTTTGATAAAATCAAATTATGTCCTCACATTTCAAACAAGATGTTCATATCTCTGGAACCATAGGGGCTGTGAAAAAAAGTATAAATGGCAAACTCTTCAGCAGAAACTATTTTATAGTGGTAATGATCTTTAGGTTCTTCCAGGTTTTAAACCAAATTTTATAAGTCACAGTAAACACAGTAGCTATTACAATTGTAATATTTTTGTAAACAACTTACAATATTTCAGCAACCACTCAAGTTACACACATACTGTCAGCTGCATTTTATTCATCTAGCTTAGAACTTTCATATGAGGCTAAGGAGTTCATCTGTGTTACTTGGTTGTTGAAATATTTAGAAAATGTGAAAGTTATATCTATGTAAATTAATATCATAAAAACAACAAATCTAAAGTAGTTTACTTCATTTGGTCTTCAACCTGTGGGAATACAGATTCGTATCGGATCCATGCCGGCAAAGGTTACTAGCATCAGCTGTGAGCTCCAGACTCCTCCCCTTACCCATAATACACCTCCACTGCCTTCCATCCCCAGATCTCATTTGCCGCGATTTGTAAAACATCGTGTCTCTAGAGCTCCAGATAGCAGGGTGATTCTGACTGTAAGTTTGTCTAAAATTTCTGTTACTTTTAGCCATTTCAGGTTAGTATAGGTACACTTTCTCCCCTCCCATCGCTTTGGCATTGAGTGTAGGTTTGTAGTTGAGTTAGTTTAGAGTAGTTTGTCTGTGGCGCCCCCCCCCCCCTCCTTAGTCAGTCCAGTGTGGTGAGTGGGTGTGTGTGTGTTATTAGCCTAAAGAAAGAAAGTTTTGTCTGTCTGTTTCTTTTTTAAGGCTTCTTCCCTTATAGTATGGATGAAAAGCTTATCTTTAAGCGCTGCACAGAGTATGGCCATAAGCTCTCCCCAGCGGATGGCCACACTCTGTGTGTGTTGTGCTTAGGTGTGGCCCACCTTAACGTGGATTGCTCCATTTGTGCAGAGTTCAATCCCCAAGCTTTGAAGGATAGAAAGGCCAAGTTGGCCCTCATCGGCTTCAGTCACAGCGGCCACATCTACAGATCTAAAATTTCTATACTGGAAAACAGCCTTTCTGGTCGCTATTACCTCCGCTAGAAGGGTTTCGGAATTACCCACTTCTCTTCCTCTGGCCTCCCCTCCCTCCCAGGCTGGGACTCAAACTCCTGCATCTAAGCCTGTGGTAATGGAGCAGAGGAGAGGTAGAGAGCGGGAGAGAGAGTTGAAGACAAAAAGGAAGAGGTCCCAGGACCTCTCATCCCCGAGCAAGTCTGCACGGATCCGTAACTCCCCTCGGCTCTGGTCTCCGAGGTTCTCCCTGGAGCCGGAAGAGGCACGATGTTCTTCGTGTTTCACCTTTGCAGTCATTACATTTGGGTAATCTGCTGGCAGGTTGCCCTCAGTCGGCCTGATTAACAGAGTCTTGGGTCCTGCGTCGGTTGCTGTCCCTTCTTCCATGACGTCAGATTGTCAGGGGTATAAAACATGCAGCCAACGCCATTACATCAGTCTTTCTTGCCGTGCTGTGCTCGAAGCTAAAGCAGTTCGCAAGTGCTGGTCGGCCGATTCCTGAAATTTTCGTTTTCGAGTTTCAGAACCGAAGTCTTCAACTAAAAGTTAAGTACCCTGTTGGGGAAACTTTTTCTTGCTCCTTACAGATGTTAGTAAAAGTTAATAATTGTATTACCTGTGGAAAGCAAATACCTCATAAGGATTTTCATTTGTACTGTATTCCTTGCCTAGGCCCTGACCGCGATGTACCTTGCTGTCAGTTTTGTGCATTATTTAATCAGCGCACTATCCGTCGTCTGTACTTTTTTGGTTCTAAATATTTCAGTTCTCGGTTTAATTATCCAGAAATGATGTCGGTTAGCCATCCGACTACCGGAATACCAAAAAAACACAAAGGAAAAGACAGAGACAGGGCGTTGAGGTCTAAAACTGCCGACGACGCTTCTCCTAAGCCAGTCGCCAGTTCGCCGGTACTTAGTGAGGCGCTTTCGCAGCCCCTGATACCCACTACTTCTGATTCGCAGGCCTCTACTGAGACCCATTCAGAGTCCGGTATGCCGCAAGATGCTTCACCTATGGAACCCGTGAATGTCTCTACCCTGGATGGGTCTGGAGCCTCTGTGCAGGCACCGGCTTCTGAGGGTGTATTCAGGCCTACAGACTTGCATATTAAACCAACTCCACCTTCAATACTAAGGCATAAATCTAGATCTATGTCTAAAAAAAACGATGCCCAGGCCACATGTTCAGGCCCCTATGCCTAAAAAACAAATGATCAAAATGGCTGAAGATTTAATTACTCTAATTAGAGGTAGTCAGCCCCCCCCCCCCCTTCTAATAGGCCTAGGGCTGAACTTGACTGTGACTCTTCTGAACAGGACTCTGTTTCTTCTGACTCTTCTGATGACCTGGATTTGTCCATACCTACTTATGAGGATTCTGATGCAGAGGATTCCATTCCCTCTGCTTCTCCCCCTGAGGATTTTTCTTTTGGGGAAACTTTACATACCTTAAGGGAGCATTTCCACTGGGAAAGCCAGGAATTTTCTGAATCCAAAAAGAGGCTTAGGGATTTCCTTCTTTTTCCTCAGCATAGGCCTTTGGCTATACCTCCTGTACTAGTCATTGCTGATGATGTGTTTTCGGAATCCAGTATGGCCCCTAGTAAACCAGACAGATACTACAGGGTTCCTGAGTCCCACAAATTCCTTTTAAAAAATCCTGTTGTGGACCCAGAAACCATTTCTCAGGGGCCCAAGGGCATTAAGGCTTCTACTGCTAAAAATCCTACCCCTTCTGATAGAGACTCCAGGGCGCTGGATAGATGGGGTAAAAAGGTTTATACTTCTGCAACCCTGACAATCAGGGCTTTAAACTGTCAATTCCATATGCTAAAATATCAACAGCATATCATGGGACTGCTTAAACAGAAAATTATGTTGATTTCTGACCGTGGAAAATACAGATTTACAGGATTTATTGCATTCAGCTGAACAAGTTGGAAAACATACTTTGCAATGTGGTTTTGATTCTTTAGAGGCCTCTTGCAGAGCTACTGTTACTGGGTCTGTGCTTAGAAGACATGCTTGGCTTAAGGAGCAATCTCTGCCTGATCATGTTAAAGCAAAATTGTTGGATGCTGCTTTGCATCAGGATCGTCTGTTTGGCAATAAGGCTGAAGAAGTTCTAAAAAAGATGGAAGATAAAGCTAAATCTATGCAAACTGTGAAAGATTTCTTACAAGTACAACCTACAAGACTTAGTAGGCACTGGCCTACTAAGAACTGGTCCTTTCCATCTCCTTCCAGAGCCACTAAGCCAAACCCAGACACTCCAAAAGCACCAGGTCTCAGTCCCAAGGAACTCTCAGAACTAAGCAATGGGGTGCTTCCACTTCCAAATCTGGAAATAACAAGACACCACCCTATGGTAAACAGTCTCAATGACATTACTTTAAAATTACCAAGCACTTACCTCTCAGCCGCCCTTTTGGGGGAATAACTGGTTCTTCATGCAAAAAACTGGCAACTTATAACCCAGGACAAATGGGTTTTAAAGATAGTGTCCCAGGGATACAGATTTCATTTTCACACGTTGCCAACTCCAAACGGGTGGCCAGACCTGTCCCCAAATCAGTGGGCAGAGGCTCAGAAACAAGTACTTTCCCTCCTAAACATGGGGGCTATTCAACTAGTACCAGAAGAGGAAAAGGGACAAGGTTTCTATTCCAGACTTTTCCTGATACCTTGTATGTAGGCGTTTTTGGAATATTAAATGCAGTATAGAACAGTAATATTTTTGATGAGGGAGGAGCAGGGGTAAACTGCAGATGCACCTGGTCACTGGGATGAGATGTAGAGTATATAAGGAACATTTGAAAATCACATGACAAATAGCCATTCAGAAAAGCCAAATCATGGTGTCCAATTATGGACCTGTCTACTCTAAACACCTTTCTGGGCATTCCAAAATTGAAGATGCTGACTCTAGGCAAGGATGCCTGGTTGGCAACTCTAGATTTAAAAGAGGCTTGCCTGCATATCCCAATCAGGGAATTTTGCAGAAGATACCTACGATTCAAAGCAGGCTATTTGCATTACCAGTTCTCTGCACTGCCCTTTGGCTTATCTACTGCGCCCAGGGTATTCACAAAGTGCCTGGCTCCAGTAATTGCATTTTGCAGGCAAAGAAATATTCAGATATATCCATACCTGAATGATTGTCTAATTCAGGCAGAAAACCAGGCCACTCTTCTAAAACATTTGGCGTTTGTAAAAAGGGTTCTAACTTGTCTAGGGTACACCATAAACGAAAAGAAATCACAACTGGTACCCTCTCAAAAAATTACATTACTGGGTGCAAGCTTGAATACAACTGCCCAGATGGCTTTCCTTACGCCAGAAAAGCAAATTCGTTTGGTGACTTACTTCAAACAGGTGGCCACAAAAACCCTGCCATCTGCAAGACAAATACTGCAAGCCTTGGGATTCATGGTCTCCTGCATTCTTCTAATTCCATATGCAAGACTGCATATGAGGAAACTTCAGTGGTACTTAAAATGTTTATTCAACATTGTCACAGCTTGGAAACAATGATTCCTGTCATACCTTGCCTGCGCCTAGTGTTCCTATGGTGGGCAGAGGCCTGCCACCAAAACAAGGGACTGCCATTCACACCACTCCCTGCCACCCATATCCTAACTACAAACACATCAGACTATGCATGGGGGGCTCACCTGGCAGGGAAGTGCATTCAGGGCAAATGGAGCCCAAATCAAATGCACCTTCATATCAATCAAAAAGAAAGGTTAGCTGTACAGAATGCTCTGACAGCCTTCAAGGACTACCTTCATCCAGGACAACTAATGGTAAAGACGAACAACACCACAGTTATGTGGTACATAAACAAGTAGGGGGGTACAGATTCCATACCCCCTCTACAGATTAGCCATGGCATTGTGGAACACGGCCTTCAGCTTCCAAGTACAACTACAAGCTCAATTCCTGCCAGGAAAGCTGAATATTCTGGCAGACGAACTAAGCAGAAATCTCATGGACCCACACGAATTGATACTGGAACCACGGATTTTCAACATGTTGGTATGCAAATGGGGAAGACCAGACATAGATCTTTTTGCCTCACCCCAGAACTACCAGTTGGGCAAATTTTGCACAAGAACTCCTCACAAAAAAGCCTGGAAAGTGGATGCCCTGTCCTTCAGCTGGACAAACCTTTCAGTCTATGCCTTTCCCCGTCTGCCCCTGCTCTCCAAAGTTCTACTAAAAGTCAAACAGGACAAACCAAAAATGATTTTGATTGCTCCAGACTGGCCACGCCAACACTGGTACCCACTCCTGCGCAATGTGTCACAAATTTCTCCATGGCACCTGCCCCAGACACCTTCCTTACTGTCTCAGCAAGAGAACCAAATTCTGCACCCTCAGCTCCAAACATTGAATCTTGCAGCTTGGCTAATCATTTAAATTCCCCCTTAGCATCCCTCAGCAAACCTGTGGTGGATGTCATTTTGGAGGCGAGAAGACCTAGTACTAAAAAATCTTATGCTGACTAATGGAAAAGATTCTGTGCCTGGAATCAATCTCAAGGGATGAGCACAGCAGTGCCCAATTTACCTCAGATTTTGCAATACTTAACTGAGATGCTTCACAAGGGCCTGTCTTTTTCCTGTATTAAAATCCATGCCTCAGCCATTTCAGCTCATTACAACACAGACCCCCCCCCTTCTCTCATCCTCTGCTAAAGCTGTATCTGAGGGGCCAAAAACTTGAGACTACCCAGGAGAGCTCCAACCCCTGCCTGGGACCTTAACTTTGTATTGGAGAAACTCACTCAATCTCCTTTCGAGCCAGCTGTTACTGCAGACTTAAAATTTCTTTCATGGAAAACAGCCTTTCTTTTAGCAATCACTTCAGCTAGAAGGATATCTGAATTACAGGCCCTTATGGCAGTGGAGCCTTTCATCATCTTTCATGCGGACAGGGTGTCACTCAGGACCAATCCATCCCTCATGCCCAAGGTGGTATCCAGTGTGGTTCTTAATCAGTCCATTCATTTGCCAACTTTCTTTCCCAATCCACAGAACAAGGGGGAGCGGATTCTGCATTTATTGGATGTACACAGACAACTTAGATTCTACTTGGACAGGACTAAATCTCAAAGAAAATCTGAACAACTGCTGGTAGCATTTGCTGCAGGGGCAGAGGGGAAGGCTATTTCTAAACAAACCATTTCTAAATGGATAAGCCATTGTATTCATTTCTGCTATAAGCACCATGTAAAACCTATCCCCCAGGGGATCAGACCTCATTCCACCAGGGCTGCATCTACTTCTACAGCCTTTCTCAGAGGTGTTCCTACCAGGGATATTCTAGAAGCTGTTACCTGGAGTTCAGTTCATACTTTCACCAAGCATTACCACTTACCAATTTCCTCTAAATCCAGAGCTGGCTTTGCCACTGCTGTTTTGCAGGGTCTTATAGCTGGTCCTAATGCTGTATAAATACATCATCCGAACCATAGCTTTGGTAATCTACGCAAATGTAATAACTGCAACAGTGAAACATGAAGAACATAGTACAGTTGTGTACACTTACCATAAATGTAGATGTTCGAGTGTATTCACTGTTGCAGTCCTGGTTACCCTCCCTCCAGCCCCCTGTTTTTCTCTTACTATACCTCTACTTTCTTTTACTATGCTTAAAAGCCTTTTTGGTGTATTTGCTTTTGTTTGGAGGTATAGTTTTGTGTTTTTAATTACTTATATATATTTTGCTCCCCATTTAGGGGCACCTGACATCTGGGGCAAGAAAAACTGATGTTATGGCATCGGCTACATGTTTTATACCCCTGACGACCTCACATCATGGAAGAAGGGACAGCAACCGACGCAGGACCCAAAACTTTGTTAATCAGGCCGACTGAGGGCAACCTGCCAGCAGATTACCCAAATGTAATGACTGCAACAGTGAATACACTCGAACATCTAAATTTATGTTAAGTGTACTTTCAGTCTCCCGGGCCTCGGTTCCCCGACCGGCCAGATCGGAGTCCGTGGCCTCGTCACGGTCGACCCGTTCTTTATCGGACATGGATCTGGATAAGATGATGAGACGCTTTATCCGTACACAGATCCAGATGGGGTCTTGCCAGTCCCACCGTCCCTCAGGAGGGGTGAGCTCGCTTCTGTTTTTTCAGCCCATTTCTCCTTCCCCGATCCGACCTACGGCTTCGGAGTTCTCGGATCCGAGGTTGGCTTTGGTCATGGGGACGGTGCCGACAGTCCTTGCATCCTCGACGTCGACAGCTGCCTGGAGCATCTCTGATCCGACCAGTTCGGATCTGAGCCCCTCTCGGAGCCAGAGCCTGGATGTCAGATCCGAGGGAGTGGAACGGTTTCCATCGGCTCTGAAGTTGTCGGGCCAGGTTCCCTCCCTTGGAGCTTTGTCCACTTCGGGTCCGGCTCCGATTCCCGCGTCGGATCCGGGGAGACCGGCCTCCTTATTAGCTTCCCAGGAGGTCCGCTCTCCTTCGGCGTTTGATGTGGTAGAACAGGTCCTCCCTACCAGATCGAGCCCCTGACCGCCCCCTCTGACTCCCACCCAGACCCCGTCAGCTCGGTCTACGGTCCCCATTGTCTTACCAGAGGGATAGCCTGTGCCTGAAGAGCCCAGATGGTTCCCTCAGAGGAACAGATGGCTTGTGAGTGCTCCCCGGAGAGCCCCACGGGAGATGTGCCTCACAAGCATATGTGGAAGAGGAGGCACTTGGACTCCCCCAAGTCCCTCACCAAGGACACAGATTTAGATGATGGGGAGTGCTCCCCAAGATCACCTCCTGATGATGTCCCCTTTGGAGACATTATGGAGATCCTGCACCACCGGGGAGGTTGGTCTGTCCCCAAGCCCTCCTCTGATGAATCTGTGTTTCTGGAGACTTTCGGTCTTGGGTGTTCCCTCCCGTGGATCCTTTAGTGGATTTGATCACCTCAAGGGCATGGAAGAAACCAGATACCGTGAAGCCATTCCCCAAGTGCCCCGATAAGGTTTTAAGTCCCCCTATTGACAGGCCTTCCTGGAACAAGGGCTCCCCAGTGGACACCATGGTGGTAGCAGCAGCCACGAAGAGGGAACTATCTCAGGAAAGTTCCTCAGTCCACCCTCCTGACATAGAGTCACGGATGATGGACCGCCTAGGGAAGCAGGTGTATGCTTCAGCTACCTTTTCAGTAAGGGTGCTGAACTACTTGGCCTATGTCATGAGACTCCAATGCAACCTAGTGAAGAAGCTGGAGGAGTCTCCACCCAAGTCCATGTCGCAGGAGGACAAGACTTCATTCTCAGCGAAAATGCCCACTCTGAGAGCAGTATCAAATATGTCCATGCAGCTCCTCTCCCATGCGACAGAAGGAGTGGCTAGGGCGGCTGGGTCCGGTGTGTCCATGAGGCATAACGCCTGGCTCAGGTTGTGCCAACCAAACCCTTTAAGCCGTCCTTTGCCAAAGCCCCTTATGATGGCTCGACTCTTTTCGGTAAGACCGTCAAGGAGACACTAGTTCAGAGTGAGAAGTATGGGAAGACCCTGTCTGCTGTCGAGATCTGTTTCTCTAATCCTCAGAGGTCCTTTTCCTGGAACCAAAGAGTTTAAAAGAAGATGTGGTTCCAGAAGTCTCACTATTCCCGGGACACTCGGGGCTCTTCTTCCCCTAGAGGCAGAGGGGGACAGAATGGATGCTGGTCCAGAGGCTGAGGGGGTCCGCAGAACTTTGGGTCTCGAGAACCATTCTCGGACAGACCCGGTCAGCAATCCTGAGGGGTTGCCCAGCTGCTCTACTCTGGAGGCAGTCGGGGGACGATTGTCCTTGCACCAAGAGGCATAGGAGTCCATAACATTGGACTGCTGGGTGCTTCAAATCATATCCAGAGGATATTCTATCCCCTTCGTGGTTCCCACATATCTCCCAAACACCTCCCGGACGTTCCACCCGCGTAAAGGGAGGCAGCAGCACAGGAGATTTCCAAGCTGTTAGGAAAACGAGCCATCAAAACCGTCCCCCCAGATCAGTCCGGATCGGGCTTCTACTCCATGTTCTTTTTGGTGCCAAAGAAAATGGGGGACTTGAGGCCCATTCTGGACCTCTCTACCTTGAACCTGCCAGTTGCCAAAAAAAAGTTCTGGATGGTCACACTACAGTCCAGCATGCTATACCTGCAAGAGAGCGACTGGATGTGCTCGTTAAATCTCCAGGATGCTTACTATCACATAAAAATGCACAGAAGCTCCAGGAGGTTCCTCCGCTTCCAGCTAGGGGCCAATCATTATCATTGTCGAGCCCTACCCTTTGGTCTCACCACAGCCCCCAGGATGTTTACCAAAGTGATGGAGGTTGTTGCGGCTCAGCTGAGGCTTTAGGCGATTCAGTTCTATCCATACCTGGAGGATTGGCTCCACACTGCTCCCACCAGGCGTCTACTTTCCCAAACCAGGGACTACTTTCTGACTCTGGCCGTGAGATCACAATTAACACATCCAAATGTCTACTAGAGCCTGTACAGGTGATAGACTACATTGGTGCCAGGATAGACAAGCTCCAGGGCAAAGTGTTCCTGACCTCGTAGAGAATTCAAAACCTTAGGATGCATGTCTCCCTAATTTACCGTTCTCACCTCCCGACAGCGGAATCAGTGTTGAGGGCCCTAGGCTCGATAACTTCTTCCGTGTGCTCGACTACACATGCGGATTCTTCACTGGACTCTAGCGGTTCAGTGGTCCCTGTTGGATTTACCACTAATCTATCCTATCCACCTAAGGTCGTCCCTCATATGGTGGATGAGCTCTCTGGACATTTTGGAGGGTCGACCCTTTGTTCCAGCCCCGGCCCAAACCACAGTGACCACGGATGCCTCCCAACTTGGGTGGGGGGCATTGTTCGGGCAGGACAGTCCATGGCCAGTGGACCTCCACAGAGACCAGCTTGCACATCAGTGTCCTGGAGATGAGGGCAGTTCTTCTAGCGTTGCAGGCCCTTCATGCCTTTCTTTCTCTGGGGACGATTGCCATTCAATCAGACAACATGTCAATAGTCTGGTATATCAACAAACAGGGAGGGCCAGATCTTATCCCCTTTGTTGTGAGGCCATGAGATTGTGGGAATGGGCGATCTCCACTGGTCGCTTTCTCATCGCAATGCACATTCCGGGACGGTCCAACATTCTTGCGGACTGGCTAAGTCTGACCATTCTGATGCCTTACGAGTGGTCCCTGAATCTATCAGTAGCGGAACAGATCTTCAGCAAGTGGGGTCAACCTTGTTGCGATCTCTTTGCATCTCCTTCCAATGCGAAGTGCAGCAGGTTTTTGGCTCTGAACCCCCCTGCCGGGGGAGTCCCCCAGAGATGCTCTAGTTCATGCTTGGCGTCCTGGTCTTCTGTATGCTTACCTGCCAGTTTCTCTATTCCCAAGGTTTCTGCAGAAAGCTTGTTGACTGGGGAGCAAGGTGATCCTCATTGCCCCATTCTGGCCTCGCCAGGTTTGGTTCCCCTTTCTTTGGTCTCACCTGGCTCCACCTTGGATCCTAGATCCCATTCAGGATCTGATCTCACACCCATCGGGGGTGCCTCATCCGAGTCTGGACAGCTTGAAGCTCACGGCTTGGCTGCTCCAGTTCCCATAATTGCTAGGACTCCCGGACTTTCCTCCTCAGTTAAGTCTATTTTGGTGGCTGCTCATAAGCCTGCAACCAGAAAGGTTTACCGCAGCAAGTGGAAACGTTTTTCTTTCTGGGCCTCTCAGAGGAGTTTAGACCCTTTCACAGCTCCTATTTCTGCCATTCTTGATTTTCTAGCTGATATTTTCCAGCATGGTACTAGTTCTTCTACTGTCAAAGTTCAGTTGGCTGCCATTTCTCATTTTCATGTGGGTGAGAATTCTGCATCCTTGGCATCTTCTAGACTGTGTAAAGCGTTTATTAAAGGCACTTTTTTGCTATGCCCCCGGTCAAAGATCCTGTCCCCCCATAGGACCTTACTATGGTTCTTCAAGCTGTGGTCGCCCCGCCTTTCGAGCCTGCCGCTACTGCAGATCAAAAATTTCTATCGTGGAAAACAGCCTTTCTGGTTGCTATTACCTCTGCTAGAAGGGTTTCGGAATTACAGGCCTTGTCCATAAAATTCCCATACATGATTTTCCATAAAGGTGGAGTTTCCCTTCGAACCAACCCATCTTTTCTTCCTAAGGTGGCATCACCAGTCAATATCAGACTATAAATTTGCCTGTGTCCTTTCCCAATTTTACCAACAGGATGAAATACAAACTACACATGTTGGATGTTCACAGACAATTAACAATTCTACTTAAACAGGACAAAAACATTTCGTAAATCTGATCAATTGTTTGCTTCATTCTATAGACCTTTTTGGGCAAATCTATTTCCAAGGTCACTATAGCTGGGTGGATTTCTTCATGCATCCTGCAGGTCTGTAAGGACAAAGGCATGTCTCCTCCAGGTCAGGTTAAAGCTCATTCCACTAGATCCATGGCTACATCTGCAACTTTCTGGTCTAGGGTATCTTTGGACGACATTTGCTCTGCAGCTACTTGGTTCTCATCTCGTACGTTTATTTCCCATTACAAATTGGATTTGACATCTAGGAGGAGAGCATCCTTTGGCTCCGCGGTGCTCCAGAATATCCTTCCATGAGGGCCTCCCAGGAGTTTAGTAGCTGGGTACTCTGTCCCACAGGTTGAAGACCAAATGAAGTAAACTATTTCAGATAAAGAAGTTATGTACTTACCATAACATTCCATGTAGTAGTTGTACTTTATTTGTCTTCAACCATCCCTCCCTCCTTCCCCCGGACCTTTGGCGCATGTTCAGCTTACGGGCTGCAGTATAGGTCACAAGTATGTTATCAGGTCAGGTTATAAGTATAGTTTCAGCAAACTCGATCTGGGAATGGAAGGCAGTGGAGATGTATTATGGGTAAGGGGAGGAGTCTGGAGCTCGGAGCTGATGCTAGTAATCTTTGCCGGCTCAGATCGGATCCGTATTCCCACAGGTTGAAGACAAATGAAGTACTACTCAGATGGAGCGTTATGGTGATTTAATATCTATTTATGTGCAATGTACAGATGCCAAATATTAATACAGTTGAGTTTGCTATTGTGTAAGCTTTAAAATGAAATTTCACAAAACCTAGATAGCATGGTTTTAGAATTATTGATGCAAATATGAACAAGCAATATTTGATGCCTAAAGGCATCGGAAGGAGTTAACTGCAAATGCACCTGGGGGCATCAGTTGGATGTAATGAGTTAACTCTTTGGTTGCTTTTCTCCCTACAGTATGATTCCAGTACTGTGTTGATACCTGAAACCCGCTTTTACTTTATAAAACTTTCATTTCCTCACTTTGGAATCAAAGGAAGGGAAAGACCATCCCCTTATTTTAGGCTCAACTTCTCACATAAATTGCAGATGAATTTTTCTACACCTGGATGACATACCACAGGCACAGAGAAATTTGTAGCCAGGTACTATTGAAAATGTTATACAGGTAACTAGTCTTGCTGATGTCAGGAGCTCAGGCTACTATAAACAAGACAGAGCAGTATGAATCTGTTTTCCATTGTTTTTATTGCAGAGATGAAGAAAGCTTAAACTGATTTACAGCTGATTCCAATATAGCCACATATTTTATAGCAAAACAAAGCAATTAGATCAGTTCAAAGGCAGTTGCCACCTCTTTTGACAAATTTACTTAAGCAGCATCACAGTATTGAAATGCTAAGTTTTACATTTTAAATGTTTGTTTATTTTACTTTACATTTTAAGATGATTGAATGTAGTATCAAAGATGTCTCTGACATTTAGAGAAAAGTCAGAAATATTTTTTTTCTTGTAAAGTATCAGCACATTTACCAAAGTGTAGAGGCTGTCAGTTCATCTTGGACTACAAAAAGATACTTTGAACTAAGGCCTGCAGTTTAGCAACTGTTTTGGTTGCAGCTGTATGATTCCTTAGTATACTGTAAAACAAGCCTTGAGATGCACATAAATGAGGCCATTCAAGAAATCAAAGAAACAGTCCTGTTACAGACAGTATATAAGATGACAATGACTGACACTAATCCCATTATATGTCAATGGCATTGGAAAGCACCACTACTTCATTATGTCTAGCATTACTCCTATAAATCATATTTGAAATGGATTCTGGAAAAGTGAAAGGACTGAAGAAAAATAAGATCACATTGATATGTCAAGCCCCATTGACAGCCATTTTGCAGAAAACATATTAAAATTCTATAAGAAGCAATCAGAGTGATATTGACATGTTAAAATAGCTCAGAAATCCGATGCAAAAAATAGATTTTATTAGTGCCTTTAATGATATTCCCTTAGCAATTAACTGTGTTAAACAGAAGGGCATTTTGATCACTTATACATGATGGTCAAAGAAGAGAGAAGAAGAGAGAATTATCAGCACATGTTCTAAGGTCTTTAACAACATTCTCATTCTGGAGTAGGGTGTTGTCTATGTTGTATAGTGGGGAAGATAGGGTTTTCTACCAGATGTAATTTTAGCATTTTAATTTGAGCCCACTTTTGGTACACCAAATGTTTATGAATGTAAGTTCTTGATGAAGGGTTTCGGCGTCAGGTAAACTTGAGAATGACTCTCAGTTGACGATCATCTGCAAACTTAGTTAAGCCAGAAGTCTTGGTTCATGATCTGGAGATTTTAAAAGTAAATGTTAAAAAACAAAAAGAGTTCCCAGCACTGAACCCCATGGGGACACCGTTGGTCACCTTCTTGCTCTCTGAGGCACCTGCAACTTGCACCATGTGGGTTTTTAGCCAATTTGTCATCCATCTTACCACATAAGGATCTATTTCTAATGGTCTAAACTTACTATGTTAGGTGTGAGATGGTGTTAAAGGCCTTTGCCAGGTCCAGGTATACTGTATGCACAGTATGACCACTGTTGTCTGTAGCCTGTGTTACCCTTTCAAAGAAGTTAACCGGATTCATTGAACAAGATGTAGTCTTAATAAAACCAAACTACTGCAGGTCTAGCCTGATGAGAACTTTAATATCTTAGTTTATCAGGTCACTAATATGTTCCATGGCTTTGCAAAAAAGACCCATCAGGCTGATGGACGTATAATTCCTGGGGTCACTTGTGTGGCCAACTTTGTGGAGTGGCATTACTGCAAACCTCAGGGACAAAGCCAATGGCTAAACTCAGATTAAGTAGTTTTAGTGGCTCTGCCATGGCTTGTTTAGTGCTGTTTAATAATCAGCCAGGTGTATTATCAGTTCCCACGGAAGAAATATTTTTAGTCATGGAGAGCACCTTCAGCACACGTTCTTTAGTGATGGGGAGGTCTGAGAGATTCGGGAATAAATGGGCTTTGGATCATCATCTCTGAGTTAAATTCACTCTGAATTTGTTTGCTAATATGTTGGCAATGTCTATTTGATTAGAGTGTGTGGTGCCATTATGAGTAAGTTCATAGTAATGTTGCGTGTTATTTCTTAGATGTTCTTGGTTATCTGCCTGTAGGTAGCCCTCAGTCGGCCCAAATACCAGAGACTTAGGATTTCTGTGTTGGTTGCTGTCGCTCCAGGTCTGATGTCAGGTCTTCAGGGGTATAAAAACAGGCAGCCGACACCATTGCATTAGTCTTTCTTGTCGAGGAGCCCAAAGCAGAAGCCGTTCACACGAGTGCCGGTCGGCCACTACCCAAGTTTTCATTTCCGAACTGAATTATCCTGAAGTCTTCTAAAGCTAAGTACCCCATTGGGGGTCCTTTTTTCTTGCTCTAACCGATGTCAGAAAAAACGTTAAGCTAGTCGCCAGTTCACCAGTACTCAATGAGGTGCTTTTGCAGCCCCTAATGCCTGCTTCAGTGGATTTGCAGGCCTCTACCGAGACCCGTTTGGAGTCTGTTATACCGCGAGACTGTTCTTCGACTACAAAATCTGTGGATGTCTCTACCTTGGATGGGTCCGGAGCCACTGAGAAGGCATCCGCTTCTGAGGAAGTTCTTCACACTACCGATATTTGACACAAACCGACTTCTTTCGCACCTTCAGTTTTGTTTAAAACTACTGAGTTTCTAAGGCCCTAAAAACTGACGACCCAAACTCATGCACCTGCTTCCTTGCCACAACATCAAATGCTTAAAATGGCAGAAGACCTTATTATGCTGATTTGAGGTATCTGATTATGAAGACATGCCTTTATCTGCTTATGAGGATTCAGGATTTTTCTTTTGTGTAACTCATATTTTAAGAGAGCATTTCTATCCTCAGTCCAAAAAGAGACTCAGAGAGAATTAAATTTGCCACAACACAGGCCTTTAGCAATACCCCAGTAAAATCCTACTGCTGACCCAGGAGGTCATCTCCCAGGGGCCTAAAGGTATCAAAGACCTACAGCTAAGAACTCTCCCCTTCGGATAGGAGATTCCAGAGCTTTTAGACAAGAAAGAATTACAAGCGCTTATGCATCCTGCAAGCCAAGAAGTCAACAACACACACTTTACAATGTGACCCTGAAGTGTCTTGCGAGGCAGTAGTCAGTAGTCACTGTGTCTGTACTAAGAAGGCTTGGCTTAAGGGAGGAGCAGACCCGAACCACTTTGAACAAGGACAATCTGTTTGGCACCAAAAGCAGAAGAGGTTCTTAAAAGATGGAAGAAAAGCTAAATCTATGCAGCTAGATTCAGTAGGCATTGTCCCTGAAGCATTGGTCCCCTCCACCCCTCAGATCTAAGCAATGGAGTGCTGTCCAACTGCTTGTGCCCCTAGAAAACTTGCCCATCATGCATTATATCCCATTCTAGTCCAGACTTTTCCTTTTGCTGTTTTCTTTCAAAAAAAGCTGTTTTAACAGCTATTCTTACATTGTTGTGTGGTTGGTTTGAATTTCTTGTGAAATTTTGTTGTGTGACTGGGTTGTGTTTGTTAGGCCCCCCTTTCATCTAGGGCCTTCCCGGTTATTCAACCCTTCTATATTTTATATATAGTAAAAGGCTTTAAAGTTTTTGGTAGCTGTTTGTTCTTACAGGGGCAAAACATTTACAGGAATCATGTAGCGTATGTCACGCTTTTTCCTCAAGGGTCCTCCAGGAGAGGAAAAATAAATTAATTCTTAAGGGATTAATTAAACCTTCTTTCGAAGAAGCTTTGGCATCCTCTCCTTCTCCGGCCAAAAAGAAAAGGGCGTCGGTTCCGACCAGTCCGTCGGATCCGATCGCTAAGAAACATAGGCAGGCCTCTCCTTCGGCTCCAAGGACTTCGGAGCCGAGGTCGGAACGGTCTGCCTCGATGCCACCAGTATCGACTCCTCTGGCTTGAGCCGATGGCTGGGGCATCGGCGGGTCACCTTCGTCGGCTCCACTGCTCTCGGAGCTGACAAAGGTTGCCCGCTCAGACACTTCCTCCTCGGCGCTGAAGCCCACCTCGGCACCGATGGAATCTGGTATGTGTAGTCCCTCGGTGCCGATACTCATCGAGTCGCCTCGGAGCCGGTCCCCTAGCCCTTTGGGGCCGTTGGAGAGGCCGTCTCGAACCCGTTCTGTTTCCTCTCGGTCTTCGAGGATGTCAGATTCTGATATAGACAGGGTGCTCCAAAGACTGTTCCAGTCTCCAGTCTTCCAAAAATTTGTTTCGGTTCCGACCCAGTTGGCTTGAGCCGATGACCTTGGTCCACCCATTGCCATTCCTCCTCCGACTGCTTGGCTCCGTGGAGCAGGTGCTGTTGGAGCCGGTGGAGATCTCAGGGTCGGCTCCGACCCTTACTCCAACCCGCCTTGGTCCGAGTTTGGTACTGGACTTCTTCGGCTGGACCGGGGTGATGTTTGGGACCTATGCTTCGGTTCGAGCCTCCCCTCGGTGCTTGACTGCGGGACTTCCGTCGGCTATCACGGCTCGGGACCGGACACTCCCAGGATTCTGGGGTCCGGCTTTCAGAGCCATGAGGAGTGCCTTGGCCAAGTCCTCTTCGGCCATCTCTCCGGCTTACCGGCACCTTCCTGGGCGTGGAGACTGGGTCTTTGGCAGTTCCCTGTCCGTAGTCAGCGGAGCCCTGGGCCTGAGGTTACCCCCAGTGGGGTTCCCTCCTCCTGAGGGTTCTTGGAGTTGTCTTCGGAGGAACCCCAAGGAAGAGATCGTGCAAGAGGAAGCACGTGGACTCCCCGAGTCTATTACATCAGACACTGATCTGGATGATGCAGAGGGTCCCCAGTCGCCCTCGGATGATGTCTCATTTGCAGACATCTTAGAGATCCTCAAACAACGAGGCTGGATATCCAAACCACCTCTGCTGACGAGTCAGTGCTCCTCAAGGCCTTTGGGGCTCAGCCCTCCGCCTCCTGGGTGTCTCCGCCTTTGACGAGCTTCTGGATTTGGTTTGTCGAAGGCGTGGGAACATCCAGATACCGTGGAACCAGTCCCTTCTCGTCCAAATAAATTCTTGTCTGCTCCCCGAGAAGGAGTTCCTCACTAAAGGCGTGGCTGTAGATGCCATGGTGGTGGCATCTGCTACACAACAGGGCGTGGCAGAGGCTTCAACGTCTGTCCATCCTCCTAATAAGGAGTCTAGGAGTATGGACAGGTACAGGAAGCGCACCCTGACTTCAGCGGCCTTTACTTTAAGGTCTCTGAATTATTTGGCACATTTTACCAGGCTTCAGAGGGATCTGGTCAAGGAGTTGTCAGATTCCCTCAGGTAACTCCACCTGAGCAGCTAGCCCAGTCGGTTAGCTCTCAGTTGGCTATCCTTACGTCAATTTCTAACTCGTCCATGAGGCTCATTTCCCATGCGGCCGAAGGGGCGGGTAGAGCTGCAGGCACAGGCGTGGCTCTCTGGGAGACAAGCCTGGCTCCGCTTGTGTCAGTTCTGGAGGCCTTCAAGTCTTCCTTCACGACGCTCCTTTGATGGGTCCTCATTGTTTGGACCCAAGGTTAAAGACACCCTTACCGCTGTGAGCAAGAGGGAAAAACTTTATCTGCCGTAGGTGCCCGTTATTCCACTCCCTTTCGGCCTTACCCCAAGGCTAAAGAAGGTGGGAAAATGTGGTTCCGCAAATCTGCAAGTTTTTCTCCCAGCAGGAAGATTCCCCTTCCAGAGGCAGAGGGGACGGGAAATTTTTTCAGGGAGGCGCGTCCCAGAGGCGGCAGAGGGCCCCGCAATTCTGGAGACCGCGAGTCCTTTCGTGGCTCTTCAGCCTCCCACACGTCATGAGGGATTGCCCGGCTGTGCTGCTCGGAGCCAGTCGGGTGTCGCTTTGCCAAGCACCTAAAAGCCTGGGAGTCAATCACTCAGGACAGATGGGTGCTTCGATCATTGCGAGGAGGTTACACCATCCCATTCACATACTCGCCCCACCGTCCAAAAGAATCCCGGACCTCCACCCAGTCAAAGGGAAATGGCAGCCGCAGAAGCTTTAAAGCTGCTAGAAAAAGGAGTCATCCAACTGGTCCCCACAGACCAGATCGGATCAGGAAATTACTCCAGGTTCTTTTTAGTGCCAAAAAAAACAGGGGACCTGAGACCAATATTGGGTCTCAGCAGACTGAACCAATCCGTCACGAAATCCAAATTCGAATGGTCACGTTACAATCCATTCTCCCATTGTTGGAGAAGGATGTTTGGATGTGCTCCATAGACCTCAAGGACGCCTATTATCACATACCGATACATCAGGCGTCCAGGAGGTATCTGCGCTTCAGCCTGGGAGTCAGTCATTACCAATTTTGCGCCTGCCCTTTGGTCTCACCACAGCCCCAGGGTGTTCACCAAGTGTTTGGCAGTAGTGACGGCTCACCTGAGAAGTCTTGGATTCCAAGTGTTTCCCTATCTCGACGACTGGCTCCTGACTGCCACCACCAGGCATCTACTAATGGACAACCTCAAAGCCACCATCTCCTGGGTATTTCCCTGGAATTACATTCAATTGGTCAAAGTCTGTCTTGCTGCCCTCTCAACGCATAAAGTTTATAGGAGCAGAGATAGACTCATTGATCTTGGCGTCTTTCTTCCTGCGAAAGGATCCAGACTTTACAGGGCCAAGTTCAAGCTCTGATCTCGAGATCCAAAGCCCCAGCCAGGATGGTTCTTCAAGTTTTAGGCTCAATGTCTGCCACGGTTCTTTTAGTTCCTCTGGCAAGATTACACATGAGGATTCTTCAGTGGCTCTTGTCAACTCAATGGTCCTTTTCAGGATCTTCCCTCAATCATCACATCATGATTACGGAAATATGCAAAGGGACCTTCGCTGGTGGCTTCAGACATCCAATTTGGATCAAGGAAAACCCTTTGTTCTCCCTCTCCAGTGGTTACCCTGACGACAGATGCCTCCCAGATAGGGTGGGGGGGGGCATTGTCTGGGCAGGCTAGTTCAGGGCTCCTGGCTTCCAGACGAAGCTCTTCTCCACATCAACGTGTTGGAGATGAGGGCTGTACTTCTATCCCTACAAGCCTTACACAAGTTTCTTCCAAGAGGGCATCGCCATCCACACAGACAACATGTCGGTGGTTTGGTATCTGAACAAACAAGGAGGGACCAGATCATACCCCTTTGCAGAGGCCATGAGAGTGTGGGAATGGGCTGTAGCTACCAACCGCTTCTTGGTAGCGACCCACATCCCGGGAAAGTCAAATATATTGGCAGACAAATTGAGCAGGACAATTCTCTCTCCTCACGAGTGGTCTCTAAACCACACAGTAGCAGCTCAGGTTTTCAGGAGATGGGGGGCGCCGTGCTGCGACCTATTTGCAACTCCACTGAACACCAAGTGCCAAAGGTTCTTCTCCTTGATCCCACATCAGGAGTACCAGCCATGGATGCTCTAGCACAACCTTGGCCAACAGGGCTACTTTATGCCTTTCCTCCAATTCCGCTTCTTCCCAGAGTTATTCAAAAAGCTTCTCAACTGGGGTCTTCAATGATACTGATTGCCCCATACTGGCCTCGTCAGGTATGGTTTCCCTACCTGAAGAAGCATGCAGTGGACGATCCGTGGACTTTAGACCTAATTCCGGACTTGTTAATCCATCAGTCGGGACATCGGCATCAGTCCCTTCAATCTTTGAATTTGACAGCTTGGCTCCTCCACTTCCGACTTTAGTTAGAAGGCACAAACTAGACCCGGAAGTTGTTCACATTTTATCTTGACCCACAAACCCACCACTAACAAATTGTACCTTAGTAAGTGGAAGAGGTTTGCTATCTGGGCTCAACTCAAGGGCTTAGACCCTATCACTGCTCCTGTCCCAGAGGTCTTGAAATTCTTAACATCCCTGTTTAATCAGGGATCTTCTGTCTCAACTATTAAAGTCCAACTAGCGGCTATCTCTAAATTCCACGAATCCATGGATCCTCCTTTGATGAGCTGCAGACTATGCAAAACTTTCATTAAAGGTGCGAGCCTATTAAGACCCCCAGTTTTCATCCTGCACCTCCGTGGGATCTTGATTTGGTGCTTCGCATTAACATCTCCCCTTTCAACCGGCTGCTACATGCGGTTAAAATATCTGTCTTGGAAAACTGCCTTCTTAGTTGCAATTACTTCTGCAAGAAGAGTTTCAGAGCTTCAAGCCTTGTCTATTAAGCCACCGTACTTGGTTTTCCACAAGGATAGAGTATCACTTAGGCCTAATCCATCCTTTGTCCCAAAGATCTGTTCTAGTTTCTGCCTCCAACAATCTCTAGAGCTACCAGTTTTCTTCCCAAAATTCTCCAATGAAGCAGAATACACTCTTCATAAATTGGATGTTCACAGGCAATTACGCTTCTATTTAGACAGGACTCAGCAACTTCGTAAGTCAGACCAGTTGTTTGTGTCCTTCTCAGATAATAAACGGGGCCAAACCATCACAAAAGCTACTATCTCAAAATGGATCAGAGATTGCATAACTCAGGCTTATTCTTCTTCGAATAAGCAACTTACAACATCTATCAAAGCTCATTCTACCAGAGCTATGGCTACTTCTATAGCTTTTCATTCCAAGCTCGCTATATCGGAAATCTGTGCTGCGGCTACTTGGTCCAATCCGCACACTTTCATTTCCCACTACAAATTGGATGTGGCATCTAAAGGACGAGCATCATTTGGTTCCACGGTACTCAGGAGTGTTTTCCAGTGAGCCACCCAGGATTCAGGTGCTCCCATCAGTCAGAATGTAGGCGAGATAGGATCACATAACATCTTTTAGTTATGTACTCACCATAACTTCAGATGTTTGGGATCCATCTCGCTTCATTCCTAATCTCCCCTCCTTCCCCTGCCTTGAGATCAGAAGAGATTGAGCGGTTTTGAGTTCTACTGTTTTATCTTGTTTCATGTGACGTTGTTATATAAGAAGGGTATGCATGTGTGCATGTATGCGGACAAACGAGATCTGAGGGACTGGTAGTGGTGCATCCTGGGATATAATAAGCTCAGCCAATAAGAGACTTCGCTCTTTGGCATAAGCGTGCCGAGTCGGAGTTTAGGATCGGCTCGAACCCATCAGTCAGAATGTAGGCGAGATGGATCCCAAACATCTGAAGTTATGGTGAGTACATAACTAAAAGTTAAGTTGTCAATCTCGCCTTCATTCTTGCTTGATGGGTTCAGAGCCGATCCTCGGCTCCGACTCGGCACTTGCTAAGCTTGAGAGTCACTTTTACCAGCTCGAGGCAGCCCCATATCCCATGATGCAAGGCGGTAAGTACCCAGATCTCGTTTGCCGCTTCGCTGATGAGGTCCTCCTTTTACCAGCTCCTGGTAAGTGATTGTTATATTACTACTTTTGCCCTTTTCTTCAGAAAAAACTTTAGATAATTAGTTTTAATACAGTTTTAGTCCTTTTCTGACCAGATTTTCCCTGACTCCTTAAAAATTTCTAGTCAGACTTTCTCCCATCCCATCCCCCCCTTGTTAGGGTGTGTGTGTCTGTTATTGATAGTTTTACATAATTTAATTTCTTGGACTAGTGTGTGTGTGTGATTCACTATGTCTAAGGAAAGGGTCTCAGGCTTTAAGAAGTGTGACTCGTGCTGTCAGAAGATGTCTCTTGACAGACGGTCACACTTCTTGCCTTTACTGCCTGGGGCCTCTTCACCTGCAGGACTCCTGTGCTATTTGTCACTCTTTCAGCCAGAGAGTCCTGCAGGAAAGAAGAAATTAATTTTGAGGGGCCTTCTTGCCGGAGGCTCCCGGCTAAGTCGGCTCCATCTAAGACTTCAAAGTCTTCCAAGGCCCAGGCTTCTGTGTCCAAGCCTGTGGCTCGGCCCGACTCTTTCAGAGTCGAGATCGCTCGGCTGGAGCCGACTGTACTACATAAACCTTCGGCACGGATGGCTATCGGTTCCGATTCTGGTTCGACCACTTTGATGTCGGCTCCGATCGGTTCCGACCACCATGTGGCTCAGGCATCGTGTCGGCTCGATCGGCTCCGACACCGTTACTTTGTGGCTGTATCGGCTCGCTGGAGCCGATGCATCGAGCTACCTGTCGGCGCCGATAAGTTGTCGGCCCGACAGTTTCTGTGGTTTCATCGGCTCCGATGGTTCCTTCGAGGAAGAGGTCTAGTTCCCTTCCTTGGAGCCGATACTTTCGGCTCGGCTTCGCCTCTCCTCGAACGGAGCCATCGGAGCCGATCTTCAAGGTCATCCAGGCTTTCTGACCATGATTTAGAGAGTGGTCAGTAGATTACTTAAGTCACAGGCACTGGCCCAAATGCTACATAGTCCGTCTCAGCAGGCGACTATTGGTCCACACCCCATTGCAGTTCCTCCTTCGACTCTACCCCAGAGTTTGGAGTTGAGTCTTCGAATGGTTACTGCTACGGCTGAGGGACAGATACCCCTTCTGTTCCTTCAGCCTCTACTCCTATCTCCTTTCGAGACCTTCCTTAGAGGGATTCGTGGCCGGGCTTCCTGGTCTCCTCCGAGGGGTGAGTGGCATCGACCCTTGTCCGAGCTCTTTCCCTTGGAGCCTCGGCCTGGTGAGCTCGGCTCCGACATCTGCCTCGGAGCCTTCCCTTTGGTGGGCCCTGGAGTTCCTAGTTCTTTGGGGTTCTCTCGGACCTCCCTGGGAGGGAGCCTTCGAGGTGATGAAGAGTGTGCTGGCCACTGGTCTCAGCCAGCAGTCTGTTCCCTTAGCTCCTCCCTCTATAGTGCCTGTTGACATCTCTGCCACTTCTCTTGCTACAGGACACAGAGATCCTCCACCTCAGGTTTCCCCACTGGGAATATCCCCCTCTTCCGAGGATTCTCCTGATTTGTCAGGAGATCCTCCGCGGAAGAGGACTTGTAAGAGGAAACACGAGACCCCCGAGTCTATCACTTCAGATACTGACTTAGATGAGTCAGAAGGATCCCCAAGATCCCCCTCTGAGGATGTCTCCTTCTCAGACATCCTAGAACTCCTTAGACAGAGGGGAAACTGGCCCACCAATAATCCCTCTGAGGATGAGTCAGTATACCTGGAGGCGTTTGGATCTCGGCCCTCCACCTCCTGGGTGTCTCTGCCTTCGACCCCTTATGCAGGTTATTGCCCGGCGTGGGCTGCTCCTGACTCTGTAGAGCCAGTCCCTAGGAGGCCTTCTAAATTTATTACTGCCCCGCCGGACAAGCAATTCCTCACAAAAGGTGTCCCCGCTGATGCCATGGTGGTGGCGGCTGCCACCAAGAAGGGACTTGCAGATCCTTCCGCACCTGTCCATCCTCCTAATAAGGACTCTAGGACCATGGATAGGTATGGTAAGCGGATGTTTTCTTCAGCGACCTTTGCTATGCTCGCTGAACTACCTATGTCACTTCACCAGACTCAAGGGATATCCTTAAGGAGCTAGGTGAAGTTGTGCAGGATCCTACAGCTGCAGGGGCTCAGGAAAAAATTTCGCAGCTAGGAACCCTTAACTCCATTGCAAACTCCTCCATGCGGCTAATATCATATGCTGCTGATGGAGCGAGTAGGGCCAGGTACAGGTGTGGCTCTTAGACGCCAAGCCTGGATGCGGCTATGTAATTTTGCAGATCCCTTTAAGGCGTCCTTCACAAACTCTCCCTTTGATGGGTCAGCTTTGTTTGGCCCTCAAGTGAAGGAAACATTGACCAGGTGTGAGCAGGACGGCAAAACTCTTTCTGCCGTAGGAGTCCATTTTTCCACCCTTCTAGACCTTACCCCAAAGGACAGAAGGGTGGCAAAATGTGGTTCCGCAAATCCCAAGGAGTCACGCCGATTCACGTGGTCAGTTTACCCTAGAGGCAGAGGGGTAACAACAACAGGCGCCCGCTCTAGAGGCAGAGGGGTCCACAAAACCAGGGAAACAGAGAGTCTCTCTCTGACAAGCCCTTTCAGCATCCCTGAGATGTTGCCCGGCTGTCCCTCCTTGGAGGCAGTCGGGAAGACTATCGCTGTACCCAGAAGCCTGGCGTTCCTCACTCAAGACAGATGGGTACAGTCGATCATATCCGAGGGTTACATAATTCCTTTCGAGGAAAGTCCTTTCTATCCCTCAAATTCCCTTCCAGATGTACCACCGGTCTAAGGAAATTGCAGAGTTAGAAGTCTTAAGACTACTGCAAAAAGAGCCATTCAGCCAGTTACAACAGACCATTCAGAGCCGGAATCTACTCAAGGTTCTTTTGGTCCCCAAAAGACGGGAGACTGGAGACCAATATTGGATCTCAGCAGACTCAACAAGTCTGTGAGGAAGACAAGATTCGAATGGTCACTCTTCAGTCAATTCTGCCCTTCTTACAGAAGGACAACTGGATGTGCTCAATAGATCTTCAGGATGCACTATCACATAAAATTCACAGACGCTCCAGGAGATTTCTCCGCTTCGGCTGGGGTCCAGTCATTTCAGTTCAGAGCCCTGCCCTTTGGTCTCACTACAGCCCCCAGAGTGTTCACCAAATGCATGGCAGTGGTCATGGCTCACCTGAGACGCCAAGGATTCCAGGTGTTTCCGTATCTCGACGACTGGCTCCTTTCAGCCACCACCAGGCATCAGCTTGTTCAAGCCAGGGATTACACAATAAATCTTTGTTCTCATTTGGGCATCTCGATCAACTTCGAAAAGTCATCCTTATCGCCCTGCCAGTCTATTACTTTCATAGGCGCAAACTTAAACACTGTTCGGATGTCAGCTACCCTTACAGATCAAAGAGTTTCAGACATTCAAAGTCATGTCAGGATCATTCCAGCCAACAAGAAAGTACAGGCCAGAATGGTTCTAAAGGTATTAGGCCTCATGGCTGCGGCCATTACTCTTCTTCCCCTGGCTCGCTTCTACATGCGCCTTCTTCAGTGGATGTTGTTCACTCAGTGGTCTTACCAACTTCCAATGCGTCACCAAATTCTGGTGACACAGATTTGCAAAAATCATCTTGCTTGGTGGATCACATCTCCCCAGATTCACCAAGGCAGACACTTTGTACCCCCATCCCCGGTAGCCACTGTCACCACGGATGCCTCCCTGATTGGGTGGGGGGGTCATTATCAGGGCAGGATGGTTCATGGGACGTGGCAACTGCTCGAGTACCACCTGCACATAAATGTCCTGGAGATGAGAGCAGTGCTTTTAACGTTGCAAGCCCTCAACGACTTTCTTCCCGTAGGGACAATTGCAGTCCACACAGACAACATGTCTGTAGTTCGGTATATCAACAAACAGGGCGGAACCAAGTCCTACCCCTTGTGTCGAGAAGCGCTCAGACTTTGGCAATGGGCGATCTCCTCTCATCAGTTTCTGGTAGCAACGCACATCCCTGGGAAAACCAACATTTTAGCGGACAGATTGAGCAGAGCTATTCTCATGCCTCACGAGTGGTCTCTCAAGCAATCTATAGTGGAAGAGATTTTTCTGGAATGGGGTCACCCGTGTTGCGATCTTTTTGCTACTCCCCAAAACAGCAAATGTCCAGACTTCTTCTCTCTCTTCCCTCTACCAGGCCATCCCCCCAGAGACGCTCTGACCGAGGATTGGCCGCAGGGACGTCTTCATGCTTGTCCTCCATTTCCCTGATCCCTCAAGTTATCCAGAAAGCAACCGTTTTGAGAGCCAAAATGATTCTCATTGCTCCTTATTGGCCTCGACAAATTTGGTTCCCGTTCCTCCATCGTCACCTTTTGGTGCAGCCGTGGCATCTGGACCCAGTGCCAGATCTTCTGATTCACCAATCCGGTCAGCTGCACCGGTCTATACCTTCTCTCAACCTCACAGCATGGTTGCTCCACTTCCTTCCTTAGCCAGGCTTCCTTTGATCTCTAACCCCGTTAGAGACATTCTAGTAGCTTCCTTAAAATCCTCTACCGGAGGATTTATACAAGCAAATGGAAACGATTCTCTTATTGGGCTAAAGCCAAAATATTGATCCCTTCACTGCTCCAGTTCAGGCAGTTTTGGATTTCTTAGCGGAGATTTTTCATGCAGGATCCTCTTCTTCCACAGTTAGAGTTCAATTGGCTGCTATCTCGAACTTTCATGTCGGGTTCGCAGATCACAATATTATGTCCCACAGGCTTTGTAGAGCCTTCTTAAAAGGAATTTTCCTCCTGAAACCTCCAGTCAGGAGTCCTCCCCCTCAATGGGATCTAAATTTAGTGCTGACATCCTTGATTCTTCCCCTTCGAGCCAGATGTTTCTTGCTCCTGAAATTTCATGCATGGAAAACCTTATTCCTAATAGGTCTTGCACCTGCCAGGAGGGTGTCTGAACTTCATGCTCTATCGGTTCGACCCCTATTTGGTCTTTCACAAAGACAGAGTATCATTGAGAACTAATCCGACCTTTTTGCCTAAGGTCACCTCAAAGACTAATTTGAATCAATCCATTGATCTCCTGTATTTTTTCCAAACTATTCAAACAGATCGGAACAAAACTACATTATCTTGATGTCCATCGCCAACTCAGATATTATTTGGACAGAACTAAACAATTTAGAAATCCGATCAACTCTTTGTTACCTATGCTGATAACAAGAAAGGCCTTCCTGTCTCTAAAGTTACCTTATCTAGATGGCTTTCTTCTGTCATCTCTGAAATTTATCAGCTCAGGGGAAAACAGCTGTGCTCAAAACCTAAAGCACATTCAACTAGAAGCTTAGCTACTTCTACAGCCTTCAAGCTAGACTTCCTTTAGACACTATTTGTGCAGCGCCACTTGGGCCACTCCTCATACCTTTGTTTCCCATTACAAATTGGACTTGGCCTCCAGGGACAGAGCCAGTTTTGGCTCTACAGTCCTCAAGAGTCTGTTCCATTGAGCCACCCAGGATAGAGGTGCTAGGACGGCCGGTCCCATCAAGCAAGAATGAAGCGAGATTGACAACTTAACATTAAGAAGTTATGTACCTACCATAACGCTCCATGTTAGTTGTCTTCTCTCACCTTCTTTCTTGCGACCTCCCTCCTTCCCCAGGCCTGGACAGACCTTTTTCTACAAGGTATAATTATGCTGAAAGACCATACAGAGCTGGTCTTTCTTCCATCCTGCAGGTTTTTCTTCTGCTTTCTTCCTTTGGGAAGTGTTTATGCTTGGTGCTATTGCCCTTTTGTCATCAAACGAGATCTGGGTACTTACCGCCTTGCATCATGGGATATGGGGCTGCCTCGAGCTGGTAAAAGTGACGCTCGAGCTTAGAAAGTGCCGAGTCGGAGCCGAGGATCGGCTCCGAACCCATCAAGCAAGAAAGAAGGCGAGAGAAGACAACTAACATGGAATGTTATGGTAGGTACATAACTTCTTATTCGTAAATCTGATCAATTGTTTGCTTCATTCTATAGACCTTTTTGGGCAAATCTATTTCCAAGGTCACTATAGCTGGGTGGATTTCTTCATGCATCCTGCAGGTCTGTAAGGACAAAGGTATGTCTCCTCCAGGTCAGGTTAAAGCTCATTCCACTAGATCCATGGCTACATCTGCAACTTTCTGGTCTAGGGTATCTTTGGACGACATTTGCTCTGCAGCTACTTGGTTCTCATCTCGTACGTTTATTTCCCATTACAAATTGGATTTGACATCTAGAAGGAGAGCATCCTTTGGCTCCGCGGTGCTCTAGAATATCCTTCCATGAGGGCCTCCCAGGGGTTTAGTAGCTGGGTACTCTGTCCCACAGGTTGAAGACCAAATGAAGTAAACTATTTCAGATAAAGAAGTTATGTACTTACCATAACATTCCATGTAGTAGTTGTACTTCATTTGTCTTCAACCATCCCTCCCTCCTTCCCCCGGACCTTTGGCGCATGTTCAGCTTACGGGCTGCAGTATAGGTCACAAGTATGTTATCAGGTCAGGTTATAAGTATACTTTCAGCAAACTTGATCTGGGAATGGAAGGCAGTGGAGATGTATTATGGGTAAGGGGAGGAGTCTGGAGCTCGGAGCTGATGCTAGTAATCTTTGCCGGCTCAGATCTGATACGGATCCGTATTCCCACAGGTTGAAGACAAATGAAGTACTACTCAGATGGAACGTTATGGTGAGTACATAACTTCTTTTTAATATCTATTTATGTGCACTGTACAGATGCCAAATATTAATACAGTTGAGTTTGCTATTGTGTAAGCTTTAAAATGAAATTTTACAAAACCTAGATAGCATGGTTTTAGAATTATTGATGCAAATATGAACAAGCAATATTTGATGCCTAAAGGCATCGGAAGGAGTTAACTGCAAATGCATCTGGAGGCATCAGTTGGATGTAATGAGTTAACTCTTTGGTTGCTTTTCTCCCTACAGTATGATTCCAGTACTGTGTTGATACCTGAAACCCGCTTGTACTTTATAAAACTTTCAATGTTAAGTTGTCAATCTCGCCTTCATTCTTGCTGGATGGGTTCGGAGCCGATCCTCGGCTCCGACTCGGCACTTGCTTAGCTTGAGAACTCCTTTTACCAGCTCGAGGCAACCCTATATCCCATGATGCAAGGCGGGACTACCTCAGATCTCGTTTGCCGCTTTGCGAAGAGGTCTCCTTTTTGCCAGCTGAGGTAAGTTTGAATTTTTCAAACCGCTTAGTCAGGGTTTATCTCTCCCTTATTCCTTTTTATAGTGTGTAGTGTTCATACAGCCCACCCCATTTCCCTTTATAGTTAAAAATTTCTAATTTTTCTAAAAGTTTAAAAAAAAAATTTTCAGTTAGGCCTAGGCTTCCCTTCTTAATCCCTTGGTGTGTCTGTGTTTGTTGGGATTAATTGTGTGACTGTTTGGGGTGTTTGTGAGTGTTATTTTCATTTTTTTCTTGGACTATGTCTAAGGAAGTAAAGGTCTCAGGCTTCAAGAAGTGTGACTCGTGCTGTCAGAAGATGTCTCTGACAGACGGTCACACTTCTTGTGTTTACTGCCTGGGGCCTTTACACCTGCAGGACTCCTGTGCTTTATGTCACTCTTTAGCCAGAGAGTCCTGCAGGAAAGGAGGAATAAATTGATCCTCCATGGCTTACTAAAGCCAGAAGGTTCACCCACTAAAGCTGGGTCCAGTAAACCTTCTAAGCCACCTAAGGTTCAGGCTACAGCTTCTAAGCCTTCCTCGGTGGCTCCGACTCCTTCGGAGTCGAGATCGCCCGCGGAGCCGATCTTTCTTCTCAGGTGGTGGGGTCGGCTCCGATCGGTTCCGACACCCAATCTGCTGTTGCCTTGTCGGCTCCAACTGGAGCCGACATATTAACCAGTATCGGAACCGAGAAGCCTTCGGCTCCATCTGGAACCCAGAGGACGTCGGCTCCGATGGCTTCGTCCAAGAAGAGATCTCGGTCCCCTTCTTTGGAGTCTATCCACTCGGCTCCGGGGTCTCCTCTTTTGTCGGAGCGGAGTCATCGGAGCCGATCTTCGAGATCTTCCAGGCTGTCTGACCACGATTTAGAGAGGGTGGTAAGCAGGCTGTTGAAGTTGCAGGCACTGGCCCAAATGCTCACTAGCCCATCTCAGCAGACTTCGGCTATTGCCTTACCCCTTGAATTTCCTCCTCCGACTCCCCTCCAGAGTTCGGAGCCGGAGCTTCTCGGGACAGCGACCGTGTCGGCACCGGAACCGATACATCCTTCGGCTCCGTCGTCTTCGGCTCCGATCTCTTCCATGAGACCTTCCTTGGAGGGATCCGGTCGTCGAGTTTCCTTGTCGGCTCCGAGGGGCTAGTGGCATCGGACCCTTGTCCGACCCCGCCTCCCTCTCGGGCTTCGCTTTGGTAAGCTCGGCACCGACATCGCCTCGGAGCCTTCCTCTCAGTGGAGCCGGGAATTCCTATTTCCTCGGGGAATATTCCGCCTCCCGGGAGGGAGCCTTTGAGGTGATGAGGAGTGTCCTGGCACCTGAGCCAGGTCAACGGTCCATCCCTTTAGCTCCTCCCTCTACGGTGCCTGTAGACTCCTCTTGCCAGCCTCTTGCTCTCAGGCCCAGGGATCCATCACCCCAGGTTTCCCCATTGGGAATAACTTCCTCTTCCGAGGTTTCTCCTGATCCTGCAGGTGAACCCCCTCGGAAGAGGACGTGTAAGAGGAAACACACAGACTCCCCTGAGTCTACTACATCTGATACAGACTTAGATGAGTCGGAGGGTTCCCCACGGTCCCCCTCTGAGGATGTCTCCTTTTCAGACATCCTTGAGCTCCGCAAACAGAGGGGGAATTGGCCCTCCATTGACCCCTCCGAGGATGAGTCGGTATACCTGGAGGCTTTTGGATCCCACCCTCCACCTCCTGGGTGTCTCCGCCTTTCGACCCACTTATGCAGGTAGTGGCTCGGAAGGTGTGGGCAGCTCCAGATTCTGTGGAACCTGTCCCCAGGAGACCATCCAAATTTATTACGGCCCCTACAGACAAGCAGTTTCTTTCTAAGGGTGTCTCTGTGGATGCTATGGTGGTGGCGGCCACCAAGAAGGAACTTGCGGATCCTTCAGTACCTGTCCATCCTCCTAACAAAGATTCTAGGACCATGGACAGGTATGGAAAGCGGATGTTTTCTTCAGCGACCTTTGCTATGCGTTCGCTGAACTACCTTTGTCACTTCACCAGGCTTCAAAGAGATATTCTCAAGGAACTAGGTGAAGTGGTCCAGGATCCTTCGGCTGCTGGGGCTCAAGAAAAGATTGCCTCACAGCTAGCTATCCTGAATTCCTTAACCAACTCCTCCATGCGGCTCATATCCTATGCAGCCGATGGAGCGAGCAGAGCCGCAGGCACAGGAGTGGCTCTTAGACGTCAAGCCTGGATGCGGCTTTGTAATTTTGGACCCTTTAAGGCGTCCTTCACCAATACCCCTTTGATGGTTCGGCTTTGTTGGACCTCAGGTGAAGGAAACCTTGACCAGGTGTGAGCAGGACGGCAAAACTCTTTCTGCCGTTGGAGTCCATTTTCCACCCTTTTAGACCCTATCCCAAGGGTCAGAAGGGAGGAAGATGTGGTTCCGTAAAGCCCAAGGAGATGCCCGGACACACATGGTCAGTTTACCCCAGGGGCAGAGGGGTAACAATAATAACGCCCTAGAGGCAGGGGGTCCTCAGAACCAGGGCAACAGGGAGTCTCTTCCTGAGAAGCCCTTTCAGCACCCCTGAGGTGTTGCCCGACTGTCCACCCTTGGTGGCAGTCGGGAAGGATTTCGCTGTACCCAGTAGCCTGGCGTTCCCTTTCACAAGATTGTGGGTACAGTCGATCATATCCGAGGGTTACAAAATCCCTTCGAAAGGTATCTCGTGACTCACCAATCCCTTCCAGACATCTCACCCGGTCAAAGGGATTTGGCAGAACAGGAGGTTTCAAAGCTCCTAGAAAAAAGAGCCGTCCAGACTGTTCCAGCAGACCAAGTAGGATCCGGCGTCTACTCGAGATTCTTTTTGGTCCCCAAAAGGACGGGAGATTGGAGACCAATATTAGACCTGAGCAATCTAAACAGATTTGTCAAGAAGGCAAGATTCCGGATGGTCACGCTTTAGTCCATTCTGCCCTTTCTGGGCAAGGACAACTGGATGTGCTCTATAGACCTTCAGGACGCGTACTATCACATAAAGATACACAGGCGCTCCAGGAGGTTTCTCCGCTTTCGGCTAGGGACCAGTCATTATCAATTCAGAGCCCTGCCCTTTGGCCTCACTTCAGCCCCCAGAGTGTTTACCAAATGCATGGCAGTGGTCACAGCTCATCTGAGACGTCAAGGATTCCAAGTGTTTCCTTATTTGGACGACTGGCTCCTCTCCGCCACCACCAAGCATCAGAGCAGAGACTACACTCTGCAGCTTTGCAAAAGTTTGGGAATTTCAGTGAATTTCGAAAAATCTTCTCTGCAGCCTTGCCAATCTATCACCTTTATAGGCGCAGAATTAAACACCGTCAAGTTGTTAGCCAGACTAACAGATCAGAGAATTCTGGACATCCAAAAATAAGTTCGGATTTTATTGCAGAGCAGCAAAGTCAAAGCCAGATTGATACTAAAAGTTCTAGGTCTTATGGCTGCGGCCATTGTTCTTCTACCACTGGCTCGCTTCCACATGCGTCTTCTGCAGTGGATGTTATTCACTCAGTGGTCGTTCCACAGTCTTCCGATGAGACACGAAATCTTAGTCACACAGTCGTGCAGGACTCATCTGAACTGGTGGATATCTTCCCCTCTTCTTCATCAAGGCCGACCATTTGTTCCCCCTCCTCCGGTTGCCACAGTCACTACGGATGCCTCTCTGATCGGGAGGGGGGGGGCATTATCAGGGCAGGATGGTCCACGGGACGTGGCAACCCATAGAATACCATCTGCACATAAATGTCCTGGAGATGAGAGCGGTGCTTTTAACGTTGCAAGCCCTCAACGACTTTCTTCCGGCGGGGACTATTGCAGTGCAAACGGACAACATGTCCGTGGTCTGGTACATCAACAAGCAGGGCGGGACCAGGTCCTATCCGTTGTGTCGAGAAGCTCTCAGGCTTTGGCAATGGGCAATCTCCTCTCATCGGTTTCTGATAGCAACGCACATCCCCGGCAGGTCCAACCTCTTGGCGGACAGGCTGAGCAGAGCCATTTTCATGCCTCACGAGTGGTCTCTCAATCAATCTATAGTGGACCAGATTTTTCTGAAGTGGGGCACTCCTTGTTGCGATCTTTTTGCTACACCCCAAAACAACAAGTGCCCCGACTTCTTCACCCTCTTTCCCTACCAGGCCAACCCTGAGAGACTCTCTAACCCAGGATTGGCCCTGGGACTTCTGTCGCTTTTCCTCCTTTCCCTTGATTCCACAAGTCATTCAGAAAGCCACCGTTTTGAGGGCCAAGTTGATTCTCATTGCCCCTTACTGGCCTCGACAAATTTGGTTTCCGTCTCTGCATAGTCACCTCCTGGTGCAGCCTTGGCATCTGGACCCAGTTCCGGATCTTTTGATCCACCAGTCGGGTCAACAGCACCGGGCCATTCATTCTCTCAACCTCACTGCTTGGTTGCTCCACTTCCTTCCCTAGCCAGGCTTCCTATGATCTCTGATCCTGTCAGAGATATCTTAGTAGCTTCTTTGAAGTCGTCCACCAGAACCGTTTATGCTAGCAAGTGGCGACGTTTTTCCCTTTGGGCAAACTCCAGAAATATTGATCGCTTTACTGCTCCTGTGCATTCTGTTTTAGATTTCCTGGCTGAAGATTTTCAGTCAGGATCTTCTTCATCTACAATAAAAGTTCAACTGGCGGCTATTTCCAAGTATCATGTTGGCTTGCAAGATCATAACATCATGTCACATAGACTATGCAAAGCCTTTCTGAGAGGAGTTTTTCTCCTGAAGCCGCCAATAAAACATCCTCCTCCGCAATGGGATCTGAATTTAATGTTAGCATCCTTGATTTTACCACCCTTCGAACCGTCTGCTTCATGTTCCTTGAAGTTATTGACCTGGAAAACTATATTTTTACTGGCTGTCACTTCAGCAAGAAGGGTTTCCGAAATTCAAGCTCTCTGCATCCGTTCCCCTTACTTGGTTTTTCACAAGGACAGGGTATCCTTGAGAACAAATCCGTCCTTTCTCCCCAAAGTTGTTTCTCAAACCAATATTAATCAATCTATCGATCTACCAGTCTTTTTCCCTAATTATTCTGACAGAGCTGAACAAAAGCTTCATTTTTTGGATGTCCATCGTCAGCTCAGGTACTATTTGCATAGAACGAAACAATTCAGAAAATCAGACCAATTATTTGTCTCCTATGCAGAAAACAGGAAAGGTCTCCCAGTATCAAAAGTGACCTTATCCAGATGGCTGTCTTCCACCATTTCTTACGTGTATTCGCTCAGAGGCAAGCAACTACCTTCTAAACCGAAAGCACACTCAACCAGGAGTCTATCCACTTCTGCAGCCTTTCAGGATAGACTACCCATTGATACCATTTGTGCAGCGGCTACTTGGGCCACTCCTCATACCTTTGTCTCTCATTACAAATTAGATTTGGCCTCTAGGGACAGGGCCAGTTTTGGTTCCACAGTTCTCAAGAGTCTGTTCCGTTGAGCCACCCGGTATACAGGTGCTAGGGACGCGGTCCCATCCAGCAAGAATGAAGGCGAGATTGACAACTTAACATTTAGAAGTTATGTACCTACCATAACGTTCCATGTTAGTTGTCTTCTCTTGCCTTCTTTCTTGCGTCCCTCCCTCCTTCCCCCTGGCTTGGACAGATCTTGAAGAATTTCCTCTTCTCAGGTTGTTCCCTCCTGAGTCTTCATTAGAGGACTCCTTTGTTATGAACTTGTTTTTTTTTTTCCTAGTTCTACTAGGTTAGTCCTTAGCAGGGTATTTTAGCTACCAAACGAGATCTGAGGTAGTCCCGCCTTGCATCATGGGATATAGGGTTGCCTCGAGCTGGTAAAAGGAGTTCTCAAGCTAAGCAAGTGCCGAGTCGGAGCCGAGGATCGGCTCCGAACCCATCCAGCAAGAAAGAAGGCGAGAGAAGACAACTAACATGGAACATTATGGTAGGTACATAACTTCTAATTTCCTCACTTTGGAATCAAAGGAAGGGAAAGACCACCCCCTTTTTTAGGCTCAACTTCTCACATAAATTGCAGATGAATTTTTCTACACCTGGATGACATACCACAGGCACAGAGAAATTTGTAGCCAGGTACTGTTGAAAATGTTATGCAGGTAACTAGTCTTGCTGATGTCAGGAGCTCAGGCTATTATAAACAAGACAGAGCAGTGTGCATCTGTTTTCCATTGTTTTTATTGCAGAGATGAAGAGAGCTTAAACTGATTTACAGCTGATTCCAATATAGCCACATATTTCATAGCAAAACAAAGCAATTAGATCAGTTCAAAGGCAGTTGCCACCTCTTTTGACAAATTTTTTTTTTTCAATAATCATTTTTTATTATTTTTCACAACCATATTACAAATTCACACATTATATACAATATATACAAAATGCTTCCATTGGTTAATTTCACATATATATCAACCTCATGTATTGATCAAAGGTACAGCACTAACAATCAAAAGGAAAATAATAAAAAAAAAAAAATCAACATTAACAAATCCAAGCCAACAATCTGTCTTTTCTGTACATTTTCTATCTAATCTAAGGTTGATTTAGACTATATTCTGGTTCCCGAGAAAAAGTGGATAGTAACCTCTTAAGCCAAAATAATATTAAAATTTGCTCCCAGATTTTATGTTGTTGATATTTATCTTGTGATCACTAATTAACAGTTTATGCTTAAGATGTGTTTTATTGCCAACAATCTGAAAATTTCCCATGTCTGGGCTGGGTTCAACCAATTTGTGGCTATATATAATTTCATTAATAGGCAAATATTCATAATTGCAATCGCTTTTGATTTATTTAGATTCTCCGGGGAATATGAAGAATCGTAAACTCCCAAGAGAGTGTTGAATTTTGGTAACCCATTTTTTGTAACTGCAATTTTAATGAATTCCACAATTTATAAATGCACTTACAACTCCAGAACATGTGAAGCAAATCTGCTGTCTGATCAAAGCAATGTGGGCATATGGGTGAATTCTTCGCATCAAATTTGTGCAAAGTGAGACGAGTATAGTATTCATTGTTAAATATCATCAGCTGCGTAAATACCAATTTCTGAAGGGATACGGACTTTAATGTTAATTTAAATGCCCAATATCTTATTGTCATCTGGGAATATCAATTTCTCTCTCCAGTAACTCGATAAAAGAATATAATTATTATGCTTCCTCTCTTTTATCAATTTATATGCTGCGGTTATATATTTTCTATCCTGCAACAGCGCTTCCCATAGATTACGAGAAATGATTAAATCTTCCCCTTTCATTTCAAAGTTGTTAAAATAGTTTATAACCAAGTCTTTTAGCTGTCTTACTATAATTAAATAGGAAATAGGGAGTTCTATTTCTTTTAAAATATCCTGTACTGGTACTCCTAGAAAAGGATATAAATCGAGTACAGTTAACTCCATGATTAAAGGGAATTTCTTTAGATCAATCAGTTGACCACCAATTGTTAAATTTGGGTTCCTATGAAACGGTTGGAAAACCATTATATATTTTAGTAAATTTAAGGAAGCGAAAAGAGTTTGAATTGCCGTTACATAACTTTTGATGTGCTCCATTAGCTTATATTTACTCATTGTCCAATTATTTAAAAAGGGTAATGCTTTAGCGTTGACTCCCACTTCATTTATATGCTTGTACGTTAAGAGCACCCATTTGGGTGTCCATTTTCTATTATCACTATCTAAGTAAGACGTCTTTACTCTTTTGACAAATTTACTTAAGCAGCATCACAGTATTGAAATGCTAAGTTTTAAATTTTAAATGTTTGTTTATTTTACTTCACATTTTAAGATGATTGAATGTAGTATCAAAGATGTCTCTGACATTTAGAGAAAAGTCAGAAATATTTTTTTTCTTGTAAAGTATCAGCACATTTACCAAAGTGTAGAGGCTGTCAGTTCATCTTGGACTACAAAAAGATACTTTGAACTAAGGCCTGCAGTTTAGCAACTGTTTTGGTTGCAGCTGTATGATTCCTTAGTATACTGTAAAACAAACCTTGAGACGCACATAAATGAGGGCCATTCAAGAAGTCAAAGAAACAGTCCTGTTACAGACAGTATATAAGATGACAATGACTGACACTAATCCCATTATATGTCAATGGCATTGGAAAGCACCACTACTTCATTATGTCTAGCATTACTCCTATAAATCATATTTGAAATGGATTCTGGAAAAGTGAAAGGACTGAAGAAAAATAAGATCACATTGATATGTCAAGCCCCATTGACAGCCATTTTGCAGAAAACATATTAAAATTCTATAAGAAGCCATCAGAGTGATATTGACATGTTAAAATAGCTCAGAAATCCGATACCGAGCGAAAAAATAGATTTTATTAGTGCCTTTAATGATATTCCCTTAGCAATTAACTGTGTTAAACAGAAGGGCATTTTGATCACTTATACATGATGGTCAAAGAAGAGAGAATTATCAGCCCATGTTCTAAGGTCTTTAACAACATTCTCATTCTGGAGTAGGGTGTTGTCTATGTTGTATAGTGGGGAAGATAGGGTTGTCTACCAGATGTAATTTTAGCATTTTAATTTGAGCCCACTTTTGGTACACCAAATGTTTATGGATGTAAGTTCTTGATGAAGGGTTTCGGCGTCAGGTAAACTTGAGAATGACTCTCAGTTGACGATCATCTGCAAACTTAGTTAAGCCAGAAGTCTTGGTTCATGATCTGGAGATTTTAAAAGTAAATGTTAAAAAACAAAAAGAGTTCCCAGCACTGAACCCCATGGGGACACCATTGGTCACCTTCTTGCTCTCTGAGGCTGCAACTTGCACCATGTGGGTTTTTAGCCAATTTGTCATCCATCTTACCACATAAGGATCTATTTCTAATGGTCTAAACTTACTATGTTAGGTGTGAGATGGTGTTAAAGGCCTTTGCCAGGTCAAGGTATACTGTATGCACAGTATGACCACTGTTGTCTGTAGCCTGTGTTACCCTTTCAAAGAAGTTAACCAGATTCATTGAACAAGATGTAGTCTTAATAAAATCAAACTACTGCAGGTCTAGCCTGATGAGAACTTTAATATCTTAGTTTAAAAGGTCACTAATATGTTCCATGGCTTTGCAAAAAGACCCATCAGGCTGATGGACGTATAATTCCTGGGGTCACTTGTGTGGCCAACTTTGTGGAGTGGCATTACTGCAAACCTCAGGGACAAAGCCAATGGCTAAACTCAGATTAAGTAGTTTTAGTGGCTCTGCCATGGCTTGTTTAGTGCTGTTTAATAATCAGCCAGGTGTATTATCAGTTCCCACGGAAGAAATATTTTTAGTCATGGAGAGCACCTTCAGCACACGTTCTTTAGTGATGGGGAGGTCTGAGAGATTCGGGAATAAATGGGCTTTGGATCATCATCTCTGAATTAAATTCACTCTGAATTTGTTTGCTAATATGTTGGCAATGTCTATTTGATTAGAGTGTGTGGTGCCATTATGAGTAAGTTCATAGTAATGTTGCGTGTTATTTCTTAGATGTTCTTCGTGTTTCACTGTTGCAGTCATCACACGTGGGTTATCTGCCTGTAGGTAGCCCTCAGTCGGCCCAAATACCAGAGACTTAGTATTTCTGTGTTGGTTGCTGTCGCTCCAGGTCTGACGTCAGGTCTTCAGGGGTATAAAAACAGGCAGCCGACACCATTGCATCAGTCTTTCTTGTCGAGGAGCCCAAAGCAGAAGCCGTTCACACGAGTGCCGGTTGGCCACTACCCGAGTTTTCATTTCCGAACTGAATTATCCTGAAGTCTTCTAAAGCTAAGTACCCCATTGGGGGTCCTTTTTTCTTGCTCTAACCGATGTCAGAAAAACTCTTAAGCTAGTCGCCAGTTCACCGGTACTCAATGAGATGCTTTTGCAGCCCCTAATGCCTGCTTCAGTGGATTTGCAGGCCTCTACCGAGACCCGTTTGGAGTCTGTTATACCGCGAGACTGTTCTTCGACTACAAAATCTGTGGATGTCTCTACCTTGGATGGGTCCGGAGCCACTGAGAAGGCATCCGCTTCTGAGGAAGATGTTCTTCGTGTTTCACTGTTGCAGTCATAACTGTGGGGTGCTCCTGCCGACAGGCAGCCCGAGGTTGGCCAGAATCCCAAAGTCTGGGTCCGGCGTCGGCTGTATAAGCTTCTGAGGAAGATGTTCTTCGTGTTTCACTGTTGCAGTCATAACTGTGGGGTGCTCCTGCCGACAGGCAGCCCGAGGTCGGCCAGAATCCCAAAGTCTGGGTCCGGCGTCGGCTGTATAAGCTAGTATCCTGACGTCAGTACGCCTTGGTACATAGCCCTCAGCCGACGCCATCTTCTCCAGTCTTTCTTGCCGTGCGGTGGAAAGCAGCTCGCAAAACGTTGGTTGGCGATTTTCGAACAGCATTCTTGGTTGTTGTCGGTCCGAAGTTGTTACTTCTCTTCTCAAAGCTAAGTACCCCGTTGGGGAATCTTTTTCTTGTTCCTCCGATGTCAGAAAAAGTTAATAATTGTATAGCGTGGGAAACAAATACCTCATAAAGATTTCCACTCTTACTGTCTACCTTGCTTAGGCCCTGACCACGCGTTTCTTGTTGTCGGTTCTGTGCCAGGTTCAACTCTCGTACTATCAAACGCAGGTACGACTGGGCTTTAAATTATTTTGGCAGACGCTTCAATTACAGAATGTCGCCGGATACTACCGGAGTTCAAAGAAGCGCAAAGATAAAGACAGGCCTCCGAGGTCCAAACAGGACTCGTTGCAGCTGGAGCCAGCGTCGGTTCGGCTGTCGCCAGTGAGGCGCTTTTGCAGCCCCTGTCGTCCACCGCTTCTGAACCGATGGCGATACGGACTCCCATGGGGAGCCATCAAGGCCCACTATTTTAACTGCTGCAGGACCTTCGGACGCCGCTCCTTCAGATGGGTCCGGAACGCTGTGCAGGTACCGGCTTCTGAGGGGGTTTTCAGGCCTACTCACATTACTATTTCAAAGGCAAAGGCAAAGACAAAGACTCCTTCTAAGTCTAAAGTTTCAGCTCAAGCTGCTTCTGAATCCACTCCCAAGACACAAAAACAATTATTGAGGATGGCTGAAGACTTGCTTACAATGATTAGGTTATCACCCCTCCTGAGAAAAGGCCTCGACAGGATGTTACTCTGGATTCTTCTGACCAGGCCTCTGTCTCTTCTGTTTCTTCCTCTGATCAGGACTATTCCTTCCCCTTATGAGGATTCGGATGCTGAGGAATCTTTGCCCTCGGCCTCTCCGCCTGAGGATTTTTCTTTTGGGGAAACCTTGCATGAGATGAGGGAACATTTTCATTGGGAAGGACAGGAATATTCTGCTTCCAAAAAGAGGCTTAGAGAATTTCTTCTTCTTCCTCAGCATAGGCCTTTAGCTATCCCTCCTGTTTTGGACATTGTGGATGATGCTTTTCTGAGGCTAATTTGAATCCTGATTCCATGCCTCCTGCTCCTTCTAAGCCTGATAGATTTTATAGGGTTCCTGACTCTCATTTATTTCTATTTAAAAATCCTTCTGCAGACCCTGAAACTATTTTTCAGGGTTCTAAGGCTGCTAAGGTTGCTACTTCTAAAAATCCTATTCCCTCTGAGGAGGATTCTCGTGCTTTAGACAGGTGGGGCAAAAAGGTATATACTTCTGCTACCCTTTCTGTAAGGGCATTAAATTGCCAGTTTCATATGTTTAAATACCAGCAATTTCTTTTGTCTGTTTTAAAGCAAAAGCTTGCTTCCGTACCTGCTTGTGCAGAGGATAAGGAACTTCAGGATGTTTTGCATGCTACTGAACAGGTTAACAAGCATAGCTTACATTGTGGTTTTGATGCCTTGGATGCTTCCTGCAGGGCTGCTGCCTCTGGTACTGTGATTAGGAGACATGCCTGGCTTCGTGAACAAAGTTTGCCTGAACAGGTTAAGGCTAAGTTATTAGATGCCCCTGTTCAACATGATGTTCTTTTTGGTTCTAAGGCTGAGGAAGTTATTAAAAGATGGAAGAAAAGGCAAAGTCCATGCAGACTGTAAAAGATTTCTTGCAGGTTCAGCCTCCTAGATTTTCCAGGAATTGGCCCTCTAAAATTGGTCCTTTCCCACGTCTGACAGGCCTCAAAGGGGAAGATATAGACGCTCCAGAGGTCGTGGTCAAGGCCAGACCTCGTACAGATCTAGACAATGGACTGCTTCTTCACCTAGAAGGGGGAAGACAGATCCCAATCTCAAAGAAAACAAACTCAATGACTCTCTCGGTTGGGCTTCAGGACCTCTTTACCTGGGCCCCTCGGAGGAAAACTGTCTCTTTTTACAGGAATTGGACTCATATTACCCAGGACAAATGGGTATTGGATGTGATTTTAAAAGTTACAAGTTCCACTTTCACACTTTGCCAAGGACTCACGGTTGGCCAGATCTGCCAAATCTTCAATGGTCAGAGGCCTTAACTCAAGTGGATGCTCTTCTGGCCATGAGGGCCATAGAGCCTGTTCCACTCTTGGAAATGGGAAAAGGATTTTATTCAAGGCTGTTTCTGGTTCCCAGAAAACAAAACTCTTGGAGACCTATTCTGGACCTTTCTGTGTTAAACACCTTTTTGGAAATTCCAAAGTTCAAGATGCTCACTCTGCAACAGTTACTTCCAATGCTCTCTCAGGACGCCTGGATGGTGACATTGGACTTAAAGGAAGCCTATTTGCATATCCCTATCAGACAAGAACGCAGGAAATTCCTCAGGTTCAAGGCAGGTTCGAGGCACTTTCAATTCTCTGTTCTGCCCTTTGGTTTATCTACTGCCCAGAGTCTTCATCAAGTGCCTGGCACCAGTAGTGGCTTACTGCAGACTTCAGGGGATTCAGATTTACCCTATTTGGACGACTGCCTTATTCAGGCAGACAGCAAAGATCTTCTGCTTCAACACCTAGACTTAGTTCAACGTCTTCTCCTCTTACTGGGATTCTCAGTGAACATAAAAAAGTCACATTTGATCCCTTCTCAACAAATGGTATTCTTGGGAGCCCTCTTAAATACAACCTTACAAAGGGCCTACCTCACTCCAGAAAAACAAACTCAGCTGGCTTCTACTTTCAACACCTTGGCAACTCTATCTCAGCTCACTGCAAGGAAATTCCTGCAGGCTCTGGGCTACATGGCTTCCTGCATTCTGTTGATTCCAAACGCAAGGCTTCACATGAGAAAGCTTCAATGGTATCTGAAAAGTGTATGGTCACAGCATTATCACGATCTGGATGTTCTGATTCCTCTGATCCCCTGCCTCCAGAAGGAGTTCCTCTGGTGGTCCAGGGCATGCATTTTGAACGAAGGAAAACCTTTTCGTCTCCCTCAACCTACTCAAATCCTAACCACGGACGCCTCGGATTATGCTTGGGGAGCACATTTTCTAGACAATTGCCAGCAAGGAACCTGGACAAAGGACCATCTTCACTGGCACATCAATTTGAAGGAGATGTTGGCAGTTCAAAATGCCCTTTTGGCCTTCAAGCACCTTTTACAACCAGGGCCTCTGCTAATTCGCACAGACACCACGGTCATGTGGTACATCAACAAGCAGGGGGGATCTCATTCTTACCCCCTTTGCAGACTGGCTATGAGTTTATGGGACACAGCTCTAAATTTAGATCTGCATCTCCAGGCTCAATTCATTCCAGGAAAACAAAATCTTTTAGCAGACAGCCTGAGCAGAAACATTTTCGATCCTCACGAATGGATGCTAGACACCAACTTGTTCAAAAGGATTACTGCAGTTTGGGGATGTCCCCAGATAGATCTGTTCGCATCCCATCTCAATCATCAGCTGCCTCACTTTTGCACCAGGTCCTTCCACAAAACAGCATGGAGAGTGGATGCCCTGTCTTTCAGTTGGAGAAGTCTGTCTGCATATGCCTTCCCTCCTCTTCCTCTACTGCCTCGGGTACTACTGAAGATAAAGCAGGACAAGCCCAAGTTCCTCATCTTGATTGCTCCAAATTGGCCTCGACAGTTTTGGTATCCGACTCTAAAGCTCCTGTTCTCGGGGCCTCCTTGGATTCTTCCACTGAACCCTTCGCTTCTGTCCCAGCATCAGGGTCAGTTACTACATTCCAACCTCAAGACCCTTTGCTTGGCAGCTTGGCTCTTCAAAGGAATTTGATTGCCTCTAGTCTTCCCAAACAAGTTTTGGATGTTCTTTTGGAAGCTAGGCGGCGTAGCACTAGGAAATCTTATGCCTCTAAATGGAAGAGGTTTTCTATTTGGATGCAGGACCGAGGTTCTGATCCTCAGGTTCCTGATCTCTCCTCTATTTTGCTTTACCTTTGAGCTTTTATCTAAGGGACTTTCATTTTCTTCCATTAATATTCATGCTTCTGCTATCTCTCGCATTTCAGTTCTGATCCTCCTGTTTTTCACATCCTTTGGTGAAGCAGTTTTGAGGGGGGCTAAGAATTTGCGGCCTCCAAGGACCCCTCCGGTCCCTGCCTGGGATCTTAATTATGTTTTAGAAAAACTTACTTTGCCTCCTTTTGAGCCTGCTGCATCTTCAGATATTAAGTTTCTATCTTGGAAGACTGTTCTTTGTTAGCTTTGACCTCTGCCAGAAGGGTCTCAGAGTTGCAAGCTCTTATGGCTGTGGAACCTTACCTTATTTTCCATCAGGACAGAGTATCCTTGAGGACCAATCCTACTTTCATGCCTAAGGTGATTTCAAAGTGGCCTTGAATCAGACAATTCACCTTCCTACTTTCTTTCCAAATCCTCAAAATAAAGGGAAAGGATTTTGCATTCATTGGATGTGCACAGACAGTTAAGATTTTACTTGGACAAGACTAAAGATTTCAGAAAGTCTAACCAACTGTTTGTTTCCTTTGCCTCCAGTTCACTTGAAAACCTATTTCTAAACAAACCATTTCCAAATGGATTGCTTATGGGATCAGATTTTGTTACACTCATCATGGTAAACAGTTTCCTGGAACCATTAGAAGTCATTCTACTAGAGCAGCTGCTACTTCTACAGCTTTTCTCAGAGGAGTTCCTACCAAGGATATCTTGGAAGCTGCCACTTGGAGTTCAGTGCATACTTTTTCCAAGCACTACAATCTCCCTTTGTTTTCTAAGTCTAGGGCAGGCTTTGCCTGTGCTGTCTTGCAGGGTATTCTTGCCTCCCCTTCTTCTATCTAAAGCCTCCTCCCTCTACACTGCTTTGGGATTCCACCCTACAGTTATGACTGCAACAGTGAAACACGAAGAACATAGTACAGTTGTGTACACCTACCATAAATGTAGATGTTCGAGTGTCTTCACTGTTGCAGTCGGGTTCCCTCCCTCCTATCCCCTCTTCTTCTTCTCTCTTTTGTGGTGTATTTGTGTTTCCTTGTTGGATTCATTTTTGATTTATTGGGGTATTCTGACATCTAGGGCAAGAAAGGCTGGAGAAGATGGCGTCGGCTGAGGGCTATGTACCAAGGCGTACTGACGTCAGGATGCTAGCTTATACAGCCGACGCCGGACACAGACTTTGGGATTCTGGCCGACCTCGGGCTGCCTGCCGGCAGGAGCACCCCACAGTTATGACTGCAACAGTGAAGACACTCGAACATCTACATTTATGGTAGGTGTACACAACTGTACTTTCTTCGCACTACCGATATTTGACACAAACCGACTTCTTTCGCACCTTCAGTTTTATTTAAAACTACTGAGTTTCTAAGGCCAAGAGTACGCGCTACGCCTAAAAAACTGACGACCCAAACTCATGCACCTGCTTCCTTGCCACAACATCAAATGCTTAAAATGGCAGAAGACCTTAGTATGCTGATTAGAGGAAGTCAGCCTTCCCCTGCTAAGAGAAAAAGAGAACTGCCCCCAGCAGCTTTAACAGACCAAGAGTCCGACGACTCTGAGGTATCTGATTATGAAGACATGCCTTTATCTGCTTACGAGGATTCAGATGCAGAGGAATCCATTCCCTCTGCTTCTCCTCCAGAGGATTTTTCTTTTGGTGTAACCTTACATATTTTAAGAGAGCATTTCCACTGGGAATACCAAGACTATCCTCAGTCCAAAAAGAGACTCAGAGAATTTCTAAATTTGCCACAACACAGGCCTTTAGCAATACCCCCAGTCCTGGATGATGTGGATGATGCCTTTATGGAATCCAGTTTAACTCCTGATACCTTACCCTATGCTCCTAGGAAACCAGACAGGTACTACAGAGTTCCTGACTCTCTCAAATTCCTTTTCAAAAATCCTACTGCTGACCCAGAGGTCATCTCCCAGGGGCCAAAAGGTATCAAAGCACCTACAGCTAAGAATCCCTCCCCTTCGGATAGGGATTCCAGAGCTTTAGACAGATGGAGTAAGAAAGTATACAGCTCTACAATTCTCGCCATTAGGGCTTTGAATTGCCAGTTTTTCATGCTGAAGTACCGACAACATATTATGAAACTTATTAAGCAAAAAATAGCTACCTTTACAGACTGCAGAAAATAAAGAATTACAAGCGCTTATGCATCCTGCAAGCCAAGTCAGCAAGCATACTTTGCAATGTGGCTTTGACGCCCTAGAAGTGTCTTGCAAGGCAGTAGTCACTGGTTCTGTACTAAGAAGGCATGCTTGGCTTAAGGAGCAGACCTTGCCAGACCATGTCAAATCAAAATGACTAGACGCTCCTTTGAACAAGGACAATCTGTTTGGCACCAAAAGCAGAAGAGGTTCTTAAAAAGATGGAAGAAAAAGCTAAATCTATGCAGACAGTCAAAGACTTCTTGCAAGTACAGCCTCCTAGATTCAGTAGGCATTGTCCCTCGAAGCATTGGTCCTTTCCAGCCCCCTCAAGGCCATCTCAAACTAGACCTAGGGGAAACAGACTCCCCAGACTACAGTCTCAGGGTATGCAGAGATCTAAGCAATGGAGTGCCTCCACTTCTAAAGCAGGGAGTGCTAAGCTACCCCCCTATGGAAAGAATTCACAATGACTTCTCAACTCCACTCCACACCTCTGTCCAACTGCTTGTGCCCCTAGGAGGAAAACTTGCCCATCATGCAAAAAACTGGACTTCCATCACCAAAGACCGATGGGCCCTCAACATTATATCCCAGGGGTACAAGTTTTACTTCCACTCACTGCCAACCCCAAAAGGGTTCTCAGACGTTCCTCCAAACCAGTAGGCAGAGGCACAAAAGCAAGTTCAATCCCTGCTCTCTATAAGGGCAATTCAACCTGTTCCTGCAGAACAGATAGGTCAAGGGTTCTAGTCCAGACTTTTCCTGGTACCCAGAAAAGAGGGCACTTGGCGCCCAGTCCTAGATCTTTCCATTCTAAACACCTTCTTAGTGGTACCAAAATTATTACCCTGCAGCAGCTTCTTCCTATGCTGGCCAAAGATGCCTGGTTAGCCACCCTAAACTTAAAAGAAGCCTATCTGCACATCGCTATCAGGGACTCTTGCAGGAAATATCTATGCTTCAAGGCAGGATCTATGTATTGTCAGTTCTCTGCACTTCTCTTTGGCTTATCCACTGCTCCCAGAGTATTCACAAAATGTTTGGCTCCAGCCCTTGCCTACTGCAGACAGAGCAAAATTCAAATTTACCCATACTTGGACGACTGCCTGATTCAGGCAGACAGTCAGGAAATGCTGTTGCAGCACCTGACATTTGTAAAGAACCTTCTAACCTCCCTGGGGTACACCATCAACGAAAGGAAATCAAAACTAGTCCCCAGTCAAAAGATTGTATTCCTGGGAGCAAGCATGGGCACAGCATCCTAGATGGCATTCCTTACTACAGAAAAACTAGCCTATCTGACAGACTACTTCACTCAAATGGCCACTAGAACCCAGCTATCCACAAGGAAAATCCTGCAGGCCCTAGGGTTCATGGCCTCCATGTATCCTACTAATTCCATATGCCAAACTGCATATGAGGAAACTTCAATGGTACTTAAAAGTCTTTGGTGCCAACATTCTCAGGACCTGGAAACTGTCATTCCTGTCATACCTTGTCTAAAGACAGAGTTTCTTTGGTGGGCAGCAGCATGCAACCACAACAAGGGACTGCCCTTTATTCAACCCCACGCCGCCCAGACCCTAACCACAGATGCATCAGACTATGCCTGGGGGGCACACCAGGATGAATGACAAATGCATTCAGGGACACTGGAGCTCAAGTCAGATTCATCTGTACATCAACCAAAAAGAAATGCTAGCTGTTCGGCACGCTCTAACAGCTTTCAGATCCCTGCTGTCACCAGGATCCTTGCTAATAAAAACAGAAACATCACAGTTCTGTGCTACATCACCAAGCAAGGGGGAACCCACTCTGCAAGCTAGCCATGGCCCTGTGGAACACGGCCTTGGACATGCAGGTCCATCTGCAAGTTCAATACCTGCCAGGCAAACAAAACTCACTGGCAGACGACTTAAGCAGAAATCTCTAGACCCACTCGAATAACAGTTAGAGCCCAGCACCTTCAGCCTTCTGATTCAGAAGTGGGGGACCCCAGAGGTGGATCTCTTTACCTCCCCCTGCAATCACCAGCTCAGCAAATTCTGCACTAGGACACCTCACAGCAGGGCCTGGAAAATGGATGCCCTCTCCTTCTAGTGGGTAAACCTCTCAATCTATGCATTTCCCCCTCTGCCCCTTCTCTCAAGAATATTGCTCAAGATAATACAGGGCAAACCAAGAACAGTTCTGATTGCTCTGGACTGGCCACGCCAGCACTGGTACCCACTCCTGCGCAGCCTGTCACTGGCACCACCCTGGCACCTCCCCCAGAGCCCAAACCTGCTCACTCAGCAGGGGGAACAGATCTTGCATCCGCAACTGCAAACCCTAAATCTTGCAGCCTGGCTTATTTCTTGAATTCTCCCCCAGTGACCAGCCTAAGCAAGCAGGTGCTGGACATTATTCTTGAAGCCAGAAGACCCAGTACAAGGAAATCCTATGCTGATAAGTGGAAAAGGTATTGCTCCTGGATTCAATCTAAAGGAGAGGACACAACTCTGCCCTCCCTACCTCTAATCCTGAATTACTTAGCAGATCTACTCCACAGAGGCCTTTCCTTCTCCTCCATTAAGATTCATACCTCTGCCATCTCAGCTCTTTACAACTGTGAGTCCACCCCTATTCTCTCACCCTCTCATCAAACAGTTCCTGAGAGGGGCAAACAACTTAAGGCCACCAGGGAGAGCACCCACCCCTGCTTGAGACCTTAACTTTATACTGGAAAAGCTCACACTACCCCCTTTTAAGCCTGCAGCATCAGCAGACTTAAAATTCCTCTCTTGGAAAACAACATTGCTCCTGGCCATCACTTCAGCGAGAAGAGTGTCTGAGCTACAAGCACTTATGGCATTTTAACCCTTCATTATTTTTCATGCTGACAGGGTCTCCCTCAGGACTAATCCTTCCTTTATGCCCAAAGTGGTGTCCAGCGTGGCTCTCAACCAATCTAGCCATTTGCCAACCTTCGTTCCTAGTCCTCAAAATAAAGGGAAAAAATCCTGCACTCCTTGGACATGCACAGACAGCTCAGATTCTACCTGGATAGGACTAAGCCCTTCAGGAAATCTGACCACTAAGCTACCCCCCTACGGAAAGAATTCACAATGACTTCTCAACTCCACTCCACACCTCTGTCCAACTGCTTGTGCCTCTAGGAGGAAAACTTGCCCATCATGCAAAAAACTGGACTTCCATCACCAAAGACCGATGGGCCCTCAACATTATATCCCAGGGGTACAAGTTTTACTTCCACTCACTGCCAACCCCAAAAGGGTTCTCGGACGTTCCTCCAAACCAGTAGGCAGAGGCACAAAAGCAAGTTCAATCCCTGCTCTCTATAAGGGCAATTCAACCTGTTCCTGCAGAACAGATAGGTCAAGGGTTCTAGTCCAGACTTTTCCTGGTACCCAGAAAAGAGGGCACTTGGCGCCCAGTCCTAGATCTTTCCATTCTAAACACCTTCTTAGTGGTACCAAAATTATTACCCTGCAGCAGCTTCTTCCTATGCTGGCCAAAGATGCCTGGTTAGCCATCCTAAACTTAAAAGAAGCCTATCTGCACATCGCTATCAGGGACTCTTGCAGGAAATATCTACGCTTCAAGGCAGGATCTATGTATTGTCAGTTCTCTGCACTTCTCTTTGGTTTATCCACTGCTCCCAGAGTATTCACAAAATGTTTGGCTCCAGCCCTTGCCTACTGCAGACAGAGCAAAATTCAAATTTACCCATACTTGGACGACTGCCTGATTCAGGCAGACAGTCAGGAAATGCTGTTGCAGCACCTGACATTTGTAAAGAACCTTCTAACCTCCCTGGGGTACACCATCAACGAAAGGAAATCAAAACTAGTCCCCAGTCAAAAGATTGTATTCCTGGGAGCAAGCATGGGCACAGCATCCTAGATGGCATTCCTTACTACAGAAAAACTAGCCTATCTGACAGACTACTTCACTCAAATGGCCACCAGAACCCAGCTATCCGCAAGGAAAATCTTGCAGGCCCTAGGGTTCATGGCCTCCATGTATCCTACTAATTCCATATGCCAAACTGCATATGAGGAAACTTCAGTGGTACTTAAAAGTCTTTGGTGCCAACATTCTCAGGACCTGGAAACTGTCATTCCTGTCATACCTTGTCTAAAGACAGAGTTTCTTTGGTGGGCAGCAGCATGCAACCACAACAAGGGACTGCCCTTTATTCAGCCCCACGCCACCCAGACCCTAACCACAGATGCATCAGACTATGCCTGGGGGGCACACCAGGGTGACAAATGCATTCAGGGACACTGGAGCTCAAGTCAGATTCATCTGCACATCAACCAAAAAGAAATGCTAGCTGTTCAGCACACTCTAACAGCTTTCAGATCCCTGCTGTCACCAGGATCCTTGCTAATAAAAACAGAAACATCACAGTTCTGTGCTACATCACCAAGCAGGGGGGAACCCACTCTGCAAGCTAGCCATGGCCCTGTGGAACACGGCTTTGGACATGCAGGTCCATCTGCAAGTTCAATACCTGCCAGGCAAACAAAACTCACTGGCAGACGACTTAAGCAGAAATCTCTAGACCCACACAAATAGCAGTTAGAGCCCAGCACCTTCAGCCTTCTGATTCAGAAGTGGGGGACCCCAGAGGTGGATCTCTTTACCTCCCCCTGCAATCACCAGCTCAGCAAATTCTGCACTAGGACACCTCACAGCAGGGCCTGGAAAATGAATGCCCTCTCCTTCCAGTGGGTAAACCTCTCAATCTATGCATTTCCCCCTCTGCCCCTTCTCTCAAGAATATTGCTCAAGATAATACAGGACAAACCAAGAACAGTTCTGATTGCTCTGGACTGGCCACGCCAGCACTGGTACCCACTCCTGCGCAGCCTGTCACTGGTACCACCCTGGCACCTCCCCCAGAACCCAAACCTGCTCACTCAGCAGGGGGGACAGATCTTGCATCCGCAACTGCAAACCCTAAATCTTGCAGCCTGGCTTATTTCTTGAATTCTCCCCCAGTGACCAGCCTAAGCAAGCAGGTGCTGGACGTTATTCTTGAAGCCAGAAGACCCGGTACAAGGAAATCCTATGCTGATAAGTGGAAAAGGTATTGCTCCTGGATTTAATCTAAAGGAGAGGACACAACTCTGCCCTCCCTACCTCTAATCCTGAATTACTTAGCAGATCTACTCCACAGAGGCCTTTCCTTCTCCTCCATTAAGATTCATACCTCTGCCATCTCAGCTCTTTACAACTGTGAGTCCACCCTATTCTCTCACCCTCTCATCAAACAGTTCCTGAGAGGGGCAAACAACTAAGGCCACCAGGAGAGCACCCACCCTACTTGAGACCTTAACTTTATACTGGAAAAGCTCACACTACCCCCTTTTAAGCCTGCAGCATCAGCAGACTTAAAATTCCTCTCTTGGAAAACAACATTGCTCCTGGCCATCACTTCAGCGAGAAGAGTGTTTGAGCTACAAGCACTTATGGCATTTTAACCCTTCATTATTTTTCATGCTGACAGGGTCTCCCTCAGGACTAATCCTTCCTTTATGCCCAAAGTGGTGTCCAGCGTGGCTCTCAACCAATCTAGCCATTTGCCAACCTTCTTTCCTAGTCCTCAAAATAAAGGGAAAAAATCCTGCACTCCTTGGACATGCACAGACAGCTCAGATTCTACCTGGATAGGACTAAGCCCTTCAGGAAATCTGACCAGTTATTACTCAGTTTTGCACCAGGGGCAGAGGGCAAGGCCATTTCAAAACAGACAATTTCCAAATGGATAGCACACTGTATCCATTTCTGCTACAAACACCATGGGAAACCAACCCCTCAGGGGGTCAGAACACATTCCACTAGGGCAACTTCCACCTCTACAGCATTCCTCAGGGGAGTCTGTACCAGGGACATTCTGGAGGCTGCTACCTGGAGTTCTGTACACACATTCACCAAGCATTACCACCTGCCTATATTTTCCAAATCCAGGATGGGTTTTGCAACTGCAGTCCTGCAGGACATTCTAGCCAGCCCAAACACTTCTTGACTGCCTCCACCCTTTCTACAGCTTTGGGAATCAACCCAAGTGTGATGACTGCAACAGTGAAACACTAAGAACATAGTACAGTTGTGTACACGTACCATAAATGTAGATGTTCGAGTGTATTCACTGTTGCAGTCCTGGTTTCCCTCCCTCCAGCCCCCTGCTCTCTGTCTCCTCTCTTTGTATACTACTCACTCCTTGCAGGGGTATTGGTATTTGGTATTTACTTTTTACTGCTGGTGATTTTTTCCACCATAGCTTAGCTCCCTATTGGGGGGCTCCTGACATTTGGGGCAAGAAAAACTGATGCAATGGTTGTCTGCTGCCTGATGTTCTTCGTGTTTCACTGTTGCAGTCATTACATTTGGGTAATCTGCTGGAAGGTTGCCCTCAGTCGGCCTGATTAACAAAGTCTTGGGTCCTGCGTCGGTTGCTGTCCCTTCTTCCATGACGTCAGGTCGTCAGGGGTATAAAACATGCAGCCGACGCCATTACACCAGTCTTTCTTGCCGCACGGTTCCTGAAGCAGAAGCAGTTTGCAAGTGCCGGTCAGCCGACTCCTGAAATTTTCGTTTTCGAGTTTCAGATCCGAAGTCTTCAACTAAAAAGCTAAGTTACCCCATTGGGGAAAATTTTTCGTGCTCCTTACCGATGTCAGTAAAAGTTAATAATTGCATTACTTGTGGGAAGCAAATACCTCAAAAGGATTTTCATTTGTACTGTATTCCTTGCCTAGGCTCTGACCACAACATACTTTGCTGTCGGTTTTGTGCTTTATTTAATCAACGCACTATCAAACGTCTATACATTTTTGCTTCTAAATATTTTGGCTCATGCTTTAATTATCCAGAAATGTTGTCTGTTAGCAATCCGACTACCAGAATATCTAAAAAAACTCCTAAGCCAGTCGGCAGTTTGCCGGTACTCAGTGAGGCGCTATTGCAGCCCCTGATACCTGCTACTTCTGATTCGCAGGCCTCTACTGAGACCCATTTGGAGTCCGGTATGCCACGAGATGCTTCAATTATGGAACCTACGGATGTCTCTACCTTGGATGGGTCTGGAGCCGCTGTGCAGGCACTGGCTTCTGAGGGTGTTTTCAGGCCTACAGATTTGTATATTAGACCGACGCCATCTTCAAAACTAAGGCCAAAATCTCGACCTATGCCTACAAAAACGATGCCTAAAAAACAAATGATCAAAATGGCTGAAGATTTAATTACTCTGGTCCATGAACCCCAGGGCTTACAGTATTTGTCTTGCAGATAGCAGGGTTTTTGTGGCCACTTGTTTGAAGTAGGTTACCAAATGAATTTGCTTTTCTGGTGTGAGGTAAGCCATCAGGGCAGTTGTATTCAAGCTTGCACCCAGGAATGTAATTTGTTGACAGGGTACCAGTTGTGATTTCTTTTTTCGTTTATGGTGTACCCCAGACAAGTTAGAACCCTTTTTACAAACGCCTGATGATTCAAAAGTATGCCCTGGTTTTCTGCCTGAATTAGACAATCGTCCAGGTATGGGTATATTTGAATACTTCTTTGCCTGCAAAATGCAATAACTTGGGCCAGGCACTTTGTGAATACCGTGGGTGTAGTAGACAAGCCAAAGGGCAGTGCAGAGAACTGATAATGCGTGTAGCCTGCTTTGAAGCTTAGGTATCTTCTGCAAGGTTCCCTGATTGGAATGTGCAGGTATGCTTCTTTTAAATCTAGTGTTGCTAACCAGGCATCTTTGCCTAGCATAGGAAGTAATTGGTGAAGAGTCAGCATCTTGAATTTTGGAATCACCAGAAAGGTGTTAGAGTGGACAGGCCCAGGATTGGACGCCATGATTTGTCTTTTCTTGGTACCGGAAAAAGCCTGGAGTAGAAAGCTTGTCCCTTTTCCTTTTCTGGCACCAGTTGAATAGCCCCCATGCTTAAGAGGGAAAGTACTTATTTTTGAGCCTCTGCCCACTGATTTGGGGGCAGGTCTGGCCACCCATTTGGTGTTGGCAACGTGTGGAAATTAAATCTGAATCCCTGGGACGTTATATTAAAACCCATTTGTCCTGGGTTATGAGTTCCCAGTTCTTTGCATGAAGAGCAATCTTTCCCCCCAAAGGGACGGTCAAAAGATAATTGCTTGGTTATTTTAAAAGGAAGTCATTGAGGCTGTTTACCATAGGGGTGTCTTGTTATTTCCAGATTTGGAAGTGGAGGCCCCCACTGCTTAGTTCTGAGAGTCCCCTGGGACTGAAACCTGGGATTTTGGCTGTGTCTGGGTTTGGCTTAAGATGACCTGGAAGGGACTGGAAAGGACCAATTCTTAGTAGGTCAGTGCCTACTAAATCTCGGAGGTTGCACTTGTAAAAAATCTTTAACAGTTTGCATAGATTTAGGTTAAGAGAATACATTTGCATTTTGAATTTTTTGTTTTCTTTCCTTTGTTTTTCTAACAACCACTAGATGTCAGCATTTGTTATATATTATGGAAATGTACAAATCCATTCTGCTGCCACACATTTTTTCTGCCATTTTTGTCAGCTACTACCATGTTCTGAATGCATACACTTGTTTTTGGATGTATACATCAGTTTGAATGATCGTGTGTTGTTGTAATGATATATAAATTCTTCTAGCTTGGCATTTTATACAGATAAAGGCTATGTAGTAGCTGATACTTTTGTTTAGCACTTTGTAGGTTGTGAAAGTGTTGCTGTTTTAAAACTGCTGGAAAATCATTCAAAGTGCATTCATTTATTGTCTTGTGCGTGCTGGAGGTGTGTTTTTTTCACATCCTTCTCCTGCCAAGTATTCATTAAGGTGGCCTTGCATTCTATTTTGAATTTTCCTTAACTAGAAAGGACTCTAGCTTGTATGCATCATCAGCTTACAGTTAGATGAGCATCACAGATGTTCCCAAGTGCCATATTGGGGGTGGTGTTTCACATGGTGTCTGTGGAGCCTCCCCAAAATTTGAGTGACCCAAGTATATTTGAGTCTTCCCAGCAAACATGCAGGGTATCCCTGGAGTCCCTCAGTGATTACACTCAGACATAGGGGTTGTCTTCCCAGACCTCCGTTGGTTTATGCATGATTCTCTGGTTAAGGTATTGGAGACTTCTGTGGATGTCCTTTTGTGCCATTTAAACCTATAGAGATATCATGGATGTTAGATGTATGTCAACCATTTGATTGCTGGTGTGTGCTGTTCTTGAATGCGGGAGCATATCCTTCAGTATCATGGACCAGCACCACTGTTAGTCCTTATATAGCTTTTTCATGACTGAACACGTCTCTTCCTGTATTTGCTCCTTCTCATGCCAAGGCCTCGTTGCTTTACAACTGGTACCAGCTTGTCATACACTGATCACCACCTCATCAGGCCACAGGATACAGGAGGTTCTTTTTCTCCCTCTGTATTTTAAAAAAGACTAAAGACCTAGAGTATCTTACTTTTGAGACCATAAAGGAAGAGTAGAATGATTGCCTACGTGTTAGTCAAAGGTGAATATTTGACTCTCAGTCTGCAGTGCTTTTAAGATAGAATATAGTTTTTAAATATGAACTCTTTAAAGGTAGTGCTTTGTCTACCAAGGTTGCTGCAATCAGAAAAATCACTTTCTGAAATGCAGTAACACTAGAGATGGAATAATACATTTGAGGGGTGCATGAAGGGTGTGGGGGCTTCCCTCTCACAAATTTTTTGCCTTTTTTGTGATTGTGTGTTTTGGTAGTTTCTAGGTATTTGGTTGTCAATCCTGTGGTTGTCACCAGAAATGGATCTTCAACTAATAGTCATAAGGAGACCTTCCAACAGATAGTCCCTCCTTTGTGGAGACAGTAAGGCTCTGAGATACTGATCAAGCATTTATTGGAGGAAGACGGAGGAAATGTATACTAGTCCATATTGGACTTATAAAAGCTACAAGCTAGTGGGACTAACCCGGTCAACAAAGAATAAATTAAATGAAATGAAAAGAAGGTTTAAGAGCTCTGGGTTATCTTTCCAGTAGAGCCTGTCTTGAAGGATGTTGTTCGTGCAGTGTGGAATCATCTGAATTCTACTTCATTTTCTATTGAGAGGTCTGTTACTCTCCTCAAGTCCTCAGTGAAGTGAAATGTAAGCTTGGTTTACTCTTGTACAACAGTAAACCATCATTTATCTCTTGTCATTCTTCCTGCATAGTCTCCAGATAGCTTGATACCTTTCCACCTTACTGCTTGGTAAGCAGCCTAAGGCTTTGGGATGGATTTGCAAGAGGATTTTCTGATGTTCTGTTTTGCTGTATAAATCTCTTAACTGTTGTCTTCATTTCTTCATACTTACAAACTTTTTAAAATACATACAAGTTGTAAAGTTTGTCTAAAATCACTTCACACTAGTCATAAACTCTCCATTTCATAGGGTTTAATGCACTGAATAAATACCTCTGTAAAAATCACATAAAATGTAATAACTGTAGTTTCCAACTTCTTCTTCTTCTTTCGGATTTTCCCGGTTAGGGGTCGCCACAGTGGATCACCTGTCCACTCATGATTGGCAGTAGAGTTTGTACCGTGTCGAGTTGCCAGCCTGGTGCCCAACCTTCCACGGAAGGCACACACGCACACCTAGAGCCAATTTAGAGTGTCTAATTCACCTACCGCATGTCTTTGGGATGTGGTAGGAAACAGGAGCACCCGGGGAAGCCAACGCGACCACAGAAAGGACATGCAGACTCCGTACAGAAGGCACTCCAGCCGAGGATCGAACCGGAGAACCTCTTGCTGTGAGGCGACAACGCTAACCGCTGCACCACCATGTGAATGAGAATCTGACACAAGACTGTCCAGATATGAGGCTAATGTGATAGCCACTACCCTACAGAACATTCACTTCTCTGGAGTGCAGTCTCTAATTCTTGGCTTGATACTAATAAAGGGGAGATGGGGGTGAAGTTTTGAACTAAATTTGTTCACGAATATGTTGACAGCATTGTAAAGAGTATTTGATGTTATTCTGTATTAATTGTGAGTATTGCTAGTTATTATTTCTTTGGTTCCTAACACAGCCAGATAAGGCTTTATGGTTTTCCTTAGCGCTGGTGTTGATTTGAAATTCATACTTGCGCTTAGAGGATTTGATTTTGTTTTAAGTTAGTTTTTGTTCATTTTGAGCTCTTGTCTAGTTGATATACTTTACTTTTATGGACTAGGAATTTCTTCCTCTTACTGTATAGTTTGTTGAGTCTTGGGTTGCATCAAATGGGCTTATTCTTAAACTTGCACCATATATGTATCTTATTGGACTGAGGTCTCACTGCTAGATTGGAGATGGGTGTAGAATTTATCTGTAAAAATTGCATTGTGTGAATCAGGGTCATCTAGATAAGGAGGGTGTCTGAATTTCATCAGGTCATCGGTTAATCCTTCACTGGGGTTGATCCATGGAATTGGCCTTAATGAAATCCAGGAATCTCTGCACATACTTGTTTGTGTTGGTGTAGGTTCCCCACTTAATGGAGGGATAGTGAATAGTGTTTAGTTCTGGGGTAAGGAATGTTAGCTTGTTAAGATAAGCCTCACGGTCTGCCAGTATCATAGAGGGAGTATGGTACTTGGCTATGTACTACTGTTTTTGTTATCAAAAGAAGAATGTGGAGGAATTCTAGTCATTGTCCTGCGTTATGGGTCTGGAGGTGAAAGGATTTCCTAGGAATACACACTGTGGGGGTGCTTTTTCTGTTCTGAAACCATGTTTTGGTAACTGTACATGTATCAATACTTTTAAGGGTTAGGAGTGCCTGTAAAAAGTATAACTTTTTGTTGAGTCTTCTGTCATTTAGCAGAGCTACTTTTATAAAGTTTTGATTATTGGCTGTGTGGGTAATTTTGAGGGAATTGATTTGCTTAAAAAAGATACTATAGGAGAAGAAAAAGTCTCAGCCAGTATATGAATGTCATAAGAAAAGAGGTTCAGGCTATTCCTAATAAAAGCATCCAAGATTGTCAACCATTTTATCCTAGGCTGATGTATGCTTGATCCTCCTGGAATGACACAGCTATTTAAGACAATAATTAAAGTCCATTATCTTTTGTTTGTATTGCTGCATACTTTGTGATGATGCTAGGACACTGCTCAATTGTAGTTCCACTTCCTTTTATTCTAGTTGCATACTCTGAGCGCTGTATTGTGTCCCTGTTCATATGATTCAAGGAGGTGAATCTCAAGTCATTCACTCCCACACGTGCAGTGATCTGGTTGTGTGTACCTAGGGTGAAGGAACTTTAGGGCTTTAGTTACTTCACACATCCTGGCACATAAGAGGAACTAAGTGTTACCCTATCTTTGCTCAGCCTGGTGAGTGGAGCATCTGTGTGATTATTTATGGAGTAACCTATAACTAGGGTGTTGGCATATAAATTTGCCTGGTTTTGCTGCCTTAAGGGCTTCTGCATGCTAGTCATGTGACCCCTAATAGTGTGTGCATTTCCTATAGTGTCAGAGTTAGCTACATCTTGGGTATGAGATATTGAGTCTGTTTTTCATGCAGATGTTAAATTTGAAGGCTTAGGAGATGCCTTATCTCCAGAGTCTTACTGGGCTTTTGTAGAGATTTTTTAATGACATCACCATAAGACAACTTGGAATCTTTATCCTGTGAATGTTGTATAGGTGCAGGTGGAGGTAAAACAGTGTTCAATGCATTAACTGGCTCATAGAAGGATCCCTCCAGCTGAGTTCAGTATTTACACCTCCCACAGGGTTTAGTTTTGAGTTTAGTAGGAGTTCCTTGTCAATGAGCATGAGGCAGCTCATACGCTGGCTCAGAATTATATGTGCTATAAGGTTGGCATGAGTGGGTTGTTTATTTGTTTCAGTGGAATCACAGAATAGAAAGCATCAACATCCAGTGTAACTGTAGGCCCTTTAATTTCTCAAAAGAATTCAAAATGTCTTTTATAGAGTGCAAATTTCAGCAGTAGGTTCAACTGCACGACTGGACAATGCTTCTGTTTTTGATTTTGCAGCTGACAATGTTTTCCTAAAAGTAGAGAGTCCATTTCATCTTGTATGTGCTTTAGGTACACCAGTGTATTGGTATCAAGTCAGAACTGAAGGGGGGAGACGGAAGTAAGAATATTTTTGCACTCGAGGGAAGCAAATGTTTTGTAGTATAGTACAACAGGAATTACTGTCTTTAAAGCCGAACACCAATCAAACATCTTCTGTGAAAGAGAACCTTTGGTTAGCATCTCATCAGTTTTATGCATTTTGTTAATATCACTCTTATTCATTAGTTTATAACAGCATCTGATAACATCAATTCTATTTGAGCACTTATTTCTAAATGCTCATTACCAACATGGTGCCACCCATGTCAGCTATTATATATCCATCAGTTTATTTAAAGTGTCTCTTTCTAAAAAGTTTGAATTAAAGTAACATTTCACTGCTGTCTGATTTAAAATACTGAGGGGGATTCAGATAGAAGCATCACATAACTGTGCTGTGGTAAATACCTTGATTAAAGTAGAGTAACGCTGTCTAATAGAGATTGGTTATGCATAATTGCTGACAGTGCTGATATTGAAGCCTCACAGTTGTGAAAATGGTAGTCGCCTGCGAGTGAATGGACCTCGCTATGCATGCCACATGACTTTTGAGACATTGGCATGTGAGTCGTGTGCCCAATGCTATGTACATTCACATGCGCATCAAAGTGCATCATAGGTACAACATAGGGCTACAGAACAAAGTGCTGCCCAGTTTTTAGTATGTAAATAGGAAGGAAAGGGGGAAGAGTAAGCAGAGGAACACAGTAGGACAATAGCAGGGGAAAAGTAATGTGGAAGGAAGATTGTTTTATTTGCGAACAGGTGCCCCTTTTTTATAAAGATGATAGAGGAGTAAAGTAGCATGTGGAAGATGGGAGTAGGAAGGAGGTTCTTTGGATGGCAGTAGGGACAGACACACAAGCATGTAATACAAAGATTGATAAGTGCGGTAGTGACACAAAAAATGGGGCAACAGTAGAGAAATGCAGACTGAAAGAGGGTGGGCAGCTGGTAATAGTGAGGACTGGACTACAAACAGGACATGGGGAGTGGCACACAAGGAAGGGGAACACCATCATGGGGGGCATTGTGGGTTGAGGATGGCTTACATCATGATAGGGTGAGGAAGGCAGACATTATGGTCAGACACTGCCTGATGTTTATGGCTGGTGAGGGAGTCTACCAGCTGCATGAGGAGACAGTTCAGGATGCCAGTGTAGGAATTGATCTGCCAGTACACCTTGGTCCTCACCAGGTGCTGTACCTCACTCCATGTGGTGTAGAAGGGCCCATGTGTGCCACTCTCTGATGAGGAGTCTCACCTGAGAAGTATCAACAGAAGCCACCCAGCAAGCCCTGTGGGTTGTTTTCCACAGGGTGACTGTCTCTCTGCTGAAAGACGGACATAGCTGTCTCCATGGTAGCCAGCAGAGAAAGTGGTGGCCACCACCTCACTTGTACCTGCTTCACAGTTGACTACAGCAGAAAAAAGAAAATAAATGGGGAAAAAAAGGCAAAACAATAAAGTAACATTATAAAAAAACGAAAAACAAGGATGAAAAAACAGGACTAATCTAGTGGTCAGTGTAATGTGGTACAGTTAAACAGGACCGCAAGGCAATATAAAGCAGTTGCAGTGCAGTCCAACGTCCGTATAAGAGATAATTACACCAGTGTAGATATATGTGGTGCAGTTTAGTACAGTAGCACACCTACAACAATTAAATATTAAAATGTTAAAAAAATACATGTCTTTAATATTGTGGTATACTGGTTAAATGTAATTGTGCAGTAATGCCAGGAATACAGTATGCTTGTCCTTCCACCTGGAAAGTCTGGTCTTTCTCCTATGGCAGTCTCCAGAGCTGCTGCAAAACAGATAAGAAACTGCACTGAGCACAGCCTTTTTGTGAAGGCAATTACAACTGTAGGTACCAGGCCTCCTATTCAGTGACACAACAAAAACAGATTGCTTGTTATAATAGTGGGGCTGTTTTTCCACAGCCTCCTTTTCCCAGGAGTAGAAAAGGTCTGGATGGTGCCTTCTTGAGTCACTGTACTTGCACTAGCAGTGCTTGCCATGCTGTGTGATACCAGTGTTATCACTTACCACCCTGGCAAGTATGTGAAATGCATCCATTTTATATAGGGGGTCTTCATAATATCTCAGAAAATACTTCCTATGCTGTACTTGCAGCAGATGGAAAAATATTTTGCATTCCCTACTGCACCATGCTGGAGCCCTGACCCTTCTGAGGTTGCGAACACTGTTTAAGCCACATCAGGAGAGTAAATGGTTGTGAACATAACTGTATCTGCCGAAGGCTACATGAATTATATCGATGGGCAGCACCATCATGAGATGCCCATCTGTGGAGCATGAAATTCACATGTCAGTTGCAGGGGGGAATATGACATTTGTACAGCCAGGTTGCACAGGTGCAAATGCACTCCATATGAGACCTCCATACACAGGCATGACTGGGTAGCCCAATGACTGCAGTGTGTTTAGTGTAATGCAAACTGTAATTAGAGTGTCTGGGTTTCCCATATGCCCAAACATTTGTGACAGAAAGCCCATGCACAAGTTTGGCCAAGTCTTTGAATCTTAATAGGTAATAATCAAGTCATGTAGTCACTATGTCCAGTTTCCATCAGTGCTGAAATTCCTTCACTTTGACATCTTTAGTGGTATGCAAAGTCTTTCTGAAAGGTATCCTTAAGACCTTCTGTAAAAGATGATGTTCATGCATGAGATCTTGCATGTTGTGCTGGAGAAGCTCATACTCCACTCTTGTTAGCTAACATCTTGTACAGAATTGAAGTTGTTATCCTAGTAAACTTTTTTCTTGAGGCCATTACTTCAACCAGAAGAATATCTGGTTGCAAGCTCTGTCTGTAGTTTTCAGAGGGATAAAAGTGTTCATGTGTGTCAGTCCGTCCTTATGCCTAAGGTAGCTGCTGAAACCAGTCTTATTCAGTATCTACCTTTGCCAGTATTCTTTCTCAATGGACATTTCTTTTCCATCATGTGGATATATGCAGACGACTAAATTCTATAAAGTTGGCACTAAACTGATTAGAAAAAAGTCCTCTGTATTAAAAAAAAAAAAAAGGTTGGAGCTCGACTTCTTTGGACGTTTTGGCCTCTGTGCAGCCTGCCACGGCTTCTGGTCCGTAGACTTCAAGGTAGTGGGGAGGGCTTTCTCTCATCTGTGAGATTCAATTACTCTCTCATCTTTGTATCCTACAAATCTTTCCCCTTCGGGTCCAAGCTCTGATACTGTCAGACCTACTCCACAGGTACAGCTGGTACCATTTAACACCCGAACAGTCCCCATTGAAGAATTTCCCCTTTCTTTGGATACCTCCACAGATCATCCCACTGAGGAGGTTCCCCAAAAGAGAACATGCAAAAGGAGGCACATACATTCCCCTATGGAGTCTCTCACTGAGGATACTGACTTCATTGAAGGGGAAGGGTACCCCAGGTCTCCACTGGATGACGTCGCATGTGGAGACATCCTAGAAATTCTTAAGCAAAAAGGTGGATGGTCATCAGATGCTCCCACATCAGAGGAGTCATTTTTTCTGGAAGCTTTCGGTTCCTGCTCATCTACGTCTTAGGTGACTCCCCTGATGGATGAGCTTGTTGATTTTAATCTCCTGACGGGCATGAAAGGAATCTGACTCTGTTGAACCAGCTTCCCAATGCCGAGCCAAAACTTTGGCACCAGCAAAGGATGGACCACATTGGAGCAAAGGAGTACCTGTTAATGCTATGGTTGTGGCAGCAGCCACAAAGAAGGAACTAGCAAAGCAGAATTCCTCTGTTCATCCGACTAATAGAGAGTCAAAGTCATTGGACAGGTTTGGAAAGCACATGTTTGTTTCAGTGACCTTTGTCTTGGAAGTCCTTGAATTATTTTTACACACTTCACAAGATTACAAGGGATTTGACCAAGGAACTCTCCAAATCCATCTTGGAGTCCATGTTTGTGGAGGACTGGAAGATGTCCTCTTTACAGCTGGCCACTCTTTTGTCTATTTCCAATGCATTCATTAGGTTAATATACCATGCTGCAGAAGGGTACAACATGTGCATCTGGTTCAGGCATCGCCATTAGGATACATGCCTGGATTGCATGTAGCTTTGCAGAGCCTTTCAAGTCTTCTTTCATCAGTGCTTCCCTTAATGGAACGTATTTGTGACCCTCCTATAAAAGAAACGCTTTCCCAGAGGGAACAGAATGGAAGGACCCTGTCTTCCTTTGGGATACGCTTTTCCTACCCTTCAACAGTCCTTTTCCTGGAATCAAAGAGGAGATAAGAAAATTTCCATAAATCCCAGGGACCTTTCCAGGATTCATGCAGGGACAACTCTTCCAGAGGTGGGGGGGGTTCAAATGGAAGTGCCATCTTCGCAGCAGGGGAAACCTGCAAAACCAGAGTTTCCAAGCTTCTTTTTCAGATAAACCCTTTCAGAGCTGCTGAAGAGTTGCCCGATTGTTCACCACGGGAGACAGTCGGGGGGGACTTGTTTTTGCACCTAGATGCCTGGGTGTCTGTAACAGAAGATTCTTGAGTACTAAAAATAATATCCGGAGGTTATTTATTATAATTTTTTCAGAATCCCCCAAAGAAAAGAAGAAAGCTTCTAGACGTCCCACCCAGTCAGAGAGAATCTGCAGCTCAGAAATTCAAAAGCTGCTAGACAAAGAGTCATCCAGGAGGTCCCGCCAGAACAAACCGTATTCAAGACTTACTCAAGGTTCTGTTTAGTACCAAAACAGACAGGGAACCTGAGTCCAGTTTTGGATCTAAGCAGCCTGAGCCAATTTTTGAAGAAGTCAAAGTTTGGAATGGTCGCGGTTCAGTCCATTCTGCCCTTTTTACCCAGGGATCATTGGATGTGCTCAGTTGAACTTCAAGACATATGCTATCACATCAGGATGAACAAATTATTCCGAAGATTTATGCACTTTCGGGTGGGGGCCAGGCACTATCCGTTTAGAGCCCTGCCCTTTGGTCTCACCACAGCTCTCAGGGTGTTTTCCAAGTGTATAGCAGTGGTAGCAGCTCACCTGAGACTGTTGGGATTCCAAGTGTTTCCATATCTAGATGAATGGCTCCTCACCGCCCTAACCAGGCATCTCTTAGAACAGTCCAGGGGCTATTTGCTCCAACTTTGCCAAAGACTAGGCATTTCAGTCAACACTTCCAAATCTCCTCTACAACCTGTACAGAGCCTGGAGTTCATAGGGGCACAGTTGAACATAGTAAGTCAGATAGCCTTCCTTCCAGAGTACTAACTGACAAACTTAGCACATTTTGATTATTAATGAGTGGTCTGTCAATCAATCAGTGGTGGGGAAGATTTTCCATTGTTAGGGACAACCTTGCCGCAATCTCTTTGCATCTTCCCACGACAAGTCCAGCAGGTTCTTTCCCTTAACCCCCCCCCCCCTCAGGGGGAGTCACTGAGAGATGCTCTGGTCAACATTTGGCCCTCTGGTCTCCTTTGTGCTTATTCCCCATTACCTCTGATTTCAAAACTCTTACAGAAAGTGCTTCGGTTGAAGAGCTCCGTTATCCTTAGTCATCCCATTTGTAGAGCCCTCTATATTTCTATCTATTTACTTATTTTATTTTACATTTGTTGACCAGGGTAGTCTGACTGGATATATGTCCATTTTCAGCGGACGCCTTGGGAGAAATGCTCCACATACCAAAAAAGAGACAGTACATACATCACTGAGTGATAAACCCAGGCAGACATGTTTAGAAAAATATAGACAAAGAATACAGGCAGATATCATTATATACAATGTGCAGACTTGCATCTGATTAGCAGAGACGTATCAGAAAATGTGAACATAGAATACAGTCAGATTTCATAATTCACAATGCTTAGACATTCAGATATTATGAGGCATAGATATTTGGCTAAACATCAAGTTGGGTAGCAAGACATGTATTAGTGAAGTTGTTAGTCAGGTTTAGAACAAGAGCACAGCCAATGAGATGTGAGGTATTTTTTGAGTTGTCTTTTAAATAGGGGTAGTGAGATTTCTTTGGTAACGGTAGTAGGGAGTAGATTCCAGATTTTAACGGTTGAGTCGGCAAATGTAGCATCGCTTGCAGAGTTGGATTTTTGGGTCAGTATCAATAGTCTATCAGCTGAGCGTAATGGCCTGGGGGCACTATGAGGGTAAGAATATTTTTGAGGGCAGGGGTGTTATCAGGTTGAAGGAGTATTTTATGCGCTACTATACCTTGGACATCAGCTAAACATAGCCTTAGACCTAGCCTTTTAGCTCTTAACCAAAAGGTGTTTCAGCGGTTCCCATACCACTGTAAGGAAGGGCTTACGGAGTTTTTAAAGAAGACAGTACATGGAGACCAATCTTACAGCTGTCATATCAGCAAGTACTGAGAGAAACCTTTGATTTTTTTTTATTTATTACAGTTGCTGAGTAGGTGAGCTAGTCTAAGGATCCTTTTCATAGGATCATAGGAGATTACTAGGCTATTGACTCTGAGGTAATTTTAAGCCTAGCCATTTCAACCCAGTGTAGTACCGTAGAGGTACTAGTCAATACCCAAGACTGTATTTAGTGATGACTGCCCATGTCCAGGAGGGTTGTGGGCGCTGTCCCTGGGAAGAATTTACAGTGCCCCATACACTCATCCAGGTTCTTCTTGAACAGTGTCATAGAGGTGCTGTGTTTCACATGAATTGGTAGCCTGTTCCAAAGACATGGCATTCACTGGGAGATAAATCTGTCCCTCCAGCATGTTCTGTTTAAGTCACAGGCTATATTTAAATCTCTGGAACAGGTAACCCTAGACACATTTGATTTACGGATATGCAGTAAGTTCATTAGATGTGGGTCTTGGGTTGCTCTGCAGGCCAGGCGTAAGTCTCCCCTAAGAAGTCTGTATGATACAGAGTGTAGTGACAGGGATTTTAGTTGGACCATGTAAGGCATATGCTGGAGGCCCTTGATCTTCTTTGTTAGAAACCTCTTGAGATCTCTCTAATTGCTGTAGATGCTTAATACAGTACATACCGAATGGGGCGTTATACTCAGTTATGGGCCGGATAAATGCTGAATATAGGGAGGTTGTAACTTCTTTTGCTCTTGAGGTGATTCCTTTACTAATCAAGTGAGCTATGTGGGAAGCTTTCCTTGCAATGGTAGACATGTGGTGGTTGAAGTTAAGATTGTGGTCAACCTGTGATCCCAGGTCTTCTACCAACTTCATGGGTACTTGGGGTATTGTTATTGATTTGATAGTGTGAAAGGACATTGTTTGTGCCAAAGGGAATGATGATGCATTTCTTTGCATTCAGTTTGAGACCGCGACTAATACACCAGTCGTTGGTCTGTGTGAGACCAACCTGGAGTATACTGACATCATTTGGGGATTCAATGATTGCACCTATTTTGCAGTCGTCTGGAAACCTGGTCAACCATAACCCTTTAGTTTTGACTTGAACTTCTGAGAAGTATATACCAAACAGCAGTGGGCCCAGCACTGACCCCTATGGCACCCCGCTGGTAACAGGTCTGCTGGTTGATGTGGAGTCACCCACTTTGATAGTGTGTGTCTAGTTTGTGAGCCAATTGGCAACCCATCTTACAGTGAAGGGGTTTGCATTCAGTTTGCTATGTTTATCGGTAATGCCCGAATGTGAGATTGAGTCGAAAGTGTTTGCCAAGTCGAGGTATACTGTGTGCACAGATTTTCCCTCATCAGTGGCCTTGGTCACAATTTCAAAGAAATCCACCAGATTTAATGGACAGGATCTGCCCTTCAGAAAGTCAAATTGGGTTAGGTCCAGGGTTTGGAGGTCACCTATGTCTTTATTTATGAGGTCCATAATGATACGTTTCATGGCCTTACAGATGGGGCTGGTCAGGCGTATGGGTCTGTAATTCCCCAGGTTTGTTGCTAGGCCACCTTTGTGGAGGGGAATAACTGTAGCTGTTCTCCATTCCACAGGAACAAACCCTGTCCTGTGGTTAGGCTATGATTGAAAAGGGTACTTAGTGGTGATGCTAGTTCATATTTAAGCCTATTTAGAAGACAGCCTGGGATGTCATCTGGTCCCATAGAAAGCATGTTCTTTGTGTTAGACAGGGCTTTGAGGACCTGCTCCTCAGATATGTAAGGTGGGGGAGGGTTTGTTGTAAGTTAGGAGGGGATAAGGGAGTGATATTTTTGCCAAACCTATTTCCTAACAGGTTTGCTATCTGTGAGGTCAGTGTGTGTGATACTGTTGGCCACCAGTTCTGCACATGATTGGGTCCTACCCTTTAGGTTACGAACATACCTGTAAAAGGCCTTATTGTTATCCTTGGCAGTACTTACTAGATTTCTCTCAAAGGAGCTCTTGGACGATTTGACAAGTTGTCTTATTTGCCTGTTAAGGCAGAGGAGGGTGATTTTCCATTGTTGGATCCTTGTCTTTGTTTTCTTGGACAGCAACTTTGTGCATTCATTATAGAGTTTGTTGATGCTGGAAGTCCACCGTGGCAGCTTGATTTTACTTGGGGCGCTGGCTTGATTCTGTCTGGCATAGCCGAGTTTATGTACTTATGCAAGTGATTTTACACGGCTTTAGTGTAAGCTTCGGTGTAGTTGCCACTTTAAGATTGGAGTGGGGCTTGGAATGCATTTATGCCTTCACCCAGGAGAGTATAGTTTGCCTTGGTGAAGCTTTTTAGTCTGATTTCATCCTTTGTGAGTTCTGGTGTTAGTGTCAGTTCGAAGGTGGCTGGTTTGTGGTCAGTTTTAACTAATGAGGGTCCAACAGTTGTAGCAGTGCACCTGTTTGATATGTTGGTGAGGACCAGATCTTGAATGTTTGTTCCTCTTGTCGGGGTATGGACAGTTTGCTCCGGGGCATTTGAATTCACAAAGTCAAGGAACTTTTGTGCTAGTGAGTTTGGGCTAGAGTAGGTTTCCCAGTTGATTGTGGGATAAAGAAATTTCTAATAACCAGTGTGCTTGGTAAACTTTGCATTGTCTTCAGTTTTGTTAAGTAGGCTTCGTGGGTGTCATGACCCATAAAGTGGAATCTGTAACTGGTTAAGACTTGAATGTGGGTTTTACCCACTGTAACCTGGACCTAGAATAACTCCATGGGTTGTCCAGTCTAACTAGACATGAGGTGAATTTGTCTCTAGTATAGATTGAAACACCACCTCCTTTGGTTCTGACATGTTCCGTTTGCTGTCTAAAGGTGTGGAAAGCATTGTAGCCTTGCAGGGCTGGGGTACTGTGTGAGGCCTTAAACCAGGTTTCTGTGACTGCACAGACATCTACATCTTCTAGTGATAGAAGTGCTTCCAGGGAGTGCAGTTTTTGGTTTAAGCTGCTAGCATTTAGCAGCATGACCCTTATTTTGTTCTGATTGGTTACTTTCATGTCAGTAATATTGTTTTTGAGACCTTGATTAAAAAAGACACTATGGGGAGGCAAGAGCCTTTGCCAGCAGCCAAAAGCCTAGGGGTGCCAGGTGCAAACCATCTCTGGCAAAGCAGCGAGGTTTGTCGACCATGGCTTTCCAGGCAGACAGGAACTGGATCCCCTTGGAATGACACCAAAAACTAAGTAAATTATTGAAATCGGTCATTTTTTATTTATACTGTGGCATCATTCTAGGTGAGGGTAGTATGCTGCTCAAGACTAGGGACATATCTGCCTGGGACACATGCTCAGAGAGCTCGACCATGTCTCTTAATATAGTCCAGTGAGGGATGTCTCAGGTCATTCACACCAACATGAGCTATGACAGAGTCATAACGATACTTGTTGCTGAGAGACCTGAGTGCATGCTTGATTTGGTGAGTCCTGGCTGTGACTTTCTCTTTGTCCGTCCTAGTGAGTGGGGCATCCGTATGTCTCACTATTGATTCTGTAATGACAAGAAAACTTGGTTTTTGAGTGTTAACGCCTTACAGGCTTGGGTGAGACACTGGTATTGCTATGTGTCATGGGTGCTGTGGAGACTGTGTTAGCTGTAGTAGACTTGTATTTTGGAGGTCTCTGGTGTTTCAGTAAGCTTTTTGAGAAAACCTTCACATATGTGGATTTATGTGTTTGATGCATACTATGTGTATGAGTAGTGGTATGCGTATGAGTAGTGGTGCTTTGTGATTATGTAGTGGTGGGTGAGTTAACAACCTTCTCCATGTTACTCCAGTGGCAAAAGAAACCCACCCGACTCCTCCAGCAGACCACAACTGAAATGAGTGGACTGGAAGTAACACAGCTGAATTAACAAGTATAGTTTAATTGTATTGAATAAACAAGTATAGTTTAATTTCTGAGTGCTTTTGCCTTCAGTAAAGGCATCATCAGAGATAAAAACAGAACACAGAAAGCAAATATGTTTAAATATACCTCTCAAAAGGTATTTAACCAATAAAAACCCTCATCTAGAACAAGTGTAGTAGTATTTAAAGTGACTGTGCATGTTCTATGAAGCACAAGTACAAATACATATAAAACAGTCAAAAAAGACATAAAACTTGACAATATATAAATGTGTCATATAATAAATCCAACATCTTACTTGCATAAAGGAAGAAATCCATTAGAACAACCCCACATAACCCTTGAACATGTCGATACCTATTATCCCAGCTAACCATGTTCAAATGTCTTTGTTGGTAAGCATCAGCAGGTCAAGAAACTGTAGACAGACTGTTACTGTGCCTTGTTATCATAGTCATATTCAGATAACAGAAGAGTCAGATACACACTGTCTCCATTTCAGATGTAGTTGTACATTAGTCTTAAGAAAGATGCCGCCTGTGTCCTTGGCCATCAAACTTTCCAGAGATTGAGGGAAGGGGGGTTGTAGGGAATCACAGATGACACCCGCGTGATTTGGTATATTAACTGAGAGATTCACTTCTGCTACTTGTCATGTGCTTATGGGAGCAAGTCCTGTACCTCAGTATTAGATTGACAATAGTGGAACTGCTGAGAAATTGCAGTGTTGTAGAGGACCAGCTACATCATTCATTCTGTGTAGATTACAAGTGATATCTCCATTCAGTGATTTTTATCAATCCTGAAGCTTAGATAAGATCAAGCCATTTACTTCTCTCTGTACAGCTCAGTTGCTGATTTTGTGGATGGAGGAACAAGATGTCCTAACAGTGAATGAGGGTTCATGAAAATTGTCCCATTCATCTCATTCCAAGAATACTAAAAGCAACTGAGAAGGAGAAGATGCATTGAATTTTAGGAGTTCTGTTTTGGTTAAGATAGCCATTGATTTCTATTCTTCTAATGTTGAATTCTGAGACTATTTTGCCACTGTTTTTAGGGAGAATCTTCATCAGCAGGCCTGGTATAATTTGTTTAAATGGAATAATTGTCTTTTTGATTAAGAACAGAAAAACCTTTCTTCTCCTCAGGAGGATAAATGGACCCATGTGAGTGTGTTCAATCTCGCCGTTTGTTCTTACACATGGGTGTCGGAGCCGGAGTCGGCCGCTTAGCAAAGCTTTGCATTCAGAAGAAGCTCGAGACCAACCTACCTCCCACAATTCCCTCTGCCTTTACCTCAGATCTAGTTTGCCGCTGCAACCGATCGCATTGTTTCTGAAGAGCTCTAACCAACTGGGAAGATAAGCTTTCTTTCTTTCAAAATTTTTTTCTTGAAAAGTTTTAAAATTATTGACTTATTTATGTGTGTGTGTGTGTGTGTGTGTGTGTGTGTGTGTGTGTGTGTGTGTGTGTGGACTGGTCATCCCTTTTCTGTTATATATAGTATATTTATACTTATATATAGTTTAGGTTTACCTTAGGGCCTACCCCACCTACTAAACTTGGATTGGGATACTTGCATTATTATTGCTGTGACTTTCTCACCTATTTTGACAGTGTTTGTTGATAATCTACAGTAAGTGAAGTAATGCACAAAAAACCAAAGACAAGCAAAGAATAATCCACGACCTTGAAGAAAGGAACCAGAACTCTGCTAAAGTCCACAAGGCTGTATTTTTATTTCTGAAGTGTTCCAAAAGTCACAGATAAAATCACACTGAAGTATTCCAAAAGTCACAGATAAAATCACACAAGCGCTTTCGCTCAGGCAGTCCTGAGCTTTATCAAGTGAAAACAAAATGCAGTATGCAGTAACCTCCATTAAATAGCCTAGCAATTATACAATTAATTAATTAGTAAGTCTAGTACTAAGGTGTGGTGCTTTGGAGTTGGATGTTAAAAAAGTCATTATACCAACTCAAAAAATGAAATGTTTGCAACAACATCTGCACTTAAATGTTCTTCATGTTCTGAAACCTAGGAAACTGGTATTTTAAAATGTTTTTTATGGTTAGTCATTTTTATTTAAGTGCAGATGTTGTTGCAAACATCAACACAACTCAGTTACTAGTACTAGACTGTTAACAGTGTGAATGGTGGTTACTACTGCTATTTAATGGACTGCCTGAGCAACGCTTTGTGTGTTTATCTGTAACTTGAATACTTCAGTGTGTTTATCTGTGACTTTTGGAACACTTATAAAAATACAGCCTTGTGGACTTTAGCAGAGTTCTGGTTCCTTTCTTCAAGGTCGTGGATTATTCTTTGATAATCTACAGTACCTTTTTCTTACAGAATGTCTGAAAAAGCCAAATCAGGATTTAAGAGGTGTCAGTGTGGGCAGAAGATGTCTGTCACCGACAACCATAGCTCCTGTGTCTACTGTCTTGGCCCTCTCCATCTGCAGGAAGACTGTTCTATCTGTCATTCCTTTAGTGGAAGGGTCATGACAGATAGGCGCAGGAAGCTTATGGACAGAGGTCTTTTGAAGCCTGCCTTCCAAGAGGCTTTGGACAAGTCAGACCAGGCTTCTAAATCCTCGAAGGAGTCGAAGACTTCGGAGCCCATGTCATCGGCTCCGAGTTCTTCTTTTAAGGTTCGTTCACCGGTTCCACAGACTTCGGGGCCGAGTGTCGAGCTTCTGTCGGTCACCGAGCCTTGAGTCTTGGAACCGGTGACGGAGCTTCCACATCCTGCTCTTTTGAGATCGGCACCGTCCTCGATTCCTTCGACGCGATCTTCCAGGCCACTCTCCGACACCGACGTAGATCGTGTGGTGCAGAAGCTAATGGAGAACACGGCCTTGTCCAAACTTATTGCAGTCTCCTCTCAATTAGTGTCGAGACTCGAAGGCCTTCCTTTATCTCCATCTGATCCTCCTCCGAGGCCTACTCTGCCCTCGGAGCCGGGAGACGTTGATCTGATGATAGTGGAGCCCTTGGTGCCGGAACCGTCTCTTTCTCGGTCGGCACCGTTGACCTCGACTCCGTCGGAACCATTACCGGACTCGCGGAGCCGTCGATCTATCCTTGGTTCCGGGACCGAGAGTCGAACCAATGTTTTGGTGCCGACTCTCCCCCTCAGCGCCTCGGCACGGATCGCTTTGGCTCCGTCCTCGGGGTCGATGCCCTTGGCTTCCGCGTCGGAGATACCTCCGCGTTCTTCGGAACCGGGGGATTCCTCTGTTCGGGCTCCAGGGGCCTTCGACCTTATGAGGAAGGTATTGTCTTCTCAGACAACCACTTCAGCAGAAGCAACTTCTCCCTCCCATAAAGGTCCGTTGTCTTCTTCTGCACCCACGACTACACAAAAGAGTCGAGCACCAGTGTCTCAGCCACTCCCAGAGGGAGCCCCTTCTTCCTCGGAGGCTTCATCGGATGTCCCCCCCGATGACGTTCAGAGGAAAAGATTGTGCAAGAGGAGGCACTTGGATTCTCCACAAGAATCTTTAACATCAGACACTGACTTAGATGAGTCAGAAGGGTCCCCAGAATCACCCTCGGAGGATGTCTCCTTTTCTGACATCCTGGAGATCCTGAAACAGAGAGGTGATTGGCAAGCCCTACCCCCTTCTGAGGATGAGTCGGTTTTGCTGAAGGCATTTGGTGCTCGCCCTTCTTCCTCCTGGGTCACTCCGCCCTTCGACGAGTTAATGGAGTTAATTGCTCGAAGGGCGTGGGAGGCACCTGACACAGTGGAGCCAGTTCCCAGGAAGCCTAACAAATATATAACTGCCCCTCAGGATAAATCATACCTCACTAAAGGAGTTCCAGTGGACACTATGGTGGTGGCAGCTGCCACGAAAAAGGAGATGTCCGAATCTTCCTCGTCTGTTCATCCTCCTAACAGAGATTCTAGGACCATGGACAGATATGGGAAGCGCATTTTCAGCTCAGCGACTTTCTCCATGCTATCGCTGAACTACTTGACACATTTCACATGATTACAGAGGGATCTAGTCAAAGAGTTGGGAGATACCCTCCAGGGTAGTACAGATGCTGCTGTCTCGGATAAGGTTACAGCACAGCTCAATACCCTTACATCTATTGTAAACTCGTCCATGAGGCTCATCTCGTATGCGGCCGAAGGATCGAGTAGGGCTGCAGCTTCAGCGATTACTCTTCGTAGACAATCCTGGATGCGCCTGTGCTCCTTTGCAGAAGCCTTCAAGTCTTCCTTTACTAACACCCACTTTGATGGTGCCACTCTCTTTGGCCCCAAAGTGAAGGAGACCCTGACCCGGTGTGAGCAAGAGGGAAAGACTCTGTCTGCTGTCGGAGTCTGTTTTTCCACCCCATCCAGACCGTACCCCAAAGGGCAACGAGGTGGGAAAATGTGATTTCGCAAACCCCAGGGTTCTTTCCCAGGCACACAGGGTGATACCCCCTCCAGAGGCGGGGGGGGCAGAGGTGGAAGACGCCGCCCTGGCGGCAGAGGGGGTCCGCAGAACCAAGGCGACAGGGATACCATCCCTGGGAAGCCTTTCCAGCACTCCTGAGAGGAGGCCCGACTGTCCTGCTCTGGAGGCAGTCGGGGGTCGCTTAGCTTTATACCCTCAGGCCTGGCAAAACCTTACTTCAGACAAATGGGTAAAAAGCATTATTACCAGAGGTTACAAAATTCCCTTTCTATTTTCCCCGTTACCACAGAAAAGATTCCCAGATGTACCGCCCCATCTGCGAGAACCTGCAGCTATAGAAATCTCAAAGCTGCTAGAAAAAAGAGTCATCCAACCAGTCCCGGCGGACCAAAGAGGATCCGGAACTTACTCAAGGTTCTTTTTAGTTCCAAAAAAGACAGGGGACTAGAGGCCAATTCTGGACCTAAGCAGTCTCAATACCTATGTGAAGAAAGAAAAGTTCCGGATGGTCACGCTTCAATCGATCCTTCCGTTCTTAAAGAAGGACGACTGGATGTGCTCAATAGATCTCAAGGACGCATACTACCACATCAAAATGGCCAGAGTGTCCAGAGATCACCTGCGCTTCCGGCTGGGAGCCAGCCACTTTCAGTTTCGAGCCCTGCCCTGTGGTCTAACCTCAGCCCCCAGGGTTTTCACCAAATGCATGGCAGTGGTAGCAGCTCACTTGAGACACCTAGGATTCCGGGTGTTTCCATATCTGGACGACTGCCTCCTTACTGCCACCACTGAGCGTCGACTGATACAGGCCAGGGACTACACACTCAGCCTTTGTGTTCAGCTAGGGATTTCGATAAATTTAGAAAAATCTGCATTACAGCCCTCGCAGCTTATTTCATTTATAGGGGCAAATTTAGATACCCATTCTTTGCTACTAAGACTCCCCTCCGCAAGAATAACTTCCCTGCAAGAACACATATCTATCCTACTATTGTCCAGAAAATCCCCAGCAAAACTAGTCCTGAAAGTCTTGGGACTCATGTCAGCTTCCCTCATTGCAGTTCCCATGGGAAGGCTACACATGAGAGTTCTCCAATGGCTGCTGTTCGCGCAGTGGTCGTTCCAACAGTTACCACTGACACACGAAATTCACATTACGAACACCTGCAAAGCATACCTGTCTTGGTGGCTACAGAATTGCAATTTCATCAGCGGCTGACCGTTTGTGCTACCCACACCAACAGCCACAGTGACCACGGACTCTTCCCTGATAGGGTGGGGGGGCATCTTTCAGGGACAGACAGTCCAAGGCGAATGGACCAGTTTAGAGTACAACCTGCACATCAATGTTCTGGAGATGAGGGCAGTGTTTCTAGCGTTGCAACACTTTCCCCCCTTCTACCTCTAGGGACCATTGCAGTTCAAACGGACAACATGTCCGTAGTCTGGTACATAAACAAACAAGGAGGAACCAAATCTTACCAGTTGTGCAGAGAGGCCATGAGAATTTGGCAATGGGCAGAGTCCACGGGTCGCTTTCTGATAGCAACGCACATCCCGGGGTTATCCAACGTCATAGCGGACAGGTTGAACAAAGCCATCCTGTTACCTCACGAGTGGTCCCTCAACCAGATAGTAGCGGAAAGGATATTCCGCAAGTGGGGCCAGCCTTGCTGCGATCTGTTTGCGTCTCCAATGAACACCAAATGCAGAAGCTACTTTGCCCTGTTACCCCCTCCAGGGGATGTCCCCAGGGACGCTCTGATTCACGATTGGCCCCCGGGTCTCCTGTACGCTTTCCCCCCTATACCTCTGATACCGAGATTTCTCCAGAAAGCCAAGGATCAGGAGAGGACTATAATTCTCATTGCCCCATTCTGGCCTCGTCAGATTTGGTTTCCCTTTCTTCAAGCACACCAAATACGGGAGCCCTGGATTCTGGACCCGGTGCCAGACCTACTGACTCATTCGTCAGGAGCTCTCCACCCGTCACTCCTGTCCCTCAGGTTAGCAGCTTGGCTGCTCCGCTTCCCTACTTAGGCAGGTCTGATCTTCTCTCTCCGGCGGTTCAAGACATTCTGGTAGCCTCTCATAAGGCTTCCACTACTAAAATTTACACCGGTAAGTGGAAACGTTTCGTCTACTGGGCGACTGCACAACATTTAGATCCCTTAGTAGCCCCACTAAACAAGATTTTAGAGTTCCTATCCATGCTGTTTCATCAAGGGGCCTCTACTGCCACTTTAAAAGTTCAGTTGGCTGTCATTTCTAACTTTCATGTAGGAGAGAATGGGGCCCATTATGGCTCATAGGCTTTGTAAAGCCTTCTTGAAAGGCTCCTTTCATCTTAGACCAGCAGTTAGGTTTCCTACAGCTCCTTGGAATCTAAATCTTCTCTTATCCCAACTAATGTTACCACCCTTTGAACCAGCTTCTTCTTGTTCCTTAAAGTTCTTGTCCTGGAAAACTCTTTTCCTAGTAGCTATCACTTCAGCCAGACGAGTATCGGAACTTCAGGCTCTCTCCATTAAACAGCCATATTTAATTTTTCACCCGGACAGGGTATCTTTACGCACCAACCCTTCTTTCCTCCCCAAGGTTTGTTCAGTTAACAACATTAATCAATCCATTGAGCTTCCCACATTTTTCAAAAATCATTCCAATAAGCTAGAATATATGTTGCACAAGTTGGATGTTCATAGACAACTCAGATTCTACCTAGATAGAACTAAAGACTTCTACTTCTACCAGCACCTGCAGGACTGCATGGATAAGGCAATCCCAAGCAAAACAAAGACTCTTTGTACCAAAGGCAAGCGTCCAGTCTGGTGGACCCCAGCCATAAACAAACTCTACAACAAAAGGAGGAAGCTACTACAAGATAGAGCAAAATCCTTAAAAGGTAAGACACCCTTGATCACTATAAGTAAAAAAACTAAGAGCTCTCATAAAATCATCCAAAGCAAATTTTGAGAGAAAAATAGCTAAAGACTCAAAAGACAATCATAAGGCCTTCTTTATAGCTATGTTAGAAACCTGGGAGGAAACTCCCAGATATGCTCAGAACTAGTTCAAAATGATGTGAAGATTACTGATCCTACAGACATTGCCAACATACTGGCTGACAGGTTCAGTGCAAACTTCTCCCCTCCCCAAAAGGAGAGATATCTATACCAAACGATTGCAGCCCCCAAACATCTCCAACGCCCAAGTGAGAACTGCTCTCTCCAAAGCAAAAACACAGCATCCATGGGACCTGATGGTGTCCCTGGCTGTGTGCTCCACGAACTCAACGAGGAATTAAACCCACAGCTAGGACAGCTGTTTAATCATAGTCTTACCTCTGGATACGCATCAGGAGTGGCGCAATGCAACTGTGGTCCCACTTCACAAAGGCGGTGCCTCCACCGACCCTGGAAATTACCGCCCATTAGCTTGACAAGCCTTATCTGCAAAGCCATGGAGAGGATCATAATGGACCTCATAAATAAAGACATAGGAAATTTGCAGACTTTGGATCCATCCCAGTTTGGCTTTGTCAAAGGCCGATCATGCCTTCTAAACTTGGTTGACTTTTTTCAAACAGTCACTAAAGCCATTGATGAGGAAAGGCAGTCCATACAGCCTACCTCGATCTGGCGAAGGCCTTGATACAATACCCCACTCGGGTATCATTGAAAAACTCATCAGCTTAAATGTTAACCCATACATTACAAGATGGGTTGCAAACTGGCTGAGTGACAGAACCCACAGGGTCAGAGTTGCTGGCGCCATGTCAGACTCAAAGCCTGTCACAAGTGGTGTACCACAGGGCTCAGTCCTGGGCCCACTCTTGTTTGGCATCTACTTTTCAGTACAAGCAAACACAGGAGGGTTATGGCTGACAAAGTTTGCAGATGACTGCAAACTGGGCCATAGTAGAAAACACATCTGACACAGATATCCTTCAGAAGGGTCTCACAGAAACGGATAACTGGTGCCAGAGCCATGGCCTAAATTAAAACGCCTAGCAATGCATAGTCATACCCTTCGGGAAAAACAAGGTTACCCCTAGCTACCAAATAGGTGGCAATCCACTGAGCACAGAAGAAGTTATCAGGGACCTGGGGACCCAGGTTGATAGTAGTCTGTCATTCGACACCCATGTAGCTAAAGTAGTTAGGAAGACCTTCTACATTGCCCACCTTATCATGAAGGGATTCTCATCTAGATCAAGGGAGGTCATAGTCTCCCTATACTCATCACTCATCAGACCAATGATTGAGTACAATGCCCCATTCAGAATGTATCTGACCCGACACTTGCAGCAGCTGGAGAGGCCACAAAAGTTCCTCACCAAAAGAATAAAGGGTCTCAAACATCTGTCCTATGCTGCCCGACTGAAAGAACTCCAGCTCTATTCAGTCGCTTACTGCTTGCTCAGAGGTGACCTTTGCCTAACATACAAGGCCATGTCAAACCAAGATTTGATGAATATGCTTCACCTCAAAAAATCTAGATCCATCAGAGCCACAAGGGCGAGAGACTTAAACCTCACGGCTATTAATAGGCGTGCTGGAGGGATAGATTCATCACCCAAAGACTCCTATGCTGTGGAATAAAATCCCGGTATATGTGAGGCAGAGCACCTCGCTGGCCTTGTTCAAGAGAAATCTTGACCAATGGATGGGAGATCGCAGATATACCCCAGGGATTACCTCAGTGTCACTGCTCGACAGAGGCACAGCAAAATAATGGGTATAGTTCCCCATACTAAAGGGGTGGCTTAAGCCACAAAACTATGGGCTAGGCTTGTAAATGCCCTCGGGCAGATAGCCTAGTATGAACCTATGAACCTAAGACCATAGGAAAGCGGACCAACTCTTTATAGCCTTTGCGGACAACAAAAAGGGCATGGCAGTGACGAAGCGTACTCTTTCCAAATGGCTGACTGATTGTATTACCTTCGTTTATTCTGCTTCTAGTCAGAGTTTGCCCACCAAACCAAAGGGACATTCTACTAGATCAGTTTCTACATCTTTGGCTCATGCGGCTCATCTGCCTTTGGACACTATTTGTGCGGCCGCCACTTGGTCTAAACCACATACGTTCATCACTCATTATAAAGTGGATAGGATTTCCAGGGACAGAGCATCTTTTGGTTCCACTGTGCTCAGGAACGTTCTTCCTTGAGTCACTCTGGGTTACGGAGCTAGGGACGCTACCCATGTGTAAGAAAAAACGGCGAGATTGAACACTCTCACATAAAGAAGTTATGTCCTTACCATAACGTTCCATGTGGAGTGTTCATCTCGCCTTTGTTCTTACATTCCCACCCTCCCACCCTCAGGTCTGGAAGAACGTCCGGTTTAGATGTCTGGTCTGTTTGTCTCCCACTAATGGTCTCTCTGTTGTTCTGCTGGCTTGAGTTAGTTACGTTCCTTGTGTATACGTATGTGTTCCTTGGATAATTACATTGTTATTGCTGGATCTGGTGTTGTTTTTTATTTGCAAACTAGATCTGAGGTAAAGGCAGAGGGAATTGTGGGAGGTAGGTTGGTCTCGAGCTTCTTCTGGATGCAAAGCTTTGCTAAGCGGCCGACTCGGAGCCGAGGATTGGCTCCGACACCCATGTGTAAGAACAAAGGCGAGATGAACACTCCACATGGAACGTTATGGTAGGGACATAACTTCTTTTTTTGAAATGTTGAGACTTGTAATATCTAGCCCTGAAATGCTAACTAAGGGACTGAAAACACAAGAGAACAGCGAATGCTGAACATCAGATGTTAAGTTGTCATTCTTGCCTTCATTCTTGCTGGATGGGTTCGGAGCTGATCCTCGGCTCCGACTCGGCCTATACTATAGCTCGAGAGCTATTTTTTACCGGCTCGAGGCAGCCCTATATCCCACAATACCATGCGCTAACTCCCCAGATCTCATTTGCCGCTTCGCTGCGAGGTTACCTTTTTTACTGGCTCAGGTCAGTAAAAGGAATTTTCAATAAAGTTTATATTTTTTGAGGTAGTTTCTTAGGTTATTTTCCCTCATTAGCTCCCTATCGATATTGTTACTTACTAGTGTTTGTTTCGTAAGCCCTACCCACCCCTTTAGTTAACTTTTATAATCAGGCCTACCGGCTTTAGTTTTTCTGTTTACTCACCCCCTTAGTGTGTGTGTGTGTTGTTGTTCTAGTCAGCCCCCTCATCTCCCCCTTGTGTGTAAGTGAGGGAGTGTGTGTGCTGATTGAGTTACTGTCTTTAGGGCAATGTCCAAAGACGTTAAGGTGTCGGGATTCAAGAAGTGTGACTCGTGCTGTCAGAAAATGTCTCTGACAGACGGTCACACTTCTTGCGTCTACTGCTTGGGGCCTTTGCACCTGCAGGACTCTTGTTCCGTCTGTCATGGATTTAGTTCAAGAGTCCTGCAGGAGCGTCATAATAAACTTATTTTGAGGAGCTTATTGAAGCCTGATGATTCCCCGTCCAAGTCTGGCTCGGGGAAGTCATCTAAGCCCGCCAAACCCTCGGCTCCAGTTTCTGAGTCGAGGGCTGGCGAAATTGAGATTGCTCTGACATCGGCACCAGTCGGAGCCGATGCGAGCAAGATCGTTTCCGCTCCAAAACCCATATCGGAGCCGACTTCAGCGCGCAAGCGCTCTAGGTCTCCTTCACTAGAATCCGTTCGATTGGCTCCAAGATCACCCCTCCTATCGGAGCGGAGTCATAGGACTCATTCCTCCAGGTCATCTAGGCTTTCCGACCATGATATTGAGAGGGTAGTCAGTAGACTCATAAAATCTCAGGCACTGGCCCAAATGCTCCAAAGCCTGTCTCACCAGACTGTGGCTCCCTCGGTGCCGCCTTCGATTCCTCCTCCGACTCTCCAGTCGAGTTCAGAGCCGGAGTTTGTCAGAACCGTAACCTTGCCCACGTCGGAGCCGATACTTCCACCTTCGGCTCCGGTGTCGTTGGCTCCTACTTCTTCATTGGTACCATCCATGGAGAGGTCCGGGCGCCGAGACTCCATTGTCGGCTCCGAGGGGGCGAGTGGCATTGGACCCTTGTCCGACCCCGCTCTCCCTCTCAGAGCGTCGGCTCTGGTTAGTTCGGCCCCGACATCATTCTCGGAGCCTTCTCTGTCGGTGCCGGAGGCGGTTCGGGTATCTTCAGAGCCGGGACTGCCTTCGGTGCCTGATAGGGGGGCTTTCGAGGTGATGAGGAGCGTGATGGATCCAGTGTCCGCTCCAAGGTTGGGTTCTTCAGCTCCTCCCTCTACAGTGCCTGTTACGGTCTCTGGCCATCCTCTTGCAACTGATAGCAGAGATCCAAAGCGTAGGGTACCCACTTTGGGTGTCTTTTCCTCCTCCGTGGCCTCCCCTGAAGCTTCAGGGGAACCCCCTAGGAAAAAACAGTGCAAGAGGAAGCACATAGACTCCCCCCGAGTCTCTCACTTCGGACACCGACTTGGATGAGTCAGAGGGTTCCCCGAGATCCCCCTCTGAGGATGTCTCCTTTTCAGACATCCTAGAGATCCTGAAACAGAGGGGGAATTGGTCCACCATTAAACCCTCCGAGGACGAGTCTGTTTACCTTGACGCTTTTGGGTCTCGCCCTTCCACCTCCTGGGTGTCTCCTCCCTTTGACCCACTGATGGAAGTAGTGGCCAGAAAGGCGTGGGCAGCTCCTGACTCAATGGAACCTACCCCTAGGAGGCCTTCTAAATTTATTTCTGCTCCGGAAGAAAAAACATTTCTGACCAAAGGTGTCTCGGTAGATGCTATGGTGGTAGCAGCCGCCACTAAGAAGGAATTGGCTGATCCTTCGGTACCTGTTCATCCTCCTAACAAAGAGTCCAGGACCATGGACAGGTACGGTAAGCGGACATTTGCTTCAGCGACCTTTGCCATGCGGTCGCTGAACTATTTATGTCATTTCACCCACCTTCAGAGAGATTTGCTCAAAGAACTGGGTGACACCATACAGGATCCTTCTGCTGTGGGGTATCAGGACAAGATTAACTCCCAGCTGGCTACCCTGAATTCCATTGCCAACTCCTCCATGTGGCTTATCTCCTATGCAGCCGATGGAGCGAGTAGGGCCGCAGGCACAGGTGTTGCGTTGCGACGTCACGCCTGGATGCGACTCTGTAATTTTGCTGATCCCTTCAAGGCGTCCTTCACCCCTTACCCCCTTTGATGGTTCAGAATTGTTTGCACCTCAGGTGAAGAATACCCTCACCAGGTGCGAGCAAGATGGTAAGACTCTCTCTGCCGTGGGAGTCCACTTTTCCACACCATCTAGACCTTACCCTAAAGGCCAGAAGGGTGGAAAGATGTGGTTCTGCAAACCACAGGGAGTCGCATCTGCCGCACGTGGTGAACATCCCCCCAGAGGCAGAGGGGGGAACAATAATAGATGCCGCCCCAGGGGCAGAGGGGGTCCACAGAACCAGGGTTCCAGGGAATCCTTCCATGACCAACCCTTTCAGAATCCCTGAGAAGCTGCCCGACTGTCCACCTTCGGAGGCAGTCTGGGGAAGATTATCTCTGTACCCGGAAGCCTGGCAATCCCTCTCTCAAGACAAATGGGTACAGTTGATTATATCCGAGGGTTACAAAATCCCCTTCATTTCCCCTCCGATCCAATCGCCAAGACCCCTCCCAGACGTACCACCCGCACAAATGGGTCAGGCACAGCTAGAAATAAAAAAGCTGTTAGAAAAAATAGTCATCCAGGCAGCCCCAGCAGACCAGCTAGGATCCAGAATCTACTCCAGGTACTTTTTGGTACCAAAAAAGACAGGAGACTGGAGACCCATTTTGGACCTCAGCAAACTGAACAAGTCTGTGCAGAAGACAAAATTTCGGATGGTAACACTGCAGTCCATTCTACCCTTTTTGGGCAGAGACAACTGGATGTGCTCGTTAGACCTTCAGGATGCGTACTGTCATATAAAGATACACAGGCGCTCCAGGAGGTTTCTCCACTTCCGGCTGGGAGCCAGTCATTTCCAATTCAGAGCCCTGCCCTTTGGTCTCACCACAGCCCCCCGGGTGTTCACCAAATGCTTGGCAGTGGTCACGGCTCACCTGAGACAAAAAGGATTCCAGGTGTTTCCATATTTCGACGACTGGCTCATTACCGCTACCACCAAGCAGCATCTTATAATAGCCAGGGATTACACCATTCACATTTGCAACAAACTAGGTATTTCCATAAACTTTGCAAAATCCTCCTTGTCAATCTATAAACTTCATAGGCGCCAGAGAAATGTCTGCAACATTGCCGCCTCAGAGAGTGACAGACATACGGCAGAATGTTCGGTTTCTGTTGCAGTCCAACAGAATTCAAGTCAAGTTAGTACTGAAAACATTAGGCCTCATGGCAGCGGCGATCCTTCCCCTCCCCTTAGCCCGCTTCCACATGAGAATTCTCCAGTGGATGCTTTTTTCTAAGTGGTCCTTTCAACAGCTCCCAATGACTCACAACATCTTGATAACCCCATCTTGCAAGAGACACCTCTCCTGGTGGATGGTCTCCCCTCAACTTCTTCAGGGCAGACCCTTTGTTCTTCCCCCTCCAGTTGCCACAGTGACAACGGATGCCTCCCTGATCGGGTGGGGGGGGGCACTATCAGGGCAGGACTGTCCAGGGCACATGGCAAGAATTAGAATGCCACCTGCACATAAATGTCCAGGAGATGAGAGCAGTGCTTTTATCGTTGCAAACCCTTCAGGATTCTCTTCCCACTGGGACTATAGCAGTTCAAACAGACAATATGTCTGTAGTGTGGTACATAAAGAAGCAGGGCGGAACAAAGCCCTATCCCCTATGTCGAGAAGCACTCAGACTTTGGCAATGGGCAATCTCCTCTCAACAGTTTCTGATAGCAACGCACATCCCCGGGAGGTCCAACGTCATAGCGGACAGACTGAGCAGAACAATTCTCATGCCTCACGAGTGGTCTCTAAATCAAGCGGTAGCAGAGAGAATCTTTCAGAAGTGGGGCCAGCCTTGCTGCGACCTTTTTGCAACCCCTCAAAACAGCAAGTGCCTCGACTTCTTCACTCTCTTCCCTCTACCAGGCCATCCCCCCAGAGACGCTCTCGTCCACGATTGGCCTCGGGGTCTTCTATACGCATTTCCCCCCTTTCCGTTGATTCCGCAATTAATTCAGAAAGCAACCGCATTGAGATCCAAAATGATCCTCATTGCTCCGTATTGGCCTCGACAAGTATGGTTTCCGTTCCTGCACCGTTACCTACTGGAACAGCCCTGGCATCTGGAACCCCTTCCAGACCTTTTGACCCATCTAACGGGCAAGCTGCACCAGTCTCTTCGTTCCCTCAACCTCACAGCTTGGTTGCTCCACTTCCAACCATAGCCAGGCTTCCCTTTATTTCTCTTCCTGTCCGTGATATCATTCTTGCTTCCCATAAGTCCAATACTAGAAAGACTTATGCGAGCAAATGGAAGCGTTGCTGCTCTGGGCAGAAGCTAGGTTCTTAGATCCTTTTAATGCACCAATTCATAAAGTTCTAGATTTTCTGGCGGAGCTTTTTCATTCAGGATCGTCGTCAGCCACTATCAGAGTACAACTAGCGGCCATTGCAAATTTTCATGTGGGGCTCTCGGAAGCAAATATTATGTCCCACAAACTCTGTAAAGCTTTCCTCAAGGGCATCTTCTTGCTCAGACCTCCCATTAAGGATCCTCCTCCACAATGGGATTTAAAATTAGTATTAACGTCATTGATTCTCCCTCCCTTTGAACCTGCAGCTTCTTGCTCCTTCATACTTCTGTCTTGGAAAACTCTGTTTTTGGTGGCTATAACATCTGCCAGAAGGGTATCGGAACTCCAAGCCTTGTCCGTCCATCCCCCTTATTTGGTTTTTCATAAAGACAGGGTAACTCTCAGAAAAAATCCTTCCTTTCTACCGAAAGTTTCTTCTGAATCAAATCTGAACCACACTATTGACTTGCCTGTTTTCTTTGTCTTCTTCTCGCCTTCTTTCTTGCGTCCCTCCCTCCTGCCCCCTAGCCTGGACAGACTTGAAGGTCTCCGAGTCCTTCTATTTCATGTTATATAGTCCTTCACGGTTACCCTGTACCAGCAGGGAGACCGTTTTTGGTTATAATTATAATAATAATTTTATACTATGTGTTAGCTGCCAACAAGATCTGGGGAGTTAGCGCATGGTATTGTGGGATATAGGGCTGCCTCGAGCCAGTAAAAATAGCTCTCGAGCTATAGTATAGGCCGAGTCGGAGCCAAGGATCGGCTCCGAACCCATCCAGCAAGAAAGAAGGCGAGAAAAAGACAACTAACATGGAACATTATGGTAAGTACATAACTTCTTATTTTCTCCTTTTGACGCCCCTCCAAGTATATATATACCAACTGTAAAACTGCCATACCTCGGAGAAAAGTCTGAAGAATGTCAATATTGGACTTGAACTCCACATTTTCAGTCTTTTGGTCTCGGCATTCCAGGACTCACGGTTGTACTTCTTGGCATTTCAAATGGTTATCAGTAGGCACACCCAAAGCATTAGGCTGCCTGTATGTATTGTTTCACCTCTGATTTTCTTACTTTGTCATTGAAGTAATCTGAATGGTTTTAACCCGTCTTCTTTAGAAACCTTACATGACTTCTCGTCCCACTGTTAAGCTTTTCCTTGAAGGAGTGTTAGCACATTAAGCCTCAAAGGGCCCTAGGCCCCCCTCTGGTTTAAATTTTATTGTGGAGAATTAAAAATCCACTTTTAAGACAGTGGTTTGTGTCCTCTTTGTTTCTTTTCGGGAAGATGGCCCTTTTAAAGGAGAACAACAGGATATTAAAGCAGATTGCTCAACCTGCTGTCTCTTTTAGTCCCTGTTATTTGATCCTGGTTCAAAAAATAATCACCACAGCTTTAAAAAGTAAGCCACTGTACTGTTTTTACCTTGCAGGCTTCCCACCTTTCTGTACTGTTTTAGTTTGTTTGAAAACCCAGTTGAAAAACCTCTAGCTGGCTCTTAATTGCTGATGTCACGTCTGCCAGACCTCTTGCTGTAGTTACTAGGACGTTTCGTCCCACAAAGTGATGTAAACACTGCCTTATTTGCATGCTCTATAGAAGAGGCAGTGAACCTCCCTCATAGTGATGTCAGAGCTGCCTTGTCCATCCCACTCTATTCTGATTTAAATGACAAATTATAATCGCAATTATCTGAACAACTCTACCAGTATGTGACAAAGTACAGTGAGGAAGTACAGGCAACAGTACAGTAACAGCAGCATGAACAAAGAGCATACATTTGCCCCTAAGACAAGACAGCGTACCCAACACTTTATTTATAGGTGACTCTATAGTCAGGCACACTGATGTCCCACTCACCAGCTTGAGCAAGGAGAAAATTACAGTCAGCTGCCTGTCGGGTGCCAGGATCTGCCACATAACGCATGCACTCAAGTCACTTCACAAGTACAAATACGACTCTGTCATTGTCCATGTTGGAGTGAATGACTTGAGATGTACCTCCCTGGCCTACATGAAAAGAGACATGGAAGAGCTCTTGGATCATGTGGCCCAGGCAGGTATGACCTGAGTAGCATCCTGCCTTCGCCAGAAGGATACCACAGTATAAGGACAAAATGATTGACTTCAACAATTGGCTAAGCTTCTGGTGTCATTCAAAGGGGATCCAATATCTGTCTGCCTGGGACGACATGATTGACAAACCACGATGCTTTGCCAGAGATGGTTTGCACCTGTCACCCTTGGGATTCAGGTTACTGGCTAAAGCACTTGCCACCCCTGTAGTGCCTTTTTAAGGCAAGGTTCAAAGGACAAAACCACCACCGTAACAGATACAAGCATGTAAATTTTGAAGGTAATGCTACTCAATGCTAGAAGTCTAACCCTCAAAATGCACTCTCTCGAGGCGCTCCTAAAAATGGAGAACATCGATATCTGTGCAGTAACTGAGACGTGGTTCAAACACCCTAATACTGGGTGATTTCAACTACCCTGCCATTAACTGGGAAAACTACTTGGGTACCAACACCTTTTCCCAACGGTTCTTGGAATTCATAAATTCCAACACCCTGGATCAACTAATCCGTTGTCCCACCAGGGCCTCCATTATCCTAGACCTGGTCATTACCAACATGGGAGATAGATGCTCCACACCAGTAGTCACCCCCTCATTGGTCAGGTCTGACCATAAGCAAATCACCCTTGACATCCACATCCCACCCCCACACCCCCCCAGTAACGAACAAAATTTCTCCAAAGCCAACTTCATGCTACTTAAGTCAGAAGTGACCAACTTCATGGCACCCATGCAGACGGGAGCTAAAAATTTGACTGCTGAATCCTACACTAAGGCACTGTACAAGCACATCCACTCTTGCATGAATCGTGCCATCCCAAATAGAAACCAAGACGCTCTCCTCCAAAAAAAGGAAGCTAATCTGGTGGTCCCCTGCCATAAACAAACTATACAACAGAAGGAAGAAACTGTTGCATAAAAGAGGAAAATCCCAGGATGCAAAAAAAAACTCCCTTACCAGTCTCAGTAAGAAGTTGAGATCCCTCATAAAATCCTCCAAAGCTAGTTATGAAAATAAAATTGCCAAAGATTCCAAAGACAACCAAAAGGCATTCTGTAGTTATGTCAAGAATCTAAATGGCAATGCTCAGATCTGCTCTGAGCTACAACAGAATGGCATTAAATATACTGATCCCAAGGATATTGCCAATGTCCTGGCAGATCGATTTAGTGCCAAATTCACCCCCCTCTCATCCCCTAAAGGGCCCATCTCAAAACGAAAAGATTGCCAAATTCTAGTAATCACGGCCACACAGGTATAAACCGCACTCTTCAAAGCTAAGAATACAGCATCCATGGGACCAGATGACATCCCGGGCTGTGTACTACATGAACTACAAAATGAACTGGCACCTCACCTAAGTGTCATGTTTAATCATAGCCTCACCTCAGGCTTCGTGCCCACTGAGTGGCGCACAACTACAGTTCTCCCACTCCACAAGGGGGGATCCACCTTGGATCCTGGGAACTACTGACCCATCAGTCTGACGAGCCTAATCTGCAAGGGCATGGAACGCATTATCATGGAACTTATAAACAAAGACATTGGCAACCTTCAAACACTAGACCCCACCCAGTTTGGGTTCATGAAGAGCCGATCTTGTCTTCTGAACCTGATTGACTTCTTCAAATCAGTCTCCAGAGTTGTGGACGAGGTTAAGGCGGTCCACACAGCCTATCTGGACCTCGCCAAGGCCTTCGACACCACCCCCCACTCTGGAATCATAAATAAACTTACTAAGCTGGGCATAAATTCCTACATCACTTGATTGGTTGCCAACTGGCTTACTGACAGAATCCAGACTGTAAAAGGAGCAGACCCCAAATCCTGCTCCAGACAAGTGACAAGTGGAATACCTCAGGGTTCAGTCCTAGGACCGCTCTTGTTTGGCATCTACTTCTCTGAAGTACAGGCCAACACTAAGGGACTCTGGCTAACAAAGTTCGCAGGTGACTACAAAACTGGGAGCCATTATTGAATCCCCAAATTATGTGGATATTCTACAAAAGGGCCTTACAGAAACAGATGCTTGGTGCCAGAGCCATGTGCTCAAGCTTAATGCCAAAAAATATATAGTTATCCCCATTGGGAAAACCCATGTACCCATGAATTACCACTTAGGTGGCAGTACACTAAACACCGAAAGTGTGATGAGAGACTTCGGGACACAGGTGGACCGTGATCTCACCTTCGATAATCACATCACCACAACAGTCAGGAGATCATTCTATGTGGCACACCTCATCACTAAGGGCTTTTCATCCAAAAAAAAGGAGGTCGTTGTCCCATTGTACTCATCCCTCATTAGACCCATTATAGAGTACAACGCCCAGTTTGGTAACAAGACATCTGCAACAGCTGGAAAGGTCGCAGAAATACCTCACTAAAAGAGTCACAGGCCTAAAGCAGATGCCCTATGCTGACAGTCTAAAAAAAACTTCAGCTATACTCTGTGGCATATCGTCTACTCAGAGGCGATCTCTGCATTATTTGATAAAAGTGCAGATAAAAATTTACTTAACTCCACTTATGCATTCAGTTGAATGTATGCAGGTCTTAGTTGGCCAAAGCTCACAGTTTAAACAGAAAATAATTCACTGTACCACTTATATAAGACAGAAACTAAGAGTAGTGCTACTCGACGCCAGAAGTCTAAACCTCAAGATGCACGCACTCGAAACTCTCCTTATCACGGAGAACATCGATATTAGTGCAGTAACAGAAACCTGGTTCAAGGCTCCCGAGAGCACCCCAGCACTACCAGGTTATACCTCATACCATGCTTTTCGGCCCCAAAACTTGGACCGAACCACAAAAGGAGGGGGAGTATCGATATTCATCAAAGATACCCACACCTCCAGGTTGGTGGCAAAGCACGAAGCATCAGAGACTATCCATGTGCAACTAACAGTGGGTAAAACTGCCTTCCAGTTTATAGCCTGCTACAGATCACCCTCCCAAACCCAGGAACTCCACTCAGCCTTCCTGAGGACACTGGAAAATATGAAGGTCTCTCCAAACACCATTATATTGGGCGACTTCAACTACCCAAACATAGACTGGGAGAATTACTCTAGCTCCAACACCCTAGCCCAAAGGTTCCTAGAATTTATAAACTCAAATGCTATGGAACAACTTGTTACCACTTCCACAAGAGGGGAAAACATACTGGACCTGATCATCACCAACATGGGGACTCTATGCTCCAGACCAGAAGTGTATCCCTCACTGGTAAGATCAGACCATAAACTAATCTCACTGGATATTCACATCCCGACCCCACTCCCTGCCCAAAAAACCAGAGTGAAAAACTTCTCTAAAGCAAATTTCACACTCCTCAAAACCGAGGAGGAATCCTTCAAAGTCCCCGGGCCTGTGGAAAATACGGCCCAGACCGCAGAATCCTTTATAAACGCATTCTATGAACTCCTTCAGGAATGCGTGGATCATGCAATCCCAAATAAAACAAAGACCCAATCCTCCAAAGGCAGACATCCTGTCTGGTGGACCCCAGCCATAAACAAACTATACAATAGAAGGAGGAAGCTACTACATGATAGAGCAAAATCCCAAAAAGGGAAGGCATCTCTGATCAGTATTAGCAAAAAACTACGGGCACTCATAAAATCGTCTTAAGGCCAGCTTCGAGAGAAAAATTGCACAGGACACTAAGGATAATCACAAGGCTTTCTTTAGTTATGTTAGGAACCTGGGTGGGAATTCCCAGATATGCTCAGAATTAGTCCAAAATGACAAAAAATACACCGAGCCCACAGACATTGCCAACATCCTAGCTGATAGGTTCAACCCAAACTTCTCCCCCCCCCTCCCCACCAAAAGGGCAAATATCTATCCCAGCAGAGTGCTGCCCCCCTGACATCTCAGATGCTCAGGTAAGAGCCACCCTCTCCAAAGCAAAAAAACACAGCATCAGTGGGACCAGATGGTGTCCCGGGCTGCGTCCTACATGAACTCCAAGAAGAGCTAAACCCAAACGTAAAACTACTGTTCAATCTCAGCCTTACTACAGGATATGTACCCAAAGAGTGGCATACAGCAACGGTGGTCCCTCTCCACAAAGGTGGTGCCTCAACGGATCCTGGAAACTATCGCCCCATAAGCCTGACTAGCTTGGTCTGCAAAGCTATGGAAAGGATCATCATGGACCTTATAAATAAAGATATTGGGGACCTACAGACACTGGATCCTACCCAGTTCGGCTTTAAGGGCAGATCCTGCCTCTTAAACCTGGTTGATTTCTTTGAAACAGTCACCAAGGCCATTGACGAGGGGAAGGTGGTCCACACAGCCTACCTGGACCTTGCAAAAGCCTTCGATAAAATACCCCACTCGGGCATTATAGATAAGCTCACCAGCTTAAATATAAACCCCTATGTCACTAGATGGGTTGCAAACTGGCTCAAGGACAGAACCCACATGGTTAGAATTGCTGGAGCCATGTCGGACTCCAAACCAGTTACAAATGGCGTCCCACAAGGCTCAGTCCTGGGACCTCTCTTGTTCGGTATATATTTCTCAGAGGTACAGGCCAACATGGAAGGACTGTGGCTGACCAAGTTCGCAGATGACTGCAAACTGGGCGCCATAATCGACTCTCCAGCCGACACAAGCATCCTCCAAAAGGGCCTCATAGAAACAGACAACTGGTGCCAGATCCATGGTCTCAAGCTAAATGCCAAAAAGTGTTTAGTCATCCCCTTTGGCAAAACCAAAGTGCCCACAAATTACCACATAGGTGGTAATCCATTAAGTACGGAAGAAGTAATTAGGGACCTGGGGACCCAAGTTGATAGCAATCTCTGATTTGACAACCACGTGGCCAAAGTGGTTAGAAAAACATTTTATATAGCCCACCTAATCATGAAGGGATTCACATCTAGATAAGGGGAGGTCATCGTGCCTCTTTACTCATCCCTCATCAGGCCCATAATTGAGTACAATGCCCCTTTTGGGATGTACCTTACCAGACACCTGCAGCAACTGGAAAGACCCCAAAAGTACCTCACCAAGAGGATCAAAGGGCTCAAACAGATGCCATATGCTGCCCGGTTATAGAAACTCCAGCTCTACTCAGTGGCATACTGCCTGCTCAGAGGCGATCTGTGCCTGATGTATAAAGCCATGTCCAACCCGGAATTAATGGACATGCTGCACCTCAGAAAATCCAAATCCCATCGAGCTATGCGCTCGAGAGACTTGAACCTCAGCACTGAAATAAATAGGACATGCTGGAGGGACAGATTCATAACCCAGAGGCACCCTTCACTCTGGAATATAATCCCAGTCCAGGTTAGGCAGAGTCCCTCATTGACTCTCTTCAAGAGGAATCTTGATGAGTGGATGGGGGATCGTAGGTTTACCCCGGGTATCACTTCTGTATCACTGTTAGACAGAGGCACAGTATACTAACTTTGAAAAAGGGCATAGCAAAATTAATTTAAAATGGGTGGCGAAAGCCAAACACACTCTGGCTAGGCTTATAAATGCCCTAGGGCAGATAGCCTAGTATGAACCTATGAACATATAACATACAAGGCCATGTCAAACCCTGAGCTGTTGGACATGCTCCACTTAAAGAAATCCCAATCCCTCATAGCCACACGCTCCAGGGATCTAAATCTTGTCATCACAATGAACAAAACATGGTGGATGGATAGGTTCTTGAACCAGAGACTCCCCATACTCTGGAATAGTGCATGTCAAGCAGAGCGCCTCCTTTGCCCTCTTCAAAAGGAACCTTGATGATTGGATGTGAGATAGGAAATTCACCCTGGGGATCACGTCAGTCGCCCTGCTAGACAGGGGTCCAGGGAAGTAAATATTGTGGGAAGAAATATCCAGGGCTAGGCTTGTATAGGCTCTAGGGCCGATAGCCTAGTACCAACCTATGAACCTATGCAATCACCATGTGTACACATTAATTGCATCATTTTACATAGGAAACAGATGTCTGTCACAATTAATAGACTATACTACATAAGATTACATGAAGTATGTTCATAGTTAGGTACTAGGCTATCAGCCCTAGGGCCTATGCAAGCCTAGCCAAAAAGGTACCCTGGCTTTCGCCACCCAAGAGAATTATTTTCCTGTGCCCCTGTTGAGCACAGCCACAGAGGTGATCCTTGGGGTGAATTTGTGATACCTTAATCTTAAATTACCCCTTTAAAAAACATGCGACTACTGTCATGCAAGTACTTGAAATATATCATGTTTATAGTCTATCAGTTGTTAGCTATTTAGCCAAACTGGAAGGAAAGAAAGTGGGAGTTTGTCGGTTTGCAAAGCTGTGATTTCTCCCAGTGCTATGGAGCTCAGATCTAAATTTGACAACAGGAAGAGTGCAACAGAAAAAGGGTCTATATTATGATATCGCACGCTCAGAAGAGCAAATGACTCATAATCGACCCCATGTAAACGAAAGCTTACAACGTCAAAACCTCCGAACAGTGATTTTGTTCCCTTGTTCCGAAAAAAAAAAACTGTAAAACATTACATAATGGGGGACCATGTCCCCCACACCCCCCTACTTAAATATACCAACTCTGAGATCGCACTACAGTGAAAATGGCAAAGTAGTGAAAGCGGCCAAGTGAATTCTTTACCAGGAAAAGAATTCGCTGAAAAGCCGCTTCACTATTTTGCCTTTTCGTGCTTTTCAGTTTGACAATGACGGATTCGACAACTTGCATCTGCGACAGCGTAGTAGGGAGCCCAAAAAGTGCCCCACTGTAAGGAAGAGGTTGTGACAAAACAGTACATTAGTCAGGTCACCTGCTGTGAGCTGTCAATCACATGCAGATAATGGGTCAAATTACCCTTAGCACTTTTGCAGCTAGGGAAGGTAGGCATGAAGGAGGAGGGGAGATACCTTGAAGAAATACAATTCAGACTTGACAAAATAAATCAAGTTAGCATTTCTAAGAGGATACAGCAATAAAATGCACTTTTCAGTTCTGTTCTGTGCCATTTGCACTGCTTGTGTTTGAAGTAGTTATTGCAAAAGGAAAAAATGTTAACCAAACTAGGTGACTACAACACAGCAGTGAATGCCTGTCAAGTCAGTGCAGTGACAGGAGCTTTAGGGAAAAAGTGGCAGACATGATGCAGTTATTTAGAGACAAGCAATGAATTTTGGGATACCTAAAGGCAGACTAAACAATCAGAATTACTACAAGATGCCAGACCCTATGTGGTCAGACTCAGAAATTACATGTAAAAATATCTAAAAACCTGTAAATAGTCCCAGAGTGGTGTTAAAATGTAGGAAATGCCAAACCATGATTTATTTATTTATTTATTTATTTATTTTACATTTGTTAACTGGGATAGTCCAACTGGATGCATGCCCATTTTCAGTGGAGGCCCGGGGAGAAAAGCTCCAAAGAGACATATGTTCAAGGCATACAAACAAAATTCACAACATATTACAGTAAATACAATAAGATAAGACTATGTAGTTGAGCACACAGGTCTATAGCAAAGACATATACAATGATCAATATATTTGTAAACAACCATAAAGTATATTGAGTACCAAGATTCACATTGTGCGTTTGATTGTGGTGTACTTAGGCTATGTAGAGCTATCAAGAAGCTATTAAGTTTAATGCAGGAGTTACAGTAGGGATTGGAGTGAGACTGGAGTTAGTCTGGTGTGGAGCATGGACATAACCATTTGTTGTTGAAATGATTTTTGATAGACTTTTTATATTTGGGTAGGGAAGATTCCAGGGTTATGGATGACGACAGGGAGTTCCAGAGTTTGGATATGTAAGATGAGTAGAGGGAGTCACCGTCATGGTTGTGGGATCTGGAAACTGTTAAAAGTAACTTGTCTGTGGATCGGAGTTGCCTAGGACAGGAGTACTGCTCAATTAGGTTACTTAAAGAAGGTGTTTTGTATGGTTGGGAGAGCAGCTTATGAGTAATGATCAGTTGATTATAGATTAGTAAATTTGGTAGTTCAAGCCAGTCCAGTTGTTTTAGGTTATGACAGTGATGGGTTCTGAAGGAGCTGTTGTTAGCAAATTTGGCTATCTGATTGTAGCAGGTTTTCATTTTGCTGGTTTCTGTTTTGGATAGATTGGTTAGCATTAGGGATGCATACAGTAATGTTGAGAGGAGGTGGGTGCGAGCAATTGTGGTTCTAGCATTATGAGTCAAGAAGGATTTGTGTTTGTAGAGACTACCTAGCTTTCTGTGAGTGTTTTTAATAGCCAGATTAGTGTGTATATCAAATTTTAACTTATCAATGGTAATGCCTAGTAGCTTTGTATGGGATTCGGGTGTAATAAGGCTCGCTCCCATTTTTAGAGTGGATATTAAAGGTGGGGGTAAGACTGGCATTTTGTGAGGGGTGAAATAGCAGGAGTTTGGTCTTTTTGTGGTTGAGTATGAGGCCATTATCAGTAAGCCAGCTTTCGACTGCATGGAAATTATCCTGGGTTTTGTTGTGTAGTTCTGCCATGGTTGGGGCACTGCATATTATAGTGGAATTGTCTGCGTATTGGATAAGGGTAGTACTATTTGCAGCTGAGTGGAGATTGTTTGTGAAAATTGAGAATAGCAAGGGACCTAGTATAGAACCCTGAGGTACCCCAAGTATGACTGTTAAGAGTGGGGACAAGTTATTGTTCCATTGTACTGCTTGTTGCCTATTGCTAAGGTAGTTTTTGAACCAGGAGACTGGTTGTCTAAGCCTAGGTTTTTGAGGTGGCAGATGAGTTTGTTATGGTTAACCACATCAAAGGCTTTTGATAGGTCTAAGAAAAGGGTTGAAGTCAGCTTACCATTGTTCCTGTTATGGTTTATGGTGTCTGTGAATGCTAGCAGAGCTGTGGTTGTACTATGACCTGGACGAAAACCATGTTGCGTTTCTGATACGAGTCCATGGTTAACAAGGTAGGACATTAGTTGATGGTGCATGCATTTTTCTAATACTTTAGCCAGTGGGGATAGAATTGCGATTGGTCTGTAGATGTTCTTCATCTCACATTGCTGCAGTCCTTACACTTGGGTAGTCCGCTGTCCTCGGTCGGCCCGAATATCAAAGTATTAGGCTGACGTCGGTCAAGGCGCTTAAGACTGACATCAGGACGTCAGGGTACAAATGCGCCTGACCGACGTCATATCCTCAGTCTTTTTTGCCGCATGGTCCGATGCAGAAGCAGCGTTGCAAGTGCCGTTCGGCGTTCTGAAATTTTTCGAATTCGGAGTTTCAGACCGAGTCAAAGTGGGCTAAGTACCCCGTTGGGGAATATTTTAGTTTTTTCTTGCCTCAGTGGTTTACCGGATGTCAGAAAAAGTGAATAACTGTATTTCTTGTGGGAAGCAGATACCGCATAGAGATTATCATACTTTGTGTATTCCTTGTTTGGGGCCTGAGCACGACGTTGTTGGGTGTCGCTTTTGTGCTAGGTTTAATAAGCGCACTGTTAAGCGAAGGTTAGAGTGTGCCAGGTTGGTCTTCGGGAAGCGGTGCAATTACAATATGCCGTCGGCTGCTCCGGCGCTTCTTCAAGAAGCGCAAAGACAAAGCAGCTAAACCCAGGCAAGAAGAGTCCTGCGGACGCCGGTTCTTTGGAGGCATCAGTGGAACCGGTGGTTCCACCGGAGGCTTCTTTGGAGTCCCAGGGGGAGACTTTGATACTGCAGGATGTGGCCTCTCAGGAGGCAGGTCAGGCTGAAGGTGCTTCTCAGGTTACTGTACTACCCTCCCTTCCTAGGGTGGTTAGGCCCTCTCCTTCTGTTTCCAAGGCTTCTCCCAGAGGCAGGCCAGGTTTAGCTTCTGTTGGTGTCACTCCTAGTTCTTCAGGATCTGTGCCCAAGAAGCACATGCTCAAAATGGCAGAAGATTTAATTACTTTGATTAGAGGTTCTTTGCCCCCTCCTGATAAGAGGCCTAGCGTGGAACCAGAGTTGGGGAGTTTTGAGCAGGTTTCGGATGTTTCAGAGTCTTCGGCTGAAGACTTGCAGGAGTATTCTCCTTATTCTGATTCTGATGTGGATGATTCTACTCCTTCTGCTTCTCCTCCAGAGGATTTTTCATTTTCAGAGACTCTTCATTCTATGAGGGAACATTTTAAGTGGGAAGGTCAGGACTTCTCTGATTCCAGGAAAAGGCTTAGGGAATTTTTGCTTTTACCCCAGCATAGGCCTTTGGCTATTCCTCCTGTTCTGGATGTTGTGGAAGATGTGTTTGGAGAGGCTTCACTCAATCCTGATTCTTTGCCTCCTGCTCCTGTTAAACCGGACAGGTATTACAGGGTGCCTGAAGCTCATAAATATCTGTATAAGAGTCCTAGGGCAGACCCAGAAACAGTCAGTCAGGGACCTAAGGGTGTCAAGGCCTCTGTGGTAAAAAATCCGGTTCCTCCAGATAGAGAGGCCAGAGCATTGGATAGATGGGGAAAGAAAGTCTATACTTCTTCCACCTTAGCTATGAGGGCTTTGAATTGCCAGTTTCATATGTTGAAATATCAAAACTATCTTCTTTCTCAATTGAAGTCTAAGGTAGATGCTCTGGCGGAAGGCATTGAGTGTAAAGAATTACAAGATTTGGTACATGTTTCTGAACAGGTGGGTAAGCATTCTTTACAATGTGGATTTGATGCTGTACAGGCCTCATCTAGGGTGGCTGCCACTGGGTCAGTTCTTCGTAGGCACGCCTGGCTGAGGGATCAGAACTTATCTGACCATGTTAAGACAAGGATTTTAGATGCTCCTTTACAGTCTGATGTTTTGTTTGGTTCTCCTGTGGAGGCAGTTTTAAAGAAAATGGAAGACAAGGCTAAGTCTATGCAGACTGTTAAAGATTTTTGCAAGTTCAGCCTCCAAGTTTAGTAGGAATTGGCCTGCTAAGGGGTGGACGATCCTTCTTATGATTCACAGTCTAGGGAAGATCTAGACATGGTAGGGGTAGAGCTCAGGGCTCTTTCAGACCTAGAACAGGAGTTCACCTGCACAGTCTTCGGTGAGGGCAGGGGCCAGTCCTTTCGTAAACAGGCCCAATGACCTACCTTTTCAGCTGCCAGAGCCTTCTTGTCTGGCAGCACCTTTGGGAGGAAGGTTGGCTCTCTTCAAAGAAAATTGGAGTTTAATTACCCAGGACAGATGGGTATTGGATATTATACACCAAGGTTACAGGTTTTATTTCCATACCTTGCCTCCTTTCAAAGGCATGCCAGACGTTCCTCCTCAGCAAAGAATAGAGGCTCACAAACAAATTTCTCTGCTGCTGCAAATAGGGGCCATACAGCCGGTCCCTCTGCCAGAAGTAGGCCTAGGATTTGACTCTCGCCTGTTCCTAGTACCAAAGAAGGGGAACACGTGGAGACCAATTTTGGATTTATCTCTCCTCAACACTTATCTGGACATTCCCAAGTTCAAAATGTTGACGTTACAACAGCTTTTACCTCTGCTGGGCAAAGATCACTGGATGGTGACTCTGGATCTCAAGGAAGCTTACCTTCATGTTCCTATCAGGCTCAGTTGCAGGAAGTATCTGCGTTTTCGAGCTGGGACTTCTCATTATCAGTTCTCTGCATTGCCCTTTGGCTTATCTACTGCGCCCAGAGTGTTCACAAAGGTTCTGGCTCCAGTGATGGCTTTCTTCAGGTTAAAAGGAATACAGATCTATCCTTATTTGAACGATTGCCTGATTCTGGCCAAAGGAAGGGACGAGCTTCTTCATCATTTGCAATACGTGATAGCAGTGCTAAGATGCCTAGGGTATTCTGTGAACGAAATAAAGTCCAGTCTAGTACCCTCTCAAGACATGTGCTTTCTGGGTGTGAGACTGAATACAGCATCCCAGATGGCCTTTTTGACCCCGGACAAACAAAAGAATCTTTCCCTTTACTTCCATCAATTGTCTCATCAGTCCAGGCTGACTGCAAGGACAGTCCTTCAAGCCTTGGGGTTCATGGCATCTTGTATTCTGGTGCTTCCCAATGCCAAACTGCATATGAGGAAGCTACAATGGTATCTCAAAAATGTATGGACACAGCACTGCCAAGACATGGACACTGTCATTCAGATAATACCTTGCATTCAAAAGGAATTTTTGTGGTGGGCTCAGGAATGTCACCTAAACAAGGGACTCTCTGTGACCCGCCAGAGGCGAGTCAGATTCTAACGACAGATGCCTCAGACAAAGCTTGGGGAGCTCATCTAAATGGAAAGTGGATACAAGACACGTGGCCTGCCAGACTACAACATCTACATATCAACTTGAAGGAGATGTTAGCAGTCCAATTTGCATTAATAGCTTTCAAGGATTTACTTCTTCCAGGGCAGGTGTTGGTTCTAACAGACAACACAACTGTCATGTGGTACATCAACAAGCAAGGGGAACACATTCTTATCCTCTATGCAGGCAAGCAATGATTTTGTGGGAGACTGCTCTCAGTTTACAGCTCAATCTTCAGGCAAGGTTTCTGCCGGAGCACAGAACTCCTTAGCAGATGTGTTGAGCAGACGAATTATGGATCCCCACGAGTGGAAATTGGATCCTCATGTATTTCAGAAATTGACAGTGTTATGGGGAACTCCAGACATAGATCTGTTCGCTTCTCCACTAAACTACCAGCTGCCAAAGTTTTGCACAAAAAGGTTTCACCCCACAGCTTGGAAAGTGGATGCTCTTTCTTTCAATTGGAGCAATCTTCATGTGTATGCCTTTCCACCTCTGCCTCTCCTCCCAAAGGTACTCCTAAAGGTCAGACAGGACAAGCCAAAGATGATTCTAATAGCTCCAGATTGGCCTCAACAGCACTGGTACCCATTACTGAGAAGTCTGGTTCGGGAGCCTCCATGGCCTTTGCCTTCGATTCCACACCTGCTGTCTCAAGAGAACAGTCATTTACTCAATGTCAAACTTCACTCTCTTCACCTAACAGCCTGGCATATTCTGTTTTAAACCCTGGAGGGTCTCAGCTTCCGCAGCAAGTTTTGAATGTTATTTTGGAGGCCAGAAGGCCTAGTACAAGGAAAGTATACGCAGATAAATGGAAGAGATTTTATTTTGGAGTGCAGCAAAGGAATTTGATGTTGCTAAGCCTAATTTAAGTGTGGCTCTTCAATATCTGGCTGAGTTACTGGACAAAGGATTGTCCTTCTCTTCTATTAAGATTCATGCTGCAGCAATTTCTGCTCACTATGACTGTGATCCACCATTGTTTTCTCATCCTTTGTTTAAGCAATTCCTTAGAGGGGCAAAGAATATAAGACCCCAGTAGAGCTCCTACTCCTGCTTGGGATCTCAATTTTGTGTTGGAGAAACTCACTCTACAACCTTTGAGCCTGCAGCTACTGCCGAGTTGAAATAATTATCATGGAAGACTGCTTTTTTGTTGGTCATTACCTCTGCGAGAAGGGTTTCTGAATTACAGGCCCTTATGGCAGTTGAGCCTTTCTTAATTTTCCATAAGGATAGGGTATCTTTACGCACTAATCCTTCCTTTATGCCTAAGGTGGTTTCTAGTGTGGCTTTAAACCAAACTATTCATTTGCCTACTTTTTATGCAAACCCCCAAAATAAAGGGGAAAAGATTTTGCACACCTTGGATATACACAGGCAGTTACGATATTATTTGAGCAGAACTAAAGGGTTCAGGCAGTCTCAGCAGTTGTTTGTTTCTTTTGCTTTGGGTTCTCAGGGCAAGCCTGTGTCAAAACAAACTATTTCTAAGTGGATTGGGTTTTGTATTGCTTTCTGTTATTTCCATCATGGTAAGGAGGTTCCAGCTGGGATTAGGCCTCATTCCACTAGAGCTACTGCCACTTCTACAGCTTTCTTAAGGGGGGTGGCAACTAAAGATATTTTGGAGGCAGCTACTTGGAGTTCAGTGCATACTTTCTCTAAGCATTACCACCTTCCACTTTACTCTAAATCTAGGGCTGGGTTTGCCACTGCTATTTTACAGGGCATTTTGGCAGCTCCTACTACTTTATAGTTTTGCCATCCTCCCTTACCTCTGCTTTGGGATTCTACCCAAGTGTAAGGACTGCAGCAATGTGAGATGAAGAACATAGTACAGTTTTGTACCTACCATAAATGTAGATGTTCAAGATCCACATTGCTGCAGTCCAATTACCTCCCTCCTTCCCTCTGTTGTTAGAGGCGGTTGTGTGGTTTGGGTTGTAAATATTGTACATATTGTATATATTGTTCATATGATTAGTGCAAGGGTGGTTGGTTGTTTTTTGCTGTCTTTTGGTTTTGACCTTTCTGTTTAGGGTCTTCTGACATCTGGGGCAAGAAAAGACTGAGGATATGACGTCGGTCATGCGCATTTGTACCCTGACGTCCTGATGTCAGTCTTAAGCGCCTTGACCGACGTCAGCCTAATACTTTGATATTCGGGCCGACCGAGGACAGCGGACTACCCAAGTGTAAGGACTGCAGCAATGTGGATCTTCGAACATCTACATTTATGGTAGGTACAAAACTGTACTTTATATATATATCATAGGAACTTCCCCCTTTGTGAAGAGGTAGAATGTAGGCAGTTTTCCAAATCAGGGGCACTGTAGCTTCAGTGATTGATCTGTTGATTAGTATAGAGACTGGTACAGCTATTTCTGCTGCTGCCAGTTTTAAAAATTCATTGGGGAGGGCATCTGCTCCTAGTGTTGTAGGTTTCAACTGGGAGAGTAGTTTTCATACGTATGAGGTTGGGTGGGTTGCAGCTTAAAAGTGGGTCTATGGTTAGTAGAAGGATGATCACCTGTTGCACTGGCAGTGAGATCTTTTTGTGCTAGGGCAAGTATGGTTTCATTGAAAAATATATTGAAGGATTCAGGTATGTTATCTTTTGTTAAACCTGATGTTGGGGGTGGGAGTAATGGTTTTACCAGGGTGTAGAAACTTGTTTAAACCTGCCCAGAATTTCTTAGGATTATTCATGTGTTGGTTTTGACAGGTAATAAAGTAGTTTCTCTTATCTTGCATAACTAGTTTCTTGGTTAAATTTCTAATCTGTTGGTAGGCTTGCTGTGTACTAGGGTTTTTATTGGAGCTCCAGGATGACCAGGCTCTGTTCCTTTCTGCTATTTTTTTCCTAGCTTCTCTAGTTAACCATGGAGCTGTGTTAGCCTTAACTCTGGTAGTTCTTGCAGGGGCATGCCTGTTCAGTATTTCTAAGAAGGTGGAGTTGAAGTGGTCAATGGCTTCGTTTAGAGGTAGGTTATAAAGTTTAGACCAATTGTAAAGTTTTAGTTCTTGTGTGAAGTTAGTTGGGTTAGGGTTTTTTGTATCTGATTGATTGAAGCATTGGGGTTTGGGGATAGTGGGAGTTGTATTTAAGTAAGAAAGTAGTTTGATGGTCACTCAGTGAATCAGGAAGAGTACCTGCTATGTAGGAACAAGGTATTTTATTTAGTAAGATCCAGTCTAATAGGTTTTGTTTTTTACTATTTTTGACTATTCTAGTGGGCTGTTTGATTAGTTGAGAGAATGTATGTACATTGATGTGGTTAGTGGGTACTTGGGAGGAGCATGTGAGCCAGTCTATTTTAAAGTCACCTAATACAATGGTCTTTGAGGCATGGATTGTGATAGTCATAGAAGTAACGTCTCCATGGTAGGGATATTATTGCCTGGTGGGATATAACCTGTTACCAGGTTGATGTTTTTTCTGCTACATATTGTGAGCCTTATTAGGAGAATCTCTGCTTTTTCCAAAGAGGGCATGGTTATCTCAGTTATAGTTATGGTTAAACTATTTTTGTATAGCAGGGCAATGCCACCGCCCTTTTTCCTTAGTCTGTCTTGCCTAAGGATACTATATCCTGGTGGTAGGATCTATGTATTTTGGGTAGATGATTTTAGCCATGTTTCTGTTATACTGACTATATCTGGGGAATACAGAGAGATTAGAGTGTGTAGTTCATGTATTTTATTGTTTATGCTCCTAATATTTAGGTTTAGGAGGAGTAGACTATTTAATGGCCTGGTATTAAGTTGCGTTGTTGTGGGAAGCTGCTGTGAATTGGTCAGAGGATTTGTATTGTTAGGTCCTGGGTTTGGGTGGATGTCTCCAGCATTTAGAAGTTGTTGATGGTTTGTTTGCATTAATTCAGCTAGATGTTAAGTTGTCAATCTCGCCTTCATTCTTGCTGGATGGGTTCGGAGCCGATCCTCGGCTCTGACTCGGCACTAGCTTTAGCTCGAGAACTCCTTTTACCAGCTCGAGGCAACCCTATATCCCATGATGCAAGGCGGAACTACCCCAGATCTCGTTTGCCGCTTAGCGAAAGAGGTCTCCTTTGCCAGCTGAGGTAAGTTTTTTCTTGTTAAAGAAGAAAAAGTTTAGTTAGGGGTTTAATTTCCCTTCAGTGTTAGGTTAGCCTGTATTTAGTACAGCCCACCCTATTCCCTTCCTTTTTAAACTTTTAAAATAGTTTTTTCAGTTAAAGTTTTAGTCAGGCCTAGTTCCCCAAGTTATTCCCTTCCTGTGTGTCTGTGTAGGGATTAAGTTGTGTGTTTGTGGGGACTGTTTGTGTATATCCTTTAGGATGTCTAGGGAAGGCAAGGTCTCAGGTTTCAAGAAGTGTGACCAGTGCTGTCAGAAAATGTCCCTGACAGACGGTCACACTTCTTGTGTATTGCCTGGGGCCTTTGCACCTACAGGACTCCTGTGCGTTGTGTCATGCCTTTAGCCAGAGAGTCCTGCAGGAAAGGAGGAACAAGTTGATCCTCCGAGGTCTGTTAAAACCTGAAGGTTCTCCTCCTAAGCAAGGGGCAGGAAAACCTCTTAAGCCACCGAAGGCTCAGGCTACAGTGTCCAAGCCTCCTCCGGTGGCTCCGCCCGTCGAGCAAATATCGGCTCCGGCTGGAGCCGATACTTCTTCTGCTAGAGTAGTGGGTTCGGTGCTGGCCGGCTCCGATACCCTGACTACTGTTGCCTTGTCGGCTCCGGCTGGAGCCGACACTTTATCCAGCATCGGAGCCGAGAGATCCTCGGCTCCATCTGGGTTCAAGGGACTTCGGCTCCGATGGCTCCGCCCGTAAGAGATCCCGGTCCCCTTCGATACTAAGTATTCACTGCCCGGGTCTCCTCTTTTGTCGGAGCGGAGCCATCGGAGCCGATCTTCAAGATCTTCCAGGCTGTCTGACCACGATTTGGAGAGGGTGGTAAGCAGGCTGTTGAAATCTCAGGCACTGGCCCAAATGCTCCATAGCCCGTCTCAACAGACTTCGCTATAGCCCGATTCTTGAGATTCCTCCTCCGACTCCACACCAGAGTTCGGAGCCGGAGCTTCTTGGAACAGCGACTGTTTCGATGCCGGAGCCGATACATCCTTCGGCTCCGTCATCCTCGGCTCCGATCTCCTCCTTGAGACCTTCCTTGGAGGGATCCGGTCGGGTTTCCACTGTCGGCCCGAGGGGCTAGTGGCATCGGACCCTTGACCGACCCGCTCTCCCTCTCGGAGCTTCGGCTTTGGTAAGCTCGGCGCCGACATCGGCCTCGAGCCTTCTCTCCTTGGAGCCGACCATTCCTGTTTCTTCGGAGCGGGTGTGTTCAGGTCTCCCGGGAGAGGAGCCTTTGAGGTGATGAGGAGTGTCCTGGCCTCTGAGCCTGGTCAACGGTCTATCCCTCTAGCTCCTCCCTCATCAGTGCCTGCAGATGCCTCTTGCCAGCCTCTTGCTCTCAGGCCCAGGGATCCATCGCCCCAGGTTTCCCCACTGGGAATTTCCTCCTCTTCCGAGGTTTCTCCTGGCCCTGCAGGGGAACCCCCTCGGAAGAGGAGGTGTAAGAGGAAACACACAGACTCCCCTGAGTCGACTACATCTGATACCGACTTAGATGAGTCGGAGGGTTCCCCACGGTCCCCCTCTGAGGATGTCTCATTTTCAGACATCCTTGAGCTCCTCAAACAGAGGGGAATTGGCCCTCCATTGACCCCTCCGAGGATGAGTCGGTATACCTGGAGGCTTTTGAATCCCGACCCTCCACCTCCTGGGTGTCTCCGCCTTTCGACCCACTCATGCAGGTAGTGGCTCGGAAGGCGTGGGCGGCTCCAGATTCTGTGGAACCTGTCCCCAGGAGACCATCCAAGTTCATCACGGCCCCTTCGGACAAACAGTTCCTGTCCAAAGGTGTCTCTGTGGATGCTATGGTGGTGGCGGCCACTAAGAAGGAACTGGCGGATCCTTCAGTACCTGTCCATCCTCCTAATAAGGATTCTAGGACCATGGACAGGTATGGAAAGCGGATGTTTTCTTCAGCGACCTTTGCTGCGTTCGCTGAATTACCTTTGTCACTTCACCAGGCTTCAACGAGATATTCTCAAGGAACTGGGAGAAGTAGTCCAGGATCCTTCAGCTGCTGGGGCTCAGGAAAAGATTGCCTCTCAGCTTGCTATCCTGAATTCGATATCTAACTCCTCCATGCGGCTCATATCTTATGCAGCCGATGGAACGAGCAGGGCCGCAGGCACAGGTGTTGCTCTTAGACACCAAGCCTGGATGCGGCTGTGTAATTTTGCAGACCCCTTTAAGGCGTCCTTCACCAACACCCCCTTTGACGGTTCGGCTTTGTTCGGACCTCAGGTGAAGGATACTTTGACCAGATGTGAACAGGACGGTAAAACTCTTTCTGCCGTTGGAGTCCAGTTTTCCACTCCTTCTAGACCATATCCCAAGGGTCAGAAGGGGGGGGAAGATGTGGTTCCGTAAAGCCCAAGGAGCTACACCGGATACACGTGGTCAGTTTACCCCCAGAGGCAGAGGGGTAACAATAATAGACACCGCCCTAGAGACAGGGGGGGTCCTCAGCACCAGGGCAACAGGGAGTCTCTTCCTGAGAAGCCCTTTCAGCATCCCTGAGGTGTTGCCCGACTGTCCACCCTTGGAGGCAGTCGGGGGAAGAATTTCGCTGTACCCAGTAGCCTGGCAATCCCTATCACAAGAGAAGTGGGTACAGTCGATTATATCCGAGGGTTACAAAATCCCTTCAAAGGTTCCCGTACCTCTACAATCCCTCCCAGACATCTCACCCGGTCAAAGGGATTTGGCAAAACAGGAAGTTTCAAAACTCCTGGGAAAAAGAGCCATCCAAACAGTGCCGGCAGACCAAGTAGGATCCGGCTTCTACTCAAGATTCTTTTGGTCCCCAAAAGGACGGGAGATTGGAGACCAATACTAGACCTAAGCAGACTAAACAAGTCTGTCAGAAAGGCAAGATTCGGATGGTCACGCTGCAATCCATTCTGCCCTTTCTGGGCAAGGACAACTGGATGTGCTCGATAGACCTTCAGGATGCGTACTATCATATAAAGATTCACAGACGCCCAGAAGGTTTCTCCGCTTTCGCTGGGAGCCAGTCATTACCAATTCAGAGCACTGCCCTTTGGCCTCACTTCAGCCCCCAGAGTGTTCACCAAATGCATGGCAGTGGTCACAGCTCACCTGAGACGCCGAGGATTCCAGGTGTTTCCTTATTTGGACGACTGGCTCCTCTCCGCCACCTCCAAGGATCAGCTTCTTCGGTCCAGAGACTACACCTTACAGCTTTGCAAGAGTCTAGGAATTTCGTGAATTTGAAAAATCCTCTCTGCTGCCTTGCCAATCTATCACCTTTATAGGCGCAGAGTTAGATATCGTCAAAATGTTAGCCAGGCTAACAGATCAAAGGATTCTGGACATCCAGAAATTTGTTCAGCTTCTGTTACAAAGCAACAAGGTCAAAGCCAGGTTTGTCTTGAAAGTTCTAGGCCTAATGGCTGCAGCCATTGTTCTTCTTCCACTGGCTCGCTTCCACATGCGTCTCCTGCAGTGGATGTTGTTCACGCAGTGGTCGTACCACGATCTGCCCATGAGACACGAGATCTTAGTGACACAGTCTTGCAGGGCTCATCTACGATGGTGGATATCTTCCCCTCTTCTTCATCAGGGCCGACCTTTTGTTCCCCTCCCTCCAGTTGCCACAGTCACCACGGATGCCTCTCTGATCGGGGGGGGGCATTATCAGGGCAGGATGGTCCACGGGACGTGGCAACCCATAGAATACCACCTGCACATAAATGTCCTGGAGATGAGAGCAGTGCTTTTAACGTTGCAAGCCCTCGGCGACTTTCTTCCCACAGGGACTATTGCAGTACAGACGGACAACATGTCCGTGGTCTGGTACATCAACAAACAGGGCGGAACCAGGTCCTATCCCTTATGTCGAGAAGCTCTCAGACTTTGGCAATGGGCGATCTCTTCTCAGCGGTTTCTGATAGCAACGCACATCCCGGCAGGTCCAACCTATTGGCGGACAGGCTAAGCAGATCTATTCTGATGCCTCACGAGTGGTCTCTCAATCAGTCTGTAGTGGATCAGATTTTTTCTGAAGTGGGGCACCCTTGTTGCGATCTTTCGCTACCCCTCAAAACAGCAAGTGCCCAGATTACTTCACACTATTTCCTCTTCCAGGCCAACCCTTGAGAGACTCTCTAACCCAGGATTGGCCTCGGGGACTTCTTTATGCTTTTCCCCCCTTTCCATTGATTCCACAAGTCATTCAGAAAGCCACCGTTTTGAGAGCCAAATTGATCCTCATTGCTCCATATTGGCCTCGACAAATTTGGTTTCCGTCTCTACATCATCACCTTCTGGTGCAGCCCTGGGATCTGGACCCAGTTCCGGATCTTTTGATCCACCAGTCGGGTCAGCAGCACCGGGCCATTCATTCTCTCAACCTCACTGCTTGGTTGCTCCACTTCCTTCCCTAGCCAGGCTACCAATGATTTCTGACTCAGTCAGAGACATTTTAGTGTCTTCTTTAAAGTCGCCCACTAGAACTGTTTATGCTAGCAAGTGGCGACGTTTTTCTATTTGGGCAAACGCCAGAAATATTGATCCTTTCACCGCTCCTATACATTCTGTTTTGGATTTCCTGGCGGAGGTTTTTCATTCGGGATCGTCATCATCTACAGTCAAAGTACAACTGGCTGCTATTTCCAAATTTCATGTTGGCTTGCAGGACAATAACATCATGTCTCATAGGTTATGCAAAGCCTTTTGAGAGGAGTTTTTCTCCTAAAACCGCCTGTGAAACATCCTCCTCCGCAATGGGATCTGAACTTAATGTTGGCATCCCTAATTCTACCTCCTTTCGAACCGTCTGCTACGTGTTCTTTAAAGTTGTTGACATGGAAGACTATATTTTTGCTGGCTGTTACTTCTGCAAGAAGAGTTTCTGAGATTCAGGCCCTCTGTATTCGTTCACCTTATCTGGTGTTTCATAAGGATAGGGTTTTCGCTCAGAGCTAACCCTTCCTTTCTTCCCAAGGTTGTATCTCAAGCCAATATTAACCAATCTATTGATCTACCAGTTTTCTTTCCTAACTATTCTGACAGAGCTGAACAGAAGCTGCATTTTTGGATGTTCATCGTCAGCTCAGGTACTACTTACATAGGACTAAACAAATTAGAAAATCAGACCAATTGTTTGTCTCCTATGCAGAAAACAGGTTGGGTCTTCCAGTATCTAAAGTGACCTTATCTAGATGGTTGACTTCCACCATTTCCTATGTGTACTCTCTACGGCCAAACAACTATCTTCTAAGCCAAAAGCACATTCGACCAGGAGTCTATCCACTTCTGTAGCCTTTCAGGATAGACTTCCCATTGACACTATTTGTGCAGCAGCTACTTGGGCCACGCCTCATACCTTTGTGTCTCATTACAAGTTGGATTTGGCCTCCAGAGATAGGGCCAGTTTTGGTTCCACTGTTCTCAAGAGTCTGTTCCATTGAGCCACCCGGGATACAGGTGCTAGGACGGTCCCATCCAGCAAGAATGAAGGCGAGATTGACAACTTAACATTTAGAAGTTATGTACCTACCATAACGTTCCATGTTAGTTGTCTTCTCTCGCCTTCTTTCTTAACCCCTCCCTCCTTCCCCCTGGTCTGGACAGATCTTGGAGAGTTCCTATTAGATTGCTTCCTCTGGAGCATTGTTATGAGGACTTCTTTTAGGAACCATGGTTCCTAATTATATTAGGATAAGTCTTTACCAGGGTTAGTTAGCTGCCAAACGAGATCTGAGGTAGTTCCGCCTTGCATCATGGGATATAGGGTTGCCTCGAGCTGGTAAAAGGAGTTCTCGAGCTAAAGTGCAGTCGGAGCCGAGGATCGGCTCCGAACCCATCCAGCAAGAAAGAAGGCGAGAGAAGACAACTAACATGGAACGTTATGGTAGGTACATAACTTCTAATTCTCGAGCTAAAGCTAGTGCCGAGTCGGAGCCGAGGATCGGCTCCGAACCCATCCAGCAAGAAAGTAGGCGAGAGAAGACAACTAACATGGAACGTTATGGTAGGTACATAACTTCTAATTTTTGCAGAATGGTTAGGTATTTTTGGGTTGCCATTGATTTGGAGTTGGAGCTGCTGAATTTAAAATGGGTATAGCTTATGGATGTAGTTAGAAATGAGGTGGAGTTTATTGTTAGTGAGTAAGTGGGTAGGATGGGAGAGATAATGGCAGTTGTTTTATGGGTTACGGGGAAGTTGTCCTGTCCTAGACATTTGTAAGATATGGTCTGGTAGGTGCATGCTAAAAAGAACAGTAGAGAGAAATAAACATGTTTTTTGTCTGTTGGAGCGGTTCTCCTTTAATGGCAGTCACTGCATTCTGAGTAAGAGTCAGAATTACAAACTTTGATCTATTCACTGTAAACAGTTTTTTCCACAGGGATAGAGTGCCTATGTCTACCAGTCCAACATCTCTTATACACAGAGTATTGGACAAAGTATAACCCAACCTTGAAAAATTCATATGCGCTGGTCTACAAACAATGTTTGTTTTCCCGTCCCAACATACGTTTTCCATATATACTGCGAATATTGCTTTTTCGAGGAATATAAACAAAACAACTAAAAGCATTTTAAATGTGCCAAATGTAAACTGCTCCATTAAAACAAACCAGTGGAAAAATATTACTTAATCAGTGGCACAGATTTCCTTTATAAAGTAAGAGGCAAAGACATTTGCTGATGTAATCCAAGCAGTGTATGCAGTGCTAAATTTTACTGTGATTGTGTTGCATCCCCCACCAGTACAAAGTGTAACAGATACTTTGCCCTGATCCTCCCAGAGGGACAGTCAGTCACTGATGTTCTTGTTGGACAGTGGCCTTCTGGTGGTCATTAAGCCTTTCCTACTCTTCCCCTTTTGAGCAAGTTGCTTCAAAAAGTATTGAAGTGCAAAGCCAAGCTAATTCTAATTGCCCCATACAGTTCTTGACAGATATGGTTTCCCTAGCTCAGGGCTCACTTACTGGAGCTCCCTTGACTCATAGAAAACCCACCAGGATCTCTTGTCCCATCCATCTGGATGACCTAATTTGAACCTTTTCAATCTGAAGCAGCCACATGGATTTTCCATTTCCGATGATGGCCAAAAAACGAGTCTTATTCCCAGGTGCTATTCATGTTATTTCAGCTTCTGAAAAGGAGTATACACATAAGCTTTACAAAAGTTAAATGGAAATGCTTTTCCTTGTGGGTGGCTAATCAATCTATGGTCCGTTTTCAGTGTCCCTTCCTGTTATATTAAAATTCCTTTCTCAACTCTGTAACCAGGGTTCCAATTATTTGACTGTAGGGGTTCAAAGGTCCTCTATCTCTAACTTCACTGTGGCACTGATGGCTGTTTGGTTGCCTCTCTCAACTTATGCAAGGCCTTTTTGAAGGGAACCTTTTTGCTTTGCCCCCATCCCCAGTCAAGGATCCAGTGGCTACCCTGGGTCCTTTACTTTGCACTGGAGGCATTGATTAGACCTCCCATTGAACCAGCTTCCTTGGTGCAATTTAAATTTCTTTTCTGAAAGAAACTTTTGCTAGTAGCAATAATTTCTGACGAGTTTCAGAATTACAAGCCTTGTCTTCTCATTTCCAATATTTGCTTTTCCACAAAGCTAGAGTAAACCTTAGAACCAACTTCTCTTTCATTCCAGATGTTGCTACAGAAGTCAGTCTGAATCAGCTGAGTCACCTAGCCGTCTTTCCCAATCATTCAAACAAAGGGGAGTACAGTCTTTATACTTTGGAGGTCTATAGCAGCTCTGTTTTTACCTCCACAGAACAAAACCCTTTAGAAAGGATGACCATTTTTTGTGTGCTTTGCCACCAACCGATAACATCAAAAGATAATGCAAGTAACCCTTTCTGGGTGGCTTTCAGATTGTGTCCCTTACATTTAGCATTCTTTGTCCTAGCGCCTGGAAGCTCCTATGATCAGAGCAATAACCCAAGGCTCTCCCTTGTACCAATACCATCAGACCAATTTAGATGTGTGTTGGAATATCTTTAAGCAAATCAAACCAGCAGGTCAAGCTTAGAGCTTAACACAGATGTTGAGATTTTTATTTTTCAAAACGCTGCAAAAGATTCTCTTGCACAATCCTAAAAACGACATGGTGACTTTTTGTTTTACTTCTTCAAATGAGATTTTCCTTTATTGTGTGATCTTTTCAGACATTAGCTGAGCACTCTTGTTACACTGAGGAGTTAAGAGTGCAAGTGTTCATTAACCCAGCTGATGTCCATTACCATAAGGGTGTCTGTAAAAATCCCTCCTAACAAACTAAAACAAGTCCCATAGATAAACCAGGGTGTCTGTAAAAATCCCTCCTAACAAACTGAAACAAGTCCCATAGATAAACCAATCTGTAAAAACTACATTAAAAACTGACCAGGCTAGGGTTTTCACTGTGTGATTCCTTAAAAAAACTCTTGTGCTAGAGTCTCATGGGATATATGCAAATTAATCCATTACGGACATCCTTTGTTTAAGATTAGTGGATCTCACATACTCTATCCTGTTATTAAACCCCCAAGGGTGTAAAAGGTTGAACTGCTGATCATGGTCAGAAAATTCATGCTTGTATAGAAGTAAAAATGAGTGTTTTTCAATCGTAAAAGTCCATGCGCTTTCGAAGATCACTTCATCAGACCTAACTTCTAACTACAGTAAGACATTGACTGTCTTTGGACTGAACTCTCACATATCCATAACCAGCATACTAAACCTAAGGAAACTACACCATCACGCCTGTTACTGAGAGCAAAAGGGATTGTTTTGCCTGATTATTCATTGAAATTTTGTTTATCACTCCCAAAGACAGTCACTTAAAGTCTTATCATAGTTAGAAGTTAGGTCTGACGACATGATCTGCGAAAGCACATGGATTTCTACGATTGAAAAATGCTCATGGGTTCATAGATGTTTACTAGGCTAACAACCACAAGGGCCTTTTTAAGCCTAGCCATGCATCCCAAATCTCTGATACCCTTGATAATTGTAAGCATGGGCCTGGGAGATAAACCATTTACAGGATACCTGTTTGCATCAGAGACATAGGTGCCAAAACAGGGATGAATTTCTGGTTTCCCATCCAGTTGTCCCAAGTTGCACTTGAATTGGGTTAGGGAGGAACTCTGCTTCATATGGATGGGAAGTCTGTTCAATAGAACGGGTAGTCTCTGGGATACATACCTATCTCTCCAGCAGGTCCTATTTATATCACAGGCAAGGTCCAAGTCTTTAGAACAGGTAGTTCTGGTACTGTTTGTTTTGTGGATATGCAGGAGGTCCATCAGAGTGGGTCTGATAATGCCCTGTATGCCTGGCATAGATCTCCCTTCTGTAGGAGACAGAGTACAAGGATAGGGCCTTGAGGCGGTCTGTATAGTACATATTACTTATGCCCTGTATTCTTTTAGTGAGGAACCTCTGTGGACATTCCAGTTGTTGGGTATGCCTGGTTAGGTATATACCAAAGGGGGAATTGTACTTAATGATAGGTCTGATGAATGCCAAATACAGTGGAACAATGACTTCCATGGACTTAGATGCCATACCTTTGTTTATAGGTTAAGCAACATAGAATGATTTCCTCACCACTGTAGACATGTGATAATCAAAGGCTAGATTACTATATGTGTGTGTCCCTAAGTCCCTGACTACTACATCAGCTCTAAGGGGTGTGTTGTCAATATGATAGTTACCAGGGATGGATGATTTCCCAAAGGATACTGTTATGCATTTCTTGACATTTAGTTTTAGTCCATGACTCTGACATCAGTTGTTCATCTGTGTCAGCCCCTCCTGGAGAACATGTCTGTCGGTGTGAGATTCAATGGCAGCTCCTAATTTGCAATCATCTGCAAATTTAGTCAGCCAGAGACCACTGACATTGGCCTTGACTTCTGAGAAGTAAATGCCAAAAAGGAGCGGTCCAAGGATTGATCCCCGAGGGACTCTACTTGTGACTGGCCTCTTTGTAGAGGTGATCTCCCCAATTCTAACTTCCTGGGTCCTGTCTGTGAGCCAGTTGGCTATCCTCTGGGTGACATATGGGTTTATACCTAAACTCTTGAGTTTGTCAACAGTGCCCGAGTGGGGTATTGTGTCAGATGCCTTGGCCAGGTCAAGGTAAGCAGTGTGAATGATTTTGCCCTTATCCATTGCTTTGGTGACCTTCTCAAAGAAGTCCACTAGGTTGAGTAGCCATGATCTGCCCTTTATGAAACTCTGGGTTGGGTCCAGTGTCTGGAGGTTTACTATATCTCTGTTGATCATCTCCGTGATAATTCCGTCCATGACTTTACATATAATACTAGTGAGACTTATGGGTCTGTAGTTTCCAGTGTCTGTAGATGGCTCACCTTTGTGCAGAGGGATGACTGTTGCCTTTCTCCATTCATGATGCACGAAGCCTGTTTGGAGGCTACAGTTAAATAGTAATTCCACAGGCACTGATAGGTCATGTTTCATGCTATTTAGAAGGCATCCTGGGATATTGTCTGGGCCCATTGATGCAGTGTTCTTGGTCTTGGAGAGAGCATTAAGGACCTGTTCCCTAGTGATAGTAGGGGGGGGTTATATATGATGATATTTCCTGAGGGAAGGTTGAGGGGAGTAAAGTTGACGCTGAATTTATCAGGCAGGAGGTTTGCTGTACCTTCTGGCTCAGTGTAGGTGGCTCCATTTATAATGAGCTCTGCATATTGCTTTTGAGGTTGCGGTCAGAGCTAAAAAATGCTTTGTGGTTGTCCTTGGCTTGGGAGGCCAAACTTACCTCAAATTTGGCTTTGGTAGACTTTATTTGTTCCCTGAGTTGTTTGTTTAGTTTAATTATAGTGCCTTTATCCTGCTGGGTGCTGTACCTCCTAGTTTTGCCATGATTTTCTTCCTGTTATTTATCTAATTTATTTTGTGATTCCACCAGGGTGGCTTGTTTTTTGAGTTGGTTATGTACTTCCTGGTGGGTACAGCTGCCTGCATACAGCTATTAACATGCTTGTACAGGGATTCTGTGAACAGTTCTGCATAGGCAGAAGTGTTCTCAGGGTTTATAGGGGCTTGAAGTCTTGCCAGGTTCTTACTTAATAGCAGGAGGTTAGCCTTAGAATAGTTCTTGAATATTCCCAGTTTAGCTGGGGGGGGGGGTCCAGATTTTATTTTTACTTCAAAGGAGACCATTTTGTGGTCTGACCTTACCAGGGAAGGTATTGCAGTATGGGGTGTGCAGCACTCTCCCATGTTAGTGAGGACCAGATCTAGCATGGTTGCACCCCTGGTTCGTGTATTGACTGTCTGGTCCAGGGTGTTTGTGTTTACAAACTCCAGGAATCTCTCTGCATGTATGTTTGATGTTGTATAGGATTCCCGGTTAATAGTGGGATAATTAAAGTCACTCATGAATATGGTATTGGGTTGGATGGTTGGTGTTTCTAATAAGTTTAAATACATGGTATGGGTTTCCTGGGTCATAGGAGGACCTATAGCTGGGAAGTAAGTGGCATTAGATTTTACCTATGGTGATTTGAACATGGAGCAGCTGAAGTGTATTGTCCTGTTTGACCAGCCTTGAAGTATATTTATTTTTGATGTAAATAGAGACACCTCCACCTTTAGTCACTGCCTGTGAAGTATGTGGTCTGAATGTGTGGAAGGCATTATAATCCTGCACTGTTGGTGTACTATCAGTGGCTTTAAACCACATCTCTGAGACCGCACAGACATCAGCATTGTCTAGGGTAAAGAGAGCTTCCAGGGAGTGGAGTTTTTGTTTAGGCTCCTAGCATTGAGCAGTAATACCTTTAGATTTTCTTGGTTATGATTTGCTATGTCAGACGTACTTTCAGTTTGGCATTGCCTAAAAAAGGCTGTATGGTGGAAGACAATGTTTTAGCTAATATTCGAAAGCCTAGAGGGAAGAAGTGCAAACCATCCCTGGCAAAGCAGCATGATATGTTGACCATCTCCTTCCATGCTGTCAAATATTGCACCCCCTTAGAATGACACCAGAAACTAAGCCAATTATTTAAGTCCATCATCTTTTGTTCGTATAGTGGCATCATCCTTGGAGAAGATAAAATGGTGCTCAATGCTAGGCTAATACCAGCGTGAGACACATATTCGGAAAGGTCTATGATGTCTCTCTTCATATAGTTTAGGGAGGTACTTCCCGGGTCATTTACTCCACATGTACTATGAATGAGTCATATTGGTAATTGTGATCCAATGGCCTGAGTGCATGCGTAATGTGGCCCCTGATAAGCAAGTGACCGTACATTCTCCTTAGCCTGGTGAGACGGATATCAGCGAGTCTCACAATGGAGTCCCCAATGACTAGAATGTTGGATTATGTGGTGACTTGCCTTATAGGCTTAGAGGTAGAGGCTCCATGAGATGTAGCTCTATGTGTTGATACAGGTGCTGTTTTGAAAGAGTGTGTTTGGGGCTGCTGATGGTATTTCTTATGTATACTTTGTCTAGGAGGTCTTTGTGGTTTAGGAAGGTTACATGTAAGTGCTTCAGTATATGTGGGTCTGTATGTCTGCTTTGAAATGTGCGTGATGGGTGCAGCATGTGTACTACTAACAACCTTATTGACATTTGGAGTAGTTGTATGTGAGAGCTTTGCCTCCAATGACGTTGTGTAAATACATCTCTCACATACCTTATCAGTTTGTTTGAGAATTAACTCGTTGTCAGTAAACATGAAGTAATTTCTACATTGCCTCAGGATGCCCATATCCACTAAGCTGGCAACTGTGACAGTAGGAAAGTTCATATCCATGGCAACATACCCTTTTTTATTGATTAGACTGTTGGAGTGAGAATATCAATCACTGTCAGGAGTATGGTTTGCAGCTATGTGGACAGTGCTTGTCAGTGCAAACTAGTTGTCCTGTATGGAACTTGGAGGAAATTTCAGTTGTGCTTTTACAGGAAAAATGTCACTCAAGGTGACTTGAGTCTATACAGAGCACTGCCAAACACTTGAGGGGAAACTAATACGTAGACCCTGAAAATTTAAGGATAAAGTATTTAGGCAGATATTCTGAAGGTAAAAAGAAATCAAGCAGTACTTACTGAAAACAAAGAATTAGCTTGTCAAGAATGGTGAAAAGAGGGGAGTCACATGACTAGCTACTGCCTGGCTACTACTAATGCTGGTCTCACCACAGCTTCACTCTGTTGGGATACAGTACTACTTTGCTTCTTCTCTCACCAGAAGCAAAATGTTAGTACCAGTCCCAAGAAGAGAAGCAGGCTACAGCCTGTTTGGTGATCCATAGTCTTGTCCCAGATGATGCAAGGGTCTGTAGGCTTGTAGCCTTTTTCTGGTAGATGCCTTGAATAGCAACCAGACCAATCTAGTAAGTTAAGCACAGACTCTCACTCTCCAACCAGAAAGGGTCAGGAATCAATGCACTCTTCTCCTACTCTTACCAGGATCAGTATATATGTGCAGCTTCCAAGCTGTCACCTATAATGCAGTTATTAGGCTTTCTGGTGATCAGCAGTTTCCAGGAAATAATGTCACTGTACTCCTTCTCTCACCAGAAGAAAACAGAAGCACTAATCCCAAGATGACTACTGAGAAGCAAAATGTGGGCTCTCCAATAACTGATGATCTTGCAATAGATGCTTAACGGTAAGATGAAAAATGGTGTATCCTAAACACTGCAGTGTGCACTAAGCAGTTAGATATGAAAATAAGTAACTTGTCTAAAAAGTTAAGTTTTAGTGGAGAGCCACTATTGTTTAAAAGCAAGATAGATTGAAAGGTGGTAGCCACGTTTGTATTCTGGTACTATGGAATACAATAGGATGGCCAATAAATGTAAATGGTTGAAGGGGAGTGATTTCACAAAATTATAATTTTGTGCTTACTCCCACCAGCCAGTAAAAACAGAGAGGAAATGAGGTATATGGTCAAATTAACATAAGGGGCAGGCAACTAGAAAGGCAGTGTTGTTTAAGAACATAACAGTAACAGGCTGGGAGGGTGGGAAAAATTTCTGTCTGACTCACAAGAGACAGACCTGTGGTCTCTCTTCAAGTTTTATTTTGCAGTTAAAAGCAGAGTAAAGTAAAACACAGTGTAAAGAAAACAAATTACAGTATACAAAATAGAAAAAGGCAGTAAAATAATACAAAATTCAAGAAATAAAAAGCAAGCTGTCGCAGATTCTGGGTGAGCCTTTCCAGTAAAGCTCTGAAATTTTTATTTTATCCCTTAAATAGACTGTTTAGTTCCTAGCTCCACCCCCCTCAGTTCACAGATGATTAACCTTAACTGACCTGTTCTAACTTATTTGTGACTCCTTAATTGACTTGTTCTAATTGCTGTCTGACTCACAAGAAACAGAGCTGTGGTCTCTGTTCAAGTTTTAATATACAGTTAATAGCAGAATACAAGTAAAACACGGTGTAAAGAAAGCAAATCACAGTATACAAAATAGAAAAAAGCAATAAAATAATACAAAATACAAGAAATAGAAAGCAAACTAACCTTTCCCTAACAGCAAACTGTCGCAGAGTCTGGGTGAGCCTTTCCAGTAATTTTTCATTTTTATTTATTTTTATTTTTATACAAACAAATTTGCTGACCATGATCTCCAGTTCAACCTTTTACACCATCAGGGGTCTAATAACAGGATAGAGTATGTGAGATCCGCATATCTTAAATACAGGATGTTTTTAATGGGTTAATTTGCATACATCCCATGAGCCTCTACTGCAAGAGTTTTTTAAGGAGTCACAAAGCGAAAACCTTAGCCTAGTTAGTTTTTACTTGTAGTTTTTACATATTGGTTTATCTGTGTGACTTGTTTTAGTTTATTAGGAGGGATTTTTACAGACACCCTTACTGTAATTGGCATCAGCTGGGTTAATGTAAGCCTGCAGTTTTAATTCCTCAGTCTAATAAGTATGCTTACTTAATTTCTGAACAATCTGCACAATAAAGGGGAATCTTATTTGAAGAAGAAGAACAACCAAGAGTCATTGTGTTGTTTTTATGATTATACAGGATAATCTTTTGCCCCATTTTGAAAAATAAAACTCTCTTAAAGGTCCATTTTAATTAAGCTCAGAGCTTGACCTGCTGGTTCGATTAACTTAAAGCTGTTCGGAAACAAGTCTAAATTCCATGTACCATTCTCAAAACTCCTCCAGGCAAACCAAAGAACTAATCAACAAGGTCACTAACTACTTCTACAGCCTTCTTTAGCAAGTCTTCTTTGGATGAGATCAACACTACACCAACTTGGTCTGTGGCACACACCAAATTAGATTTCTTGTCCAGATGTAAAGCATCTTTTGGGGCAACAGTTCTGAAAGATATTCTGTCATTATGCCATTCAGGTGTTATGATTAACTTGTGATTCTGATCCATAATACTGATCAGATGGACTGTTTGATAAGGATACAGAAGTTATGTACTTGCCATAATTCTAGATATTCTTCATCCTAATATATATGTAATACAGTATCTCTCACTTTCCTCCCCAAATTGTCATTATTCTGGGGACCTGGCAGATCTTCAGAAAGCTTCTATCATCTTTCTGCCACAGGCCAGTGCTTTGTTAGATGAGTGGCAAACCTGATCTGAGGAGAGTTGATAGACCAAGATCATAAGACAAATGTAATGTGAAATAGTGTAGGTTAACACCTGTAGCAGCCTATGCACAGCTTTCATTCCAGACCACCTTCTGAAAAGTAAACATAAAAAGCATAAGATAAACAAATGCAAATATTTTGTGAACAATGAAAGGTAGTAAAACTGTACAAATAGCAATATCAGTAAGAAATATTTTTCACAGAGATAAGTCAATTCATTCGTAGTCTTTCTGTAAATGCAATAATAAATTATAATGTACACAAAAGCAAAGTTTTATTTTTTGCCATACTTTCACAAGCAAATTGTTGTTTCTTAGAATTTGTACAACCTAGACATATATTGTTATAACATTTTTATTAATCAGACACAACCTTTTATATTACAAAAAATTCCTCAGTAAGTGCATCATTACTGGCATATTTACAGAAATATGAAACGTGCTTAATTTTATAATTATAAATAATGCTTGATATCACTCAAGATGTGCAATTTACTTGCACATTTCAGAGATAGTTTTCTTCAACAATGCAGGGTTTCACTTAATGTTATGTGACAGTTTCTAAATCACTAGCAGTATCTCTGGTATAGTGTGATATAAAAGGACACTGGCAATGAATATGGCTTATCACTTCATACTCAACAATACCATGTAGGGCCCTCTGATATGAAAATATGAATAAATGACAAACAGCGATTAATCTTACTGCTGCAGGACATGCTAGATTACCAGTCTTAGTGTAATTTTGTTAATAACTCCCCACCCTTTCTAATACTGCTTATTAGTTGGCAAGTCACTTAGTTAAAGAAGCCAGACCCAAAAATGTCTGGACACAGTAAGGAGCTATGGATTCGAACTGGAGGTATAATGAAAAGGAGTTATAGTCTTGAAGCACATTTAGTTGCTGTGGAAAATGGAATGTTTTAATTAGGCTGCACCTATATGGAATTTTTTCCCCTCTAACCAGCACTTGCAAGGAGTGTTGAAAGCATACTGTACTAGAGCAACCGCTGTGCTGGCTGGATATTTTAGAAATGTGTCAGTGGGTGACGTTGATGAGGCAACCACCTAATTTCTGTCCATACTTTCATCAGGTATTATAAACTGAAGTGTCTGTCAAGACAAGGAGAGGTTTTGCTGTAACATTTATCCAAGGAATGCTGGTTGGAGCATCCACCCATCCTTTGGATGTGAAGCTTGTTATTCTACCAGTATGCTTTTATTAAAGCAGACAATGGGTTATGTGTACATGCAGTAATAGTAGGTGCTTGACATTTCTGGCTGCTCTTCCCTTCATCCTTCTTTTTGATGTTCGCAGCTGTTGCCATCTTCAGGTTTATATTTTGTTGTATTTTCTGGTGTTCTGTTGTATCTGAATCAACATATGCTTTTATTTTGCAATGGAAGGTGATCATAGAGCCTGTTGAGGTTGTATGCAAAGGTTAAGACTAAAAGTAGCTGTGGAAAGGTACTTTTGCATGTGGCTGGTATTGCAGAAAAAAAACACATGGCAGGTGCTTGCTATACTAACCTGATTTATTGCAGGAAGTTCGGTGCAGTACATTGTACAAAGAATAGGCATCTTCTATGTATGCTGGCAGAAGCTGGGGATGTTAGCAGTGCTTTTTCTGTAAAATATTTTGTAATGTGGACCATGGGTGTTGGATCCAGCTGCTGTTTTTTTGTAATGCATATAAACTAATGCTGTCTTATCTTTGGGGCCATAACTCTAAAGTACTAAGTTCCTTCCCATCCCTGCAACCTGGCAGTTATGGGCATTTGAAGCTATCCATTAGCACTTAGATGGGGAACATTCTCACTGCTTGAAGAGATCTGTGACAGGTGAGTTCCTACTATCTAGACCTGTATCTATATGTTATTATCAAAAAGATGGGTTTGAGTGTTGTGATTGCCTCATGCAACTTTACTTACTCTGATACGTGTCATTTTTATGTTGTGGATTACTAATTTTGAGAGGTAAGGCCGTATATGTCTGTCACTGGTTTTGCAGATTTTTTAAAAATAATGTATGCCTTTCTTGCTTATGAGCAAAATCATGTTAAATTCAGTTATGAGAAACTGTTGTTATGTACTCTTTATTTCCATTTTTGTTTTCTTTTAGGTGGCCCTGAAAGAGGTCACCCTCTGAACCTGAACTCTGGAAATAATAAAGGCAAAGTAGTTAAAAATGTACATCAAGCGAAAGTGGCAGTGGAGCAGGAAATAAGGAATGAGAGGGCAAAAAATAGTAAAGGATTAGCTTTCACGCTTATGCCACTGTATGCTATAGGAGTTGCCGTTTTTGCAGCATATAAGTTTGTAAAGGTAAATTTGTTTCAGAACATTTGCATATCGTCTTTTACAGTAATTTGCATGCATTCATATGTAAGAAGTGTGACAGTAATGTTGTGTGGTTGTGAGACATTATATGATGGTGTAAATAGCCATATCTGAATTCTGGCCTCCAGTACAGAGATGACTATTATGAGCTTTGAAACAGAAAATGTGTTTAGGTGTACAGAACGAAACGGTAGAGTGCTACTTTGGGTAGTTTTTTTTTCTACATCAAAGCTTCTTTTTAAGTCCATTTAGGTTAATTGGTCCGATTGTCCTGCTTATGACTTGCTGGCATCCAAGAAGCTTCATTGCCATAAGCACATGTCAGTAGCTTTTGCTTTGTATTGTGATTTATTTTGAAAGAGGTAAATGCCTGACATGTTCTGATAGTTGAATAAATTCATTCCATAATCTTAGAAAGTGTTGCATCTCTCACATATTTTTACTATTGCTAACATTTATTTTTAGTTCTAGGTTCCTGTTCTGGTGGTGGTGTTGATCCTGCTATAGACTCTCAAGTAGAATAAGCTCTGCCATTTCTTTATAGAAGAGGTAGAGGTTACCTCTGAATGACATTGAAACAAAGACACACACACACACACACACACACACACGCGCGCGCGCGCTAATAATGGTTCTTAAAAGCTTTCCAGTTAGCTTGGTTTTTACAACCCTGTGTTTTTTTATGCTAAGGAACTATACTTTTTCGTGTGTTTTTTTATCCGGATGGCTTGTTACAAGGCTACATAATACAATTTTATATTCAGTAATAGGCCAGATCTTTGAAGTATAAAGTGGTACAGTGATCTCCTTGGAGTTATAGAACATTGCCATCATCATGATTTTCTAAACTTGATTACTATAGTGATGGTAATAGTGGTAGCAAGCAAAGCAGCATATAGCAGACATTTCTATCTCTAGCAACAGTCCCTAGGGTGTAGGATCCCTAGGTATTCCCAAGGAAGTTGTGGAAAATAATCTCTCCAGTGTGTGTCCCTGATCTGCTCTGGGGTCTCCTCTCAGTGGCTATGCCTGGTCCACCTCCCCTGGCAAACAGTCGAGGACCATCCTCAGAAGGTGGCCAGACTACTATAACTTAGTCTTCTCAATATAGAGGAGCACTGGCTGTACTCAGAAGCCCTTCTGCAGGGGGCATATTTGTTGCTCTGTCATTTCTGTTACCCAGAAATAAATATTTTTTTTATGCTGCCTTTTTGTCTGTCTCAAACCTAATGACTGTAAGTGAGGATGGAGACAAAATTTGACACATAAGTTAAAAGCTCTGTGTTTGACTCTGCTCCCTTTTTTCTGCCACATACTGGTACATTCCCTTTACTTCCACTAGTGAACAAGACCCTGAGATACATCAACTCCTGCACCTGAAGTAATTGCTTTTTCCCTCACATGAAGAAAACAGTGTAGAGTGATTAAATATAAGGCAGGCTACAGAATATGTGTTTATTGACATTTGTAGAGTGTCCTTTTTCAAAAATGTTGTTTTAGATTAGATTAAAAGACTGAACTATAATAGAATTTTACTTTAGTGGGATGTATAATTCTATAGATTGCTAAGGGGTGATCTATGCCTGGTTTAAAAGGCATCCACAAACCCCACGCTTGTGAATCTCCTACACATTCGTAAGTCGAAGAGTACCAGAAATGCAAGGTCTAGGGACCTGAATTTTGTCTGTGACAAACAGAACATGTTGGAGAGACAAATGCATGTCCCAGAGACTGCCCTTCATATGGAACAGGCTTCCCATCCATGTGAAGCTGAGTTAATCTGTTACCCATTTTAAGTGTAGGCTAGATCAGTGGTTGGGGAATAGGAAATTTACACTGGACCTGGCACCCATGTCCCTTATGGACAGATTTAACTTATAAATGCTAGGCTTAGAAAGGCCCCCAATGTTGTTAGCCTATTACCAGTATATGAATCTGTACAGCTAGAATGATCAATGTGGCTTTCTGATATGTAAAATGCTGTTGAAAATCCACACAATCTTATGAAAATAACAAACGCAAAGGAACCAAGTCCAAAATCCACTCCAAAGCACTTTTCGTTTCCCAAATTGAAACTTCATCAGAATTCTTCATCTGATGAAGTTTCTATTTGGGGAACAAAAAGTGCTTTAATAAAACTACTTTGGTGTGGATTTTGGACTTGGTTCCTTTGCGTTTGTTATTTTCATATGTAAAATGCTGTCCAGTGCATGTAGAAAACCCATTACATTCAAGCCCAGATACTTTATAATGCAGTGTGTTTTTAAGACTTTAGCAGTAATGTTGAGTGTTAACAATGATCCTTTTATACAAGTGCCAAATTTCCATAATAAAAGAGTTAATTTTTTTTGTATGGATTAAATTCTTATAATTGAAGATGTTACCAGAAGGTTGGGCTTTACTTACGTACCAGCAGTTTAACTCCTGCCCTACTACATATCTTACGGGAAACCACATGACAACTGCATTATTTGTTAATGTTTATCAAAGTCCTTCTTTATAACAGTCCATCTGTATAAAATGTAAGGGGTTCAGGCGCCTAGGCAGCGAGACATTTCTCTGTGGTACATTTGACTGGGGACACATGCCTGAAGTAACATTCAGCTGCAGAGAAATATGGCTGTTTGCAAATTCCCTGTGGGCAAACAGAAGCATACGCTGCCATGCCCACAAGTTCAGTAACCAAATGCACAGGGGGAAAACAATTGGTTCATTGGTAGGTACTAGACTATCGGCCCTGGGGCCTATACAAGCCCAGCCAAAAAGGTACCCTGGCTTTTGCCACCGAAGAAAATTATTTTCCTGTGCCACTGTCGAGCAGAGCCACAGAGGTGATCCCCAGAGTGAATTTCCTATTTCCCATCCAATAATCCAGATTTTTCTTGAGTGCTAATGAGAAGCTTTGTTTGATATAGATAGGTAGTTTATTCCAGAGTATGGGAAGTCTCTGGGACAGGAATCTATCCCTCCAGCATGTTCTGTTTATTGTGATGATAAGGTTTAGGTCCCTAGAGCGTGTAGCTCGGAGGGATTGGGATTTATTTAAGTGGAGCATGTCCAACAGCTCTGGGTTTGACATAGCTTTGTATGTTAGGCAGAGATCACCTCTGAGTAGGCGATATGCGATGGAGTAAAGCTGGAGTTTTTTGAGACGGTCTGCATAAGGCATCTGTTTGAGGCAGGTAATCCTCTTTGTGAGGTATTTCTGTGGCCTTTCCAGTTGTTGTAAATGTCTTGTGAGGTACATACCAAAAGGGGTGTTGTACTCCATAATGGGTCTAATGAGTGATGAGTAGAGGGGAACAATGACGTCTTTTTTCTGGATGAGAAACCTTTTGTGATGAGGTGTGCTACGTAGAAGGATTTCCTGACTACTGTGGCGATGTGATTATCAAAGGAGAGACTACTGTCCACCTGTGTGCCAAGGTCTCTTATCACACTTTCGGTGTTAAGTATACTACCGCCTATGTTTTCGTTCATGGGTACAGAGTTTTTACCAAAGGGGATGACAATGCACTTTTTGGCATTGAGCTTGAGGCCATGTCTTTGACACCAGGCATATGTCTCAGTGAGGCCCTTTTGTAGGATGTCCACATCGTTAGGAGTTTCGATTATAGCTCCTAGTTTGCAGTCATCTGTGAACTTCATTAGCCAAAGGCCTTCTATGTCAGCCTGTACTTCAGAGAATTAGATACCAAAGAGGAGAGGACCCAGGACTGAACCCTGTGGTACTCCACTTGTCACTGGTCTGAAGTCGGATTTGGAGTCTGCTACTTTCACAGTGTGGGTTCCGTCAGTAAGCCAGTGGGCAACCCATCTTGTGACATAGGGATTTATACCTAGTTTAGTGAGTTTATCTATAATTCCAGAGTGGGGGATGGTGTCGAAATCCCTGGCAAGATCTAGATAGGCTGTGAACCACCTTACCCTTGTCTACGGCTTTGGTGACTGCTTCAACCCGACCTGGGTGGGGTCCAGAGTTTGGAGTTTACCAATGTCTTTGTTTATAAGTTCTATGATGATACGTTCCATGGCCTTGCAGACCAGGCTCGTCAAGCTAATGGGGCGGTAGTTCCTGGGGTCTGTGGTTGCTCCTCCTTGTGGAGTGGGATAACCGTTGCTGTGTGCCATTCATCAGGCACAAAGCCTGAGGTGAGGCTATGATTGAACATGGTACTTAGGTGGGGTGCCAGTTTGTTCTGTAGTTCATGTAGAACGCAGCCTGGGATGTTGTCTGGTCCCATGGATGCTGCGTTCTTGGCTTTGGAGAGTGTGGTTTTTACCTGTGCAGCCGTGATCACAGGAACTTTGCATTCTTCCTGTATAGAGATAGGTTCAGTGCTAACTTTACCCCCCCCCCCTCACCCCCTAAAGAGCCCATCTGCCAGGATGTTGGCAATATCAGTTGGGTCAGTATATTTAGTGCCATTGTGCTGTAACTCAGAGCAGATGTGAGTGTTGCCATTGAGATTCTTGACATAGCTATAGAATGCTTTGTGGTTGTTTTTAGAATCGGTGCCGATTTTGTTTTCGTAACTAGCTTTGGAGGATTTTATCAGGGATCACAGCTTCTTACTGAGGCTGACCAGAGAGCTCCTCCACTCATGGGATTTTACTCTCTTTTGCAACAGTTTCTTCCTTCTGTTGTACAGTTTGTTTATGGCAGTGACAATGCCCATAGCCCCACAGGAACATGAGACAGTAGGCAATATGGCAGGCATCAGCAGCAGGCTGGACAGAGGGCATGTCAGTGGCAGTAAAAATGCAGTGCACAATGGGCAGTGCCTTTATAATTGGAGTGTGTGGACCACTACCCCCTTCACAGTGTCTAGGGAACATTACCTAAAACACGTACTTGAGCATAAATGTAACTGCAGTATCCTGCAGGATTTCCTCCATGCTGTAGCACACTTCTACATGTTGAAGTTACATAAGTATGTACTGTACACTGAGCAACACACTCATTACTTCTTCTGCCACCATTCATTTGGTTATTAAAGCTGTGAGCATGGCAGGGTGTGCTTCTCTTTGACCACAGGGAATTTGCAAACAGCCATATTTCTCTGCAGCTGAATGTCACTTCAGCCATGTGTCTCCAGTCAAATGTACCACAGGAAAATGTCTCGCTGGCTAGGTGCCTGAACCTGTGTTTGGGTTCAGGTGCCTAGGCAGCAAGACATTTCTCTGTGGTACATTTGACTGGGACACATGCCTGAAGTAACATTCAGCTGCAGAGAAATATGGCTGTTTGCAAATTCCCTGTGGGCAAACAGAAGTATACGCTGCCATGCCCACAAGTTCAGTAACCAAATGCACAGGGGGAAAACAATGCCCATAGTCCCCACAGGAACATGAGACAGTAGGCAATATGGCAGGCATCAGCAGCAGGCTGGACAGAGGGCATGTCAGTGGCAGTAAAAATGCAGTGCACAATGGGCAGTGCCTTTATAATTGGAGTGGGTGGACCACTGCCCCCTTCACAGTGTCTAGGGAACCTAAAACACATACTTGAGCATAAATGTGACTGCAGTATCCTGCAGGATTTCCTCCATGCTGTAGCACACTTCTACATGTTGAAGTTACATAAGTATGTACTGTACACTGAGCAACACACTCATTGCTTCTTCTGCCACCATTCATTTGGTTATTAAAGCTGTGAGCATGGCAGGGTGTGCTTCTCTTTGACCACAGGGAATTTGCAAACAGCCATATTTCTCTGCAGCTGAATGTCACTTCAGCCATGTGTCTCCAGTCAAATGTACCACAGGAAAATGTCTCGCTGGCTAGGTACCTGAACCCGTGTTTAATACTGTCTGACATCAGTCATCTTCAATTGACTGCCTGGATGATAGAGCCTTAATTTGTTTTAGACACCTGTTTACTGAAGATGTGCAGTAGGTACTAATGGAGGCAAGAAAGCCTTCTACTAGGAAGTCGTATATTAGAAAATGGAAAAGGTTTCCTATTTTTTGCCAATAACATAACCAGCAAACATTAAGGACTAGTTGTTCTCTGGTTTTACTGGATTTGTTTGAGTTAATTTCATATGACCTTTCTCATTCCTTTATCAAGGTTCATTTATCTGCCATTTTAGCATGTCTGCCCATGGATTCTCCTCTTTCAATGCATTCTGATGTCAAAATGTTCTTGAAAGTGGTTTTGCATTAGAGACTTCCAAGAAAATTGGTGCCCCCCCGGAACCTTAATTTTGTGTTAGAAGCTAACACTTGTTCCATTTCAATAACATGAAAAACAGTTTTACTTACCCTTCTTGCAAAGGACAGATGAACGTCTGAGTTGTAAGATGTTATGGAGAGTCAACTCTATCTCACTTTCTTTATATGGACAGGGTTTCTGTAAGAACTAATCCTTCTTTTATGCCTAAAGTGCTATACGAGTATACTTTAAGCCAAACTAACAATCTCACTGTTTTCTTTCCTGAACTTAAAAATGAGGGAGAAAGGACACTCCATATCTTGGATGTCCATAGACGACTCCGGTGCTATCTTGACTGAACTAAATTTTTTAGATCTTCGGATCAGTTGTTCATTTCTTGTGAAGATAAGAAGGGGCAATCTGTGACAAAACAGATTATTTCCATATGGTTGTTTAAGGCGATTACATTTAGTTATACTCACCATAACAAAACTATTCCAGACAGAGTCAAGGCCCACTCTTCTGAGGTCTTGGCCTCATCTATAGCTTTTTGGGAAGTGTTGGATTCTAGAAGTATTCTCGAAGCTGTTACTTGGTCCTCTGTACATACTTTTATAAAGCACCATATGTTTGATTGTTTCTTTAGGTCCCTATTAGGCTTTGCCAGGAAACTTTCTCCAAGGGATTCCTAGACTCTTCTCCTTCCACTTCCCAAATGTAGTTAGCTAAGGCAGTCTACCCATGTAACTAAGGCTACTGCAGCAGTGATCAGTATGTTGAATACAATACAGTTGTGTAAGTTGAACTTAAAATAACAATAGATGTTCAGATGATCATTGCTGCAGCAGCTGCTCCCTCCCTCCATCACCTTTGCTTTCTGGTGTGTTCTTTGCCAGGATGTGGACATTTATTATTTGTTGTTCCTAGCATTGTCATCGTAGGGCTCAGCCTCCTTCTCTGTGCTGGCAGGAAAGCTCTGAAGGCCTTCACTCCCAAATTTGTTTTTTAATCAGTTTAACTCAAGCTGCTTGACAGTTTGGACATGTGGAAGGTGCCCTGAAGCTCTTGGAAGCTTGCCTACTGTGATATCCTTTGCAGTGTATAACATAATATAGCCAAGGCTACTGCAGCAATGATAATTTAAACATCTACTGTTATAGTAAGTTCAACTTGTGCAACTGCACTTTCTTGTTGTTGGAAGTATAGTCTTCCTTGTGGGCTTCGAGTATTCAGTCAGCTAGGGCTTCTTCAAAGCTGATCAGATAAGTATCCCTTTGAGGAGTACTTTCTGTTTTATTAGTTTTTGTGAAGAAAAGTTTATCTCGTCTGTTAACAGTTATTGCTAGGGACTAGAGCTAGTATTTTTTGTGGTTGGCACTAAAAAAAATTTTAATTCAAAAATTAAAATTTTAGTCAGGAGGTAAAGCCGGCTTATCAAAGCCTTGTTATCTGCTTGTGACAGTAGGAACATGGACCTGGCTTCCAGCTTCTTGTTTCTTCCCTTTCCAGTCCACAAAAAAAAAAAAAAAATCTTGTATGGTAGGGTTTGATTTTCAAGATGTCTTCCTCTTCACCTTTAGTTGCTAATGAGCGACTCTGCTGTAGCCAGTTTGGATTACTACTATTGGACTACTCTTCCCTTTGTCGGTGTTGCTCCTCTGCAAAAAGGGGTAGGCACATCATCTGCTGGTGTTTGGCATCCTCTTCGAGCAAAAGAGAACTGCTGTTTTCAGCAGTTGGGGAGAGAGAAGATGTTCTTTCACAAAGTCACTGTGAGGAGCCCATTTCTCAGGAAAAGGAGAGTACTTGTAGTTCTTTCTAGATTGCCTTAAAGAAACGAATACTGGTCCTTCAAAAAGCTCTGAGGAGCTTGAATCCCAGGAAAAGAGAGTCTCCCAAGAAAAGGAAACATAAAATTAAGCATTTTTCTTTACATATGCTACCAAGAGTTGACAAGAAGGATTGGATGTATTTTTCAAAGGTTTGTTTAAAGTTTTTCAGTGCTTGCATTCTGAGTCTCTTACATCTAAAAAGAAAGAGATTTTTCTCTTTCACAGATTCTGATTCTTAATTTGAGGGAAAAGCATTAGATTTGGAATGTGTTTCAAGATGTTCATCATTAGATCGCTGCTGCAGTAACCTAAGTTATGCTTGTTATATCCCGCACAGGATGAAACGTCCAGCCAGCTTCCAAAGCTTTAAGGCACTTACCATGCTCTTGACCATTGATGGCTGGAGCAAACAAGGGAGGAAATTAATGGCCTGGTTGCCAAACCCCACAGAGTTTAGAGGATCAATGATGAGCTACTGTTTCTCAATTGCTGGACAGATAAGCAGGTCCATTTGGTGAAAAACCTTCCACAGTTACTTTTTTTGTGAAAACAGTTCAGTTGTTATTACTAGCACTTGGACAAAAGAACTGTTTAATTTTTGCTAGGTGTATTATCTTTTGGGACTGTCATGAAACTGTGGTTTTATTTTACTGTTTTTACTGTAGACTTCTTTTTTAAGTAAATTTGTTTCTTCTTTTTATGGAGAATAATTTGATAAATGACTTTTAGGGTCTAGGGCAATTGTAATTTGTTCTTGTGACTATGTATTTTTACAAAAATACTTTCTTTTAACCAACAATTGCTGACATTGCTTACCGCATTCCAGGCTTCTTTCTCAGATTAACCATGGTACAGCTTACAGGTTCCTCTGTTTTTCCTTCTCAGTACACACACAAAAAAAAGAAAGTTATAAGACAGCCTTTGCCAGTAGAGCAGTCAGCTTCCTTGCCTCAACCACTGATGGGTGAACCTTTAGTGGCCATTTCAGGTTCCTCAGACTACTCATCCTTTTCTCCATTTTCTGTGGTGTAGCCCCTTCATCCACCATGGACCAGAGATTAGACACATTGTCTTTGTCTGCTGGAATATCCCCTGCAAGTACTATGAGAGAACCAATTTTGTCATTCTTGGAGGAAAGAGCAGGGAATGCTTCTCAGCTGACCAAATTAGGATAGCTTTTGTCACGGTGTAATGTCCTTGATAGGAGTCGGTCTGCTTTTATGGATCTTCTTTGTAAAAAGAAACAGAAAGCTAAACATGTATCTTCCCATGTTTCCCTTACCTTGGACATGGAAGATTTATTGAGCTTAGTTCAGTGTTTAGTACAGGATGTTCTTCGTGTTTCACTGTTACAGTCATTACATTTGGGGTAATCTGTTGGCAGGTTGCCCTCAGTCGGCCTGATTAACAAAGTCTCGGGTCCTGCATCGGTTGCTGTCCCTTCTTCCATGACGTCAGGTTGTCAGGGGTATAAAACATGCAGTCGATGCCATTACATCAGTCTTTCTTGCCGTGTGGTGCCTGAAGCAGAAGCTGTTCGCAAGTGCCGGTTGGCCGACTCCTGAAATTTTCGTTTTCGAGTTTCAGAACTGAAGTCTTCAACTTTAAGCTAAGTACCCCGTTGGGGAAACTTTTTCTTGCTTCTTACCAATGTCGGTAGAAGTTAATAATTGCATTACTTGTGGAAAGCAATTACCTCCTAAAGATTTTCATTTGTACTGTATTCCTTGCCTAGGCCCTGACCACAATGTACCTTGCTGTCGGTTTTGTGCTTTATTTAATCAGCGCACTATCCGTCGTCGGTATATTTTTACCTCTAAATATTTCGGTTCTCGGTTTAATTATCCAGAAATGTTGGTTAGCCATCTGACTACCGGGATTCCAGAACTGCCGACGATGCTTCTCCTAAGCCAGTCGCCATTTCACTGGTACTCAGTGAGGCGCTTTCGCAGCCCCTAATACCCGCTACTTCTGATTCACAGGCCTCTACTGAGACCCATTCGGAGTCCGGTATGCCACGAGATACTTCAACTATGGAACCTGCGGATGTCTCTACCTTGGATGGGTCCAGAGCCGCTGTGCAGGCACCGGCTTCTGAGGGTGTATTCAGGCCTACAGACTTGCATATTAAATCGATTCTGCCTTCATTACTAAGGCCTAAATCTCGATCCATGTCTAAAAAAATGACGCCCAGGCCACATGCTCAGGGCCCTATGCCTAAAAAACAAATGATAAAAATGGCGGAGGATTTAATAACTCTAATCAGGGGTAGTCAACCCCCCCCCCCCTCTAAGAGGCCTAGGGCTGAGCTTGATTATGAATCTTCTGATGAGGATTCTGTTTCTTCTGACTGTTCTGATGACCTGGATTTGTCCATACCTACTTATGAGGATTCTGATGCAGAGGATTCCATTCCCTCTGCTTCCCCTCCTGAGGATTTTTCTTTTGGGGAAACTTTACATACTTTAAGGGAGCATTTCCACTGGGAAAGCCAGGAATTTTCTGATTCAAAAAAGAGGTTTAGGGATTTCCTTCTTTTACCTCAGCATAGGCCTTTGGCTATATCTCCTGTACTAGACATTGTTGATGATGTGTTCTTGGAATCCAGTTTGACCCCTGATTCCCTGCCTCCAGCTCCTAGTAAACCTGACAGATACTACAGGGTTCCTGAGTCCCACAAGTTCCTTTTCAAAAATCCTGTTGCAGATCCAGAGACTATTTCTCAGGGGCCCAAGGGCATTAAGGCTTCTACTGCTGAAAATCCTACCCCTTCTGGTAGAGACTCCAGGGCGCTGGATAGATGGGGTAAAAAGGTTTATACTTCTGCAACCTTGGCAATCCGAGCTTTAAACTGCCAATTGCATATGTTAAAATATCAACAGCATATTATTGGACTGCTTAAACAGAAAATGATGTTGATTCCTGACTCTGTGGAAAATAAAGATTTACAGGATTTAATGCATTCTGCTGAACAAGTTGGAAAACATATTTTGCAATGTGGTTTTGACTCTTTAGAGGCCTCTTGCAGGGCTGCCGTTACTGGGTCTGTGCTTAGAAGGCATGCTTGGCTTAAGGAGCAATCTTTGCCTGATCATGTTAAAGCTAAATTGTTGGATGCTCCTTTAAATCAGGACCGCCTATTTGGCAACAAGGTTGAAGAAGTTCTTAAAAAGATGGAAGATAAAGCTAAATCTATGCAAACTGTTAAAGATTTTTTACAAGTGCAACCTCCAGGATTTAGTAGGCACTGGCCTACTAAGAATTGGTCCTTTCCAGTCCCTTCCAGGTCCTCTCAAGCCAAACCCCAGACACAACAAAAACCCTAGGTTTCAGTCCCAGGGGACTCTCAGAACTAAGCAGTGGGGGGCATCCACTTCCAACTCTGGAAATAACAAGACAACCCCCTATGGTAAACAGTCTCAATGACTTCCTTTTAAAATTCCCAAGCACTTATCTTTTGACTGCTCCTTTGGGGGGAAAAGATTTCTCTTCATGCAAAGAACTGGGAAATCATAATCCAAAACAAATGGGTTTTAAATATAGTGTCCCAGGGATACAGATTTTATTTCCACACATTGCTAACACCAAACGGGTGGCCAGATCTGCCCCCAAATCAGTGGGCAGAGGATCAAAAACAAGTACTTTCCCTCTTAAATATGGGGGCTATTCAACTGGTACCAGAAGAGGAAACGGGACAAGGTTTCTACTCCAGGCTTTTTCTGGTACCCAGAAAAGACAAATCATGGCATCCAATCCTGGACCTGTCTACTCTAAACACCTTTCTGGAGATTCCAAAATTCAAGATGCTGACTCTTCACCAATTACTTCCTATGCTAGGCAAAGACGCCTAGTTGGCAACACTAGATTTAAGAGAAGCATACCTGCACATCCCAATCAGGGAATCTTGCAGAAGATACCTATGCTTCAAAGCAGGCTACTCGCATTATCAGTTCTCTGCACTGCCCTTTGACTTGTCTACTGCGCCCAGGGTATTCACAAAGTGCCTGGCTCCATTTATTGCATTTTGCAGGCAAAGAAATATTCAAATATATCCATACCTGGACGATTGTCTAATTCAGGCAGAAAACCAGGGCATACTTTTAAATCGTTTGGTGTTTGGTAAAAAGGGTTCTAACTTGTCTGGGGTACACCATAAACTAAAAGAAATCACAACTGGTACCCTGTCAACAAATTACATTCCTGGCTGCAAGCTTGAATACAACTGCCCAGGTGGCTTTCCTCACGCCAGAAAAGCAAATTCATTTGATAACCTACTTCAAACAAGTGGCCACAAAAACCCTGCTATCTGCAAGACAAATACTGCAAGCCTTGGGATTTATGATCTCCTGCATTCTTCTAATTCCGTATGCAAGACTGCATATGAGGAAACTACAGTGGTATCTAAAAAGTCTATGGAGTCAACATTATCACAGCCTGGAAACAATGACTCCAATCATACCTTACCTATGCCTGGAGTTCTTTTGGTGGGCAGAGGCCTGCCACCAAAACAAGGGACTACCATTCACACTACCCCCTGCCACCCAAGCCCTAACTACAGATGCATCAGACTATGCATGGGGGGCTCACCTGGCAGGGAAGTGCATTCAGGGCAAATGGAACCCAAATCAAATGCACTTACATATCAATCAAAAATAAATGTTAGCTGTACAGAATGCTCTGACAGCCTTCAAGGACTACATTCTTCCAGGACAACTAATGGTAAAGACGGACAACATCACGGTTATGTGGTACCTAAACAAGCAAGGGGGTACACATTCCTACCCCCTCTGCAGACTAGCCATGGCATTGTGGAACACAGCCGTGAGCTACCAAGTGCACCTGCATGCTCAATTCCTGCCAGGAAAATTGAATACACTGGCAGACGGACTAAGCAGAAACCTCATGGACCCACATGAGTGGAAACTGGAACCAAGGATTTTCAACATGTTGATAGATCTATTTGCCTCCCTCCAGAACTATCAATTGGACAAGTTTTGCACAAGGACTCCCCACAAACAAGCCTGGAAAGTGGATGCTATGTCCTTCAGCTGGAAAAACCTATCAGTCTACGCCTTCCCCCTGCTGCCTCTGCTCTCCAAAGTTCTACTAAAAGTCAAACAGGACAAACCAAGAATGATCTTGATTGCTCCAGACTGGCCGCACCAACACTGGTATCCCCTCCTTTACAGTGTGTATCAATTATCTCCATGGCACATGCCTCAGACCCCTTCCCTGCTGTCTCAGTAGGAGAACCAAATTCTGCACCCTCAGCTTCCAGAGTTGAACCTTGCAGCCTGGCTAATCACTTAAATTCATCAGCAAACCTGTGATGGATGTCATCTTGGAGGCAAAGAGACCTATTACTAGAAAATGTTATGCTGACAAACGGAAAAGATTCTGTGCCTAGTACCATTCTCAAATGATGAGCACAGCAGCGCCTAATTTACCTCAGATTTTGCAATATTTAACTGAGATGCTTCACAAGGGCCTGTCTTTTTCCTCCATTAAAATCCACGCCTCATCTATTTCAGCTCACTATAACACAGAACCTCCCCTCTTCTCTCATCCTGTGCTCAAGCAGTATCTCAGAGGGGCAAAAAACTTGAGACCACCCAGGAGAGATCCAACCCCTGCCTGAGACCTTAATTTTGTTGTGGAGAAACTCACTCTACCTCCTTTTGAGCCAGCTGCTACTGCAGACTTAAAATTTCTTTCTTGGAAAACAGCCTTCCTTTTAGCAATCACTTCAGCTAGAAGGATATCTGAATTACAGGCCCTTATGGCAGTGGAGCCTTTCATCATCTTTCATGCGGACAGGTTATCGCTCAGGACCAATCCATCCTTCATGCCCAAGGTGGTATCCAGTGTGGCTCTTAATCAGTCCATTCATTTGCCAACCTTCTTTCCCAGTCCACAGAACAAAGGGGAACAGATTCTGCATTCCTTGGATGTGCACAGACAACTTAGATTCTACTTCGACAAGACTAAATCTCGAAGAAAATCTGAACAACTGCTGGTAGCATTTGCTGCAGGGGCAGAAGGGAAGGCTATTTCAAAGCAAACCATTTCTAAATGGATAAGCCATTGCATTAATTTCTGCTATAAACACCATGGAAAACTTATTCCCCAGGGGATCAGATCTTATTATTCCCCAGGGGATCAGATCTTACTCCACAAGGGCTGCATCTACTTCTGCAGCCTTTCTCAGAGGTGTTCCTACCATGGACATTCTAGAATCTGCTACCTGGAGCTCTGTACATACTTTCACCAACCATTATCATTTACCAATTTTCTCTAAATCCAGAGCTGGCTTTGCCACTGCTGTCTTGCTGGGCCTTATAGCTGGCCCTAATGCTATCTAAACTCCTCCTCCCAACCATAGCTTTGGGAATCTTCCCAAATGTAATGACTGCAACAGTGAAACATGAAGAACATAGTACAGTTGTGTACACTTACCATAAATGTAGATGTTCAAGTGTATTCACTGTTGCAGTCCTGGTTACCCTCCCTCCAGCCCCCTAACTTTTTCTGGCTATACCCCTACTTTCCTTTACTTTGCTTAAAAGTCTTTTTGGTGTATTTGCTTTTGGTTGGAGGTATACTTTTGTGTTTTTATGTTTATTTGCTCCCCATTATGGGGGGCACCTGACATCTGGGGCAAGAAAAAACTGATGTAATGGCGTCAGCTGCATGTTTTATACCCCTGACGACTTGATGTCATGGAAGAAGGGACAGCAACCGACGCAGGACCCAAGACTTTGTTAATCAGGCCGACGGAGGGCAACCTGCCAGCAGATTACCCCAAATGTAATGACTGCAACAGTGAATACACTTGAACATCTACATTTATGGTAAGTGTACACAACTGTACTTTCTTAACCCTTATAGGTTCATAGGTAGGTACTAGGCTATCGGCCCAAGGGCCTACGCAAGCCTAGCCAACAAGGTTCCCTGGCTTACGCCACCCAAGAAAGTTGTTTTCCTGTGCCACTGTCGAGCACAGACACAGAAGTGATCCCCGGGGTGCATTTCCTATTTCCCATCCACTCATCAAGATTTTTCTTGAAGAGTGCTAATGAAGAACTTTGCTTGACATAGATGGGTAGCCTGTTCCAGAGTAGGGGAAGTCTCTGGGATAGGAATCTATCCCTCCAGCATGTCCTGTTTATTGTGGTGACTAGGTCCCTAGAGCATGTAGCTCGGAGGGATTGAGATTTCTGTAGGTGTAGCATGTCCAACAGCTCTGGGTTTGACATAGCTTTATATGTTAAGCAGAGATCACCTCTGAGTAGGCGATATGCTACAGAGTAAAGCTGGAGGTTTTTGAGGCGGTCAGTGTAGGGCATTTGTTTGAGTCCAGTAATCCTCTTTGTGAGGTACTTCTGTGGCCTTTCCAGCTGCTGCAGATGTCTTGTGAGGTACATTCCAAAAGGGGCGTTGTACTCTATAATGGGTCTAATGAGTGATGAGTAGAGGGTAACGATGACCTCTTTTTTTTCCTGGATGAGAACCCTTTTATGATGAGGTGTGCCACGTAGAAGGACTTCCTGACTACTGTGGCGATGTGACTATCAAAGGAGAGACTACTGTCCACCTGGGTCCCAAGGTCTCTTATCACTCATTCAGTGTTAAGTAGATTGCTGCCTATGTGGTAGTTCATAGGTACAGAGTTTTTACCAAAGGGGATGACACTGCACTTTTTGGCATTGAGCTTGAGGCCATGGTTCTGACACCAGGCATCTGTCTCAGAGAGGCCTTTTTGTAGGATGTTCACATAATTTGGGGACTTGACTATGGCTCCTAGTTTGCAGTCATGTGCGAACTTAGTTAGCCAGAGGCCTTCTGTGTTAGCCTGTACTTCAGAGAAGTAGATACCAAACAGGAGCGGTCCCAGGACGTAACCCTGTGGTATTCCACTTGTCACTGGTTTGAGGTCAGATTTGGAGTCTGCAACTTTTACAGTGTGGGTTCTGTCAGTGAGCCAGTTGGCAACCCATCTTGTGACGTAGGGATTTATGCCTAGTTTATTGAGTTTAGCTATAATTCCAGAATTGGGGGATGGTGTTGAAAGCCTTGGCGAGGTCAAGATAGGATGTGTGAACCACTTTACCCTCATCTATGGCTTTGGTGACTGCCTCAAAGAAGTTGATCAGGTTCAGGAGGCATGATCTGCCTTTCACAAACCTGAACTGGGTGGGATCCAGAGTTTGGAGGTTACCAATGTCTTTGTTTATGAGTTCCATGATGATACGTTCCATGGCTTTGCAGACCAGGCTCGTCAGGCTAATAGGTCTATAGTTCTGTAGTTATCATTATAGTTCCTTTGGTAGGAGGAAAAGAAATTCACCTATTTCTGAAGATTCCCACTTTGTTGAAGAGTGAATGGATTTGGAGAGAACAGCTTGTGTTATTTCTTCTCAGACTACAGATTCTGATTCTTAGGACAGTACTTCTGTTTTCCCTCTGAAAAAATGTTTCTTTGTTGAAACCATTTCTAGAATGAATTAGTGTGTTCATTAGGAACAAAATCCCATTCTAGTTTCTCTGATAAAATGTTATGATGTTGCAAATTAAATTTCTCCTACTGCTATCCCTTTTATAATGACAGCTTTGGAGGCATTTTTTATTGCAGCCTGTAGCATGCCAGACAGCTAGCCTTCAGCCCCTAAAAAGGCAGATACATTTTATAAGATTCAACAGTTTTTACAAGTATTTATTTTCTAAACCCAGTCCAGACCCTGCAGTGATTTCCTTGTCAACTCCTTCTGCCGCTAAACATTTAATAAATGCTAATCCCACCACCACTGACAGAGTTGTATTTTGTAACAAAACAGTCAGTACCAGAATTAACCGTTCTCAAGACTTAAACCCTGCCTGTGATATAAATAGCACCTGCTGGAGAGACAAGTATGTATCCCAGAGATTACCCTGTCTGTGGAACAGGCTCCCCATCCATGTGAAGCAGAGTTCCTCTCTAACCCAACTCACGTGCAACCTGGACAACTGGATGGGGATCAGGAAATTCATCCCTGGTTTGCCACCTATGTCTCTAATGGACACAGGCAGTCTGTAAATTGTTCATCTCCCAGGCCCTAGCTTGTAAATGTTCCATCTTCCTAGCCCCTGCTTACACTTGTCAGAGATTTGGGATGCATGGCTAGACTGAAAAAAGCCCTTGTGGTTGTTAGCCAAGTAAACACCTATGAACACCTTTATTGAATTATCACTTAAAAAGGCAAAAGTACATTTATGTAAAAAAAAAAAAAAAAAGAAAGCATATTAATGTATTCCTAGTTGCAAGCATTATACATCACATATATTATTTCTGCATAATTATCAAACAATGTTAAGTTGTCATTCTCGCCTTCATTCTTGCTGGATGGGTTCGGAGCCGATCATCGGCTCCGACTCGGCCTATACTATAGCTCGAGAGCTATTTTTACCGGCTCGAGGCAGCCCTATATCCCACAATACCATGCGCTAACTCCCCAGATCTCGTTTGCCGCTTCGCTGCGAGGTTGCCTTTTTTACCGGCTCAGGTCAGTAAAGGATTTTTCAACAAGTTTCTAATTTTTTGAGGTAGTTTATTAGGTTATTTTCCCTACTTTTGTTCCCTATCGATATTATACTTAATAGTGTTTGTTTCGTAAGCCCTACCCACCCCTGTAGTTAACTTTTATAATCAGGCCTACAGGCTTTAGTTTTTCTGTTTACTCACCTCTGTGTGTGTGTGTGTTGTTGTTTTAGTCAGCCCCCTCATCTCCCCCTTGCGTGTAAGTGAGTGAGTGTGTGTGCTGATTGAGTGACTGTCTTAGGGCAATGTCCAAAGGCGTTAAGGTCTCGGGATTCAAGAAGTGTGACTCGTGCTGTCAGAAAATGTCTCTGACAGACTGTCGCACTTCTTGTGTCTATTGCTTGGGGCCTTTACACCTGCAGGACTCTTGTTCCGTTTGTCACGGATTTAGTTCGAGTCCTGCAGGAAAGGCGTAACAAGCTTATTCTAAGGGGCTTGTTAAAGCCTGATGACTCCCCATCCAAGTCTGGCTCAGGGAAGTCATCAAAAACCGCCAAACCCTCGGCTCCAGTTTCTGAGCCGAGGACTGGTGTTGTCGAGATGGCTCCGAGGCGAGCAAAGTGGGTTCCGCTTCGAAACCACTCTAGATCCCCTTCTTTAGAGTCCGTCAGATCGGCTCTGAGGTCCCCCCTTCTATCGGAGCGGAGTCATAGGACTCATCGAGGTCTTCCAGGCTCTCCGATCACGACATCGAGAGGGTCGTCAGTAGACTCATAAAATCTCAGACGCTGGCCCAAATGCTTCAGAGCCCATCTCACCAGACTGTGGCTCCTTCGATACAGTTATCCATTCCTCCTCCGACTCATCTCTCGAGTTCGGAGCCGGAGTTCGTCAGAACCATGACCTTCCCCATGTCGGAGCTGATACCCCCTCCTTCAGCTTCGGTGTCGTCGGCTCCGACCTCTTCATTGGTTCCGTCCATGGAGAGGTCCGGGCGCCGGTACTCCATTGTCGGCTCTGAGGGGGCGAGTGGCATCGGACCCTTGTCCGACCCCGCTCTCCCTCTCGGAGCTTTGGCTCTGGTTAGTTCGGCCCCGACATCATTCTCGGAGCCTTCTCTGTCGGTTCCGGGGGCGGTTCCGGCCTCTTCGGAGCCAGGGCTACCTTTGGTGTCTGATGAGGGAGCCTTCGAGGTGATGAGGAGTGTGCTGGACCCAGTGTCCACTCCAAGGTTAAGTTCTGCGGCCCCTCCCTCTGTAGTGCCTGTTACGGTCTCTGGCCACCCTCCTATACCCGACAGCAGAGATCCAAAGCGTAAGCTACCCACTTTGGGTGTCTCCACCTCTTCCGAGGGTTCCCCTGAAGTTTCAGGGGAACCCCCTAGGAAAAGAAAGTGCAAGAGCAAGCACATAGACTCCCCCGAGTCTGTCACGTCGGACACCGACTTGGATGAGTCAGAGGGTTCCCCCAGATCCCCCTCTGAGGATGTCTCCTTTTCAGACATCCTGGAGATCCTAAGACAGAGGGGAAATTGGTCCACTCTCAAACCTTCTGAGGCGAGCGGTTTACCTTGGCCTTTGGATCTCGCCCTTCCACCTCCTGGGTGTCTCCCCCTTTCGACCCACTAATGGAGGTAGTGGCTAGAAAGGCGTGGGCAGCTCCTGATTCAATGGAACCTACCCCTAGGAGGCCTTCTAAATTTATTTCTGCACCAGATGACAAATCCTTTCTCACCAAAGGTGTTTCAGTTGATGCTATGGTGGTAGCAGCAGCCACTAAGAAGGAATTAGCTGATCCTTCTGTACCTGTTCATCCTTCTAACAAAGAGTCCAGGACCAGGGACAGGTACGGCAAGCGGACCTTTGCTTCAGCGACATTTTCTATGCGATCACTGAACTATTTATGTCATTTCACCCGCCTTCAAAGAGACTTGCTCACAGAGCTGGGTGAAACGGTACAGGATCCTTCTGCTGCGGGGTTTAAGGACAAAATAAACTCTCAGCTGGCTACCCTGAACTCCATTGTTAACTCCTCCATGCGGCTAATCTCTTATGCAGCCGTTGGTGCGAGTAGGGCCGCTGGCATAGGCGTTGCATTGAGACGCCACTCTTGGATGCGACTCTGTAACTTTGCCGACCCCTTCAAGGCGTCCTTCACCAACACCCCCTTTGACGGTTTGGAATTGTTTGGGCTTCAGGTGAAGAATACCCTCACCAGATGCGAGCAAGATGGTAAAACTCTCTCTGTCGTGGGAGTCCATTTTTCCATGCCTTCTAGACCTTATCCTAAAGGACAGAGGGATGGAAAGATGTGGTTCCGCAAATCACAGGGAGTCGCGCCTGCCGCACGTGGTGAATTCCCCCCTAGAGGCAGAGGGGGGAATAATAACAGACGCCGCCCCAGGGGCAGAGGGGGTCCACAAAACCAGGGTTCCAGGGAATCTTTCCCTGACAAACCCTTTCAGCATCCCTGAGAAGCTGCCTGACTGTCCGCCTTCGGAGGCAGTTGGGGGAAGTTTATCTCTGTACCCGGAAGCCTGGCAATCCATCACTCAAGACACATGGGTACAGAAGATTATATCCGAGGGTTACAAAATTCCTCTCACTTTCCCTCCAGTACACACGCCAAAACCCCTACCAGACGTACCACCCGCACAAAGGGGTCAGGCTCAGCTAGAAATAAAAAAGCTGTTAAACAAGAGAGTCATCCAGGCAGTCCCAGCAGATCAGCTAGGATCCGGAATCTACTCCAGATTCTTTTTGGTACCAAAAAAGACAGGAGATTGGAGACCCATTTTGGACCTCAGCAGGTTAAATAACTATGTATTAAAGACAAAATTTCGGATGGTAACACTGCAGTCCATTCTACCCTCTTTGGGCAGAGACAACTGGATGTGCTTGTTAGACCTCCAGGACGCGTACTACCACATAAAAATACACAGGCACTCCAGGAGGTTTCTCCGCTTCCGGCTGGGAGTCAGTCATTTTCAATTCAGGGCCCTGCCCTTTGGTCTCACCACAGCCCCCCAGGTGTTCACCAAATGTTTGGCAGTGGTCACGGCTCACCTGAGACAAAAAGGATACCAGGTGTTTCCATACTTAGACGACTGGCTCATTTCCGCTACCACCAAACAGGATCTCATAATGGCCAGGGATTATACTGTCCATCTTTGCAACAGCCTGGGTATTTCTATAAATTTTGCAAAGTCCTCCTTGTCGCCTTGTCAATGTATAAACTTTATAGGCGCTGTATTAAACACCACAGAAATGTCTGCAACATTACCACCTCAGAGAGTGACAGACATAAGGCGGAATGTTCAGCTCTTGTTTCAGCCCAGCAGAGTCCAAGTCAAGCTAGTATTGAAAGTGTTGGGCCTCATGGCGGCGGCGATTCTTCTACTTCCATTAGCCCGCTTCCACATGAGACTCCTTCAGTGGATGCTGTTTTCTCAGTGGTCCTTTCAGCAGCTGCCAATGACCCACAACATTTTGATAACACCATCTTGCAAGAAACATCTCTCCTGGTGGATGGTTTCCCCTCAGCTTTTTCAGGGCAGACCTTTTGTTCTCCCCCCTCCAGTTGCCACTGTCACAACGGATGCCTCCCTGATCGGGTGGGGGGGGCATTATCAGGGCAGGATGGTCCAGGGCACTTGGCAACAGTCAGAATGCCACCTGCACATAAATGTCCTGGAGATGAGGGCGGTGCTTTTGACGTTGCAGGCCCTTCAGAGCTCTCTTCCCACGGGGACTATAGCAATTCAAATGAACAATATGTCTGTGGTGTGGTACATAAACAAGCAGGGCGGAGCAAGGTCCTACCCCCTCTGTCGAGAAGCACTCAGACTTTGGCAATGGGCGATTTTATCTCAACGGTTTCTGATAGCAATGCACATCCCCGGGAAGTCCAACGTCATAGCAGACAGATTGAGCAGAACTATCCTCATGCCTCACGAGTGCTCTCTAAATCAAGCGGTAGTAGACGGAATTTTTCGGAAGTGGGGCCAGCCTTGCTGTGACCTTTTCGCAACTCCGCAAAACAGCAAATGCCTCGACTTCTTCACACTTTTTCCTCTACCAGGCCAGCCCCTCAGAGACGCTCTTGTCCACGTTTGGCCCCGGGTTCTTCTTTATGCCTTTCCTCCCTTTCCATTGATCTCGCAACTAATTCAGAAAGCAACCGCATTGAGATCCAAAATGATCCTCATTGCCCCATTTTGGCCTCGACAAGTTTGGTTTCCGTTCCTGCACAAATACCTACTGGAACAGCCTTGGCATCTGGAACCCCTTCCGGATCTGTTGACCCACCTCACGGGCAAGCTGCATCAGTCTCTACATTCCATCAACCTCACAGCTTGGTTGCTCCACTTCCAGCCATAGCCAGGCTTCCCCTTATTTCTCCTCCTGTTTGTGATATCATTCTGGCTTCCCATAAGTCCAATACTAGGAAGACTTATGCGAGTAAATGGAAGCGTTTTTCACACTGGGCACAAACTAGATCCTTAGATCCTTTCCATGCACCCATTCATGAGGTTCTAGACTTTCTGGTGGAGCTTTTTCATTCGGGGTCATCATCGGCCACTATCAGGGTACAATTAGCGGCCATTGCTAATTTTCATGTTGAACTCTCAGAAGCAAATATTATGTCCCACAAACTCTGTAAAGCCTTTCTCAAGGGCATTTTGTTGCTCAGACCTCCAGTCAAAGATCCACCCCCACAATGGGATTTGAATTTAGTTCTAACTTCACTAATTCTACCCCCTTTTGAACCGGCAGCTTCTTGCTCCCTCAAACTTCTTTCTTGGAAAACGCTGTTTTTAGTAGCTATAACATCTGCCAGAAGGTATCGGAACTTCAAGCCTTGTCTGTCCGTCCTCCCTATTTGGTTTTTCATAAAGATAGGGTAACTCTCAGAACAAACCCTTCCTTCCTACCAAAAGTGTTATCGGAAGCAAATCTAAACCACTCCATTGATTTGCCCGTCTTTTTCCCAGACTATACCAACAGGGCTGAACAAAAATTACATTCATTAGATGTTCATCGCCAATTATGGTATTACCTAGACAGGACAAAACAATTCAGAAAGTCAGACCAGCTCTTCCTCTCCTATGCTGCAGGCAAGAAAGGGCTTCCAGTATCGAAAGTTACTCTTTCCAGATGGCTGACATCTATTATTACCTTGATCTATGAGTTGAGACACAGGCAACTACCCTCTAGGCCTAAAGCTCATTCAACCAGGGCACTATCAACTTCAACGGCTTTTCAAGCAAGGTTACCACTAGATGCCATTTGTGCAGCAGCTACATGGGCATACAAACATACCTTTATTGCCTATTACAAGCTTGATCTAGCCTCCAGAGATAGAGCTGATTTTGGTTCCACTGTACTCGGGGAATCTGTTCCATTGAGCCACCCAGGACAAAGATGCTAGGGACGCTGTCCCATCCAGCAAGAATGAAGGCGAGAATGATAACTTAACATTAAGAAGTTATGTCTTACCATAACGTTCCATGTTAGTTGTCTTCTCGCCTTCTTTCTTGCGTCCCTCCCTCCTGCCCCCTAGCCTGGATAGACTCGAGGTTCTGAGTCCTTCCATTTCTGGAGATACAATATGTTGCGTCTTTCATGGTATCCTTAGTGTTACTAGCAGGTAACCTGTACTCGTAAAAAAAAAAAAAAAGGATTATAATATTATTATTATAATATTACATTTTATACTATGTCTTAGCTTCCAAACGAGATCTGGGGAGTTAGCGCATGGTATTGTGGGATATAGGGCTGCCTCGAGCCGGTAAAAATAGCTCTCGAGCTATAGTATAGGCCGAGTGCTCCGAACCCATCCAGCAAGAAAGAAGGCGAGAAGAAGACAACTAACATGGAACGTTATGGTAAGACATAACTTCGCATTACATAAATTGGGGCGGCCACGGTGGTGCAGCGGTTAGCGTTGCCGCCTCACAGCAAGAGGTTCTCCGGTTCGATCCTCTGCTGGGGTGCCTTCTGTGCGGAGTCTGCATGTCCTCTCTCTGGTCGCGTGGGTTTCCTCCGGGTGCTCCGGTTTCCTCTCACATCCCAAAGACATGCTGTAGGTGGATTGGACACTCGAAATTGGCCCCAAGTGTGAGTGCGTGCATGTGTGTGCCTCTGTGGAAGGTTGGGCGCCGGGCTGGCAACTCGACACTGTAAAATTCCACTGCCACTTGGACACTTTAAATTGGCCCTATGTGTGAGTGCGTGCATGTGTGTGCCTTCTGTGGAAGGTTGGGATCCGAGCTGGCAACTCGACACTAAAATTCCACTGCCAATCATGAGCGGACAGGTGGTCCGCTGTGGCGACCCCTAACCAGGAAAAGCCGAAAGAAGAAGAAGATGATCAAACATTACATAAATTGATCAATTCCTGCCATCCCTTAAACCTCACTCCTCCTCCAAAACATTGATGTTATAGGTTCATAGGTTTATACTAGGCTATCTGCCCTAAGGCATTTATAAGCCTAGCCCAAATTTTTGTGGCTTACGCCACCCCTTATATGAAAAAATACTGTGCCCATTAGTTTGTTGTGCCTCTGTCCAGCAGTGACACAGAGATGATTCCCGGGGTAAACCTACGATCTCCCATCCACAGGTCTAGATTTCTCTTGAACAGAGTCAGCGAGGTGCTCTGCCTCACATGGACCGGCATCCTATTCCACAGCATAGGGAGTCTCTGAGTGATAAATCTATCCCTCCAGCACGTCCTATTTATATCCGTGCTAAGGTTTAAGTCGCTTGCTCTAGTGGTTTTGGTGGATTTGGATTTTTTGAGGTGGAGCATGTCCATTAATTCCGGGTTGGACATGGCCTTGTATGTCAGGCACATGTCAGCTCTGAGCAGATGGTATGCGACTGAATAGAGCTGGAGTTTCTTCAATCTGGCAGCATATGACAGATTTTGGAGTCCCTTTATCCTTTTGGTGAGGAACTTTTGGGGTCTCTCCAATTGCTGCAGATGTCGGGTGAGATACATCCCGAATGGGGCATTGTACTCGATCATTGGTCTGATAAGTGAAGAGTACAGGGGAACAATGACCTCACTAGATCTGGATGTGAATCCCTTCATGATCAGGTGGGCAATGTAGAAGGTCTTTCTAACCACTTTAGCAACGTGAGTGTCAAAAGAAAGGCCACTGTCAACCTGGGTCCCCAGGTCCCTGATAACCTCTTCTGTGCTTAGTGGATTGCCACCTATATGGTAGCTTGGGGTTACCTTGTTTTTCCCGAAGGGTATGACTATACATTTTTGGCGTTTAACTTCAGGCCATGGCTCTGGCACCAGCTATCTGTTTCTGTGAGTCCCTTCTGAAGGATATCCGTGTCCGATGCACTTTCCACTATGGCCCAGTTTGCAGTCGTCTGCAAACGTTGTCAGCCAAAGTCCTCCCATGTTGGCCTGTACTTCTGAGAAGTAGATGCCAAACAATAAGGGGCCAAGGACCGAGCCCTGTGGGACACCACTTGTGACCGGCTTGGAGTCTGACATAGCGCCAGCAACTCTAACCCTGTGGGTTCTGTCCTTAAGCCAGTTTGCAACCCATCTTGTGACATATGGGTTTACATTTAAGCTGGTAAGTTTTCTACAATACCCGAGTGGGGTATTGTGTCGAACGCCTTTGCAAGGTCAAGGTAGGCTGTATGGACTGCCTTTCCCTCATCAATGGCCTTGGTGACTGTCTCGAAGAAGTCGACCAAGTTCAAAAGGCATGATCTTCCCTTGACAAAGCCAAACTGGGTCGGGTCCAATGTCTGCAAGTCCCCTATATCTTTGTTTATGAGCTCCATTATGATCCTCTCCATAGCTTTGCAGACTAGACTTGTTAAGCTTATGGGGTAATTACCAGGGTCCGTAGAGGCGCTGCCTTTGTGGAGTGGGACCACAGTTGCCGTACTCCACTCCTTGGGCACGTATCCTGTGGTAAGGCTGAGATTAAACAGCTGCCTTATGTGCGGGTTTAATTCCTCATTTAGCTCATGTAGCACACAGCCGGGGACACCATCCGGTCCCATTGATGCTGTGTTTTTAGCTTTAGAGAGCAGCTTTCACCTGCGCATTTGAGATGTCCGGGAGGCTACACTCGGCGGGGATAGTTATCTCTCCTTTAGGGGAGAGGGGTTAAGTTTGCACTGAACCTGTCTGCCAGTATGTTGGCAATGTCTGTGGGTTCAGTGATTTTTGTATCATTTTGGACTAATTCTGAGCATATCTGGGAGTTTCCACCCAGGTTCCTAACATAGCTGAAAAAGGCCTTATGATTGTCCTTTGAATCCATGGCAATTTTTCTCTCAAAATTGGCCTTAGTTGATTTTATGAGTGCTCGTATTTTTTTACTAATAATGATCAGGGGTGACTTCCCTTTTATGGATTTTGTTCTATCATGTAATAGCTTTCTCCTCTTATTGTTATGTGATCCTATCTCGCCTACATTCTGTACTGATGGGTTCGGAGACGATCCTTGGCTCCGACTCGGCACGCTATACTATAGAGCGAAGTCTCTTATTGGCTGAGCTATCCTACATCCCAGGATGCACCACCACTGCTTCCACAGATCTCGTTTGCCGCTTTACAGCAAAGACGTGGTCTCGGACTTGGCTGAGCTAAGTGCTTTTTGTTCAAAGAATTTCTGTCAGAGATTTTTGATTCTTATACCCAAAAGCTGTTTTAACAGCTATCGTTGTTGTGTGACTGAGTTTTCTGTGATTTTTCTGGTAAACTTGTCTTTAATTTGAGGGAAAGGATCCCGTTTCAGTTAGAGAGGCCTTGCCCTCGCGCGTGTTGAAATATTTAGTGTAAGTGTTGTAGTTTAGTTGGACAAGTAATCCCGTTTACGTTAGAGGGGTTTTGTCCTTATTTACTCTTCTTTTACTCTTCTTTAATAAGTTTTGTGAGAGTTTTTTGAAGTGAGTAGTACTGTTTTGTGTAAACATGTCGAAAGAGCATAGACCTTCTGGGTTCAAAAAATGCTCTAAGTGCAGCTACAAGATGTCTATAACAGACGATCATTCGTTGTGTGTGTATTGTTTAGGCCCTAAACATCTTCAGGAGTCATGCAGCGTTTGTCACGCTTTTTCCTCCCGAGTCCTCCAAGAGAGGAAAAACAAATTAATTTTAAAAGGGCTTATTACACCTTCTTTTGAGGAGGCTTTATCTTCTTCCTCTTCACCCTCGAAAAAAAAGAAATCGTTGGCTCCGACCAGCCCGTCGGAACCGGCCAAAAAGAAATCTTGGCAGGCTTCTCCATCGGCTCCACGGACTTCGTAGCTGAGGGCGGAACGGTCTGCCTCGATGCCTCCAGCCTCGACTCCTCTGGCTTCGGAGCCGACGGCTAGAGCTTCGAGAGGCGGGTCACCTTCATCGGCTCCTCTGCCTTCGGAGCCGATGAGAGTCACCCGCTCAGACTCTTCCCCTTTGGCGCGAAGTCCTCTTGCTCAGGAAATTGCATTGGTTGTGGAGTCTCCCTCGGCACCGATATTTATCGAGACCATTCGGAGCCGGTCCCCCAGTCCTTCGGAACCGGTGGAGAAGTCGACTCAAACTCGTTTGATCTCTTCTCGGTCTTCGAAGATGTCGGATTCGGACATCGACAGGGTACTTCAAAGGCTGTCTTTCAAAAGTTGGTTTTGGCTCCAGCCCAGTCGGCTCCGGAGCTGATTGCCCACCCAGTTATTGTAGTTCCTCCTCCAACAGCCTCGGCACCGTTGGAGCTGGTGCTGGTGGAGCCGATGGAGGGTTTCGGGTCAGCTCCGACCCTTACTCTAACCCCGACCTTCGGATCTGAGTTTGGTACTCGGACCTCCTCGGTCGGCCCCGGGGGTGACGCTTCGGAACCGATGTTTTCGGTTCCAAACCTCCCTCTTGGTGCGTCGGCTGCTGGAGTGCCGTCTACTATTGTGGCCCCGGGGGTCGGACCTTCCCAGGACTCGGGGGGGGTCCGGCCTTCAGAGCCATGAAGAGTGCTTTGGCCAAATCTTCTTTGGCTACCTCCACCGTCTCTCCGGCACCTTCCCTTGGCACGGAGACTGCCTCCTTTGTTGTCCCCCTGTCTCAAGACAGCGGAGCCCTGGGGCCTGAGGTCACCCCCATTGGGAGTTCCCCCCTTCCTGGAGGTCCTTCCGAGGCGTCTTCGGAGGAACCCCCAAGGAAGAGACAGTGCAAGAGGAAGCACGTCGACTCCCCTGACGAGTCTCTCACTTTGGACACCGACCTCGATGATGCGGAGGGGTCCCCCAAATCGTCCTCGGATGATGTCTCCTTTGCGGACATCTTAGAAATCCTGAAGCAACGAGGCGACTGGCAATCCAAACCCCCTTCTGCTGAGGAGTCGGTATTCCTCAAGGCCTTCGGGGCTCAGCCCTCTGCCTCCTGGGTGTCTCCGCCCTTCGATGAGCTTCTAGATTTGATCTCTCGAAGGGCGTGGGAGCACCCGGATTCTGTGGAACCGGTGCCAGCTCGCCCCAATAAATTTCTTTCAGCCCCCCCCCCCCCGAAAAGGAATTTCTCTCCAAAGGTGTGGCTGTAGATGCCCTGTTGGTGTCATCTGCTACCCAACAAGATGTGGCAGAGGCGTCTACGTCCGTCCATCCTCCTAATAAAGAGTCCAGGAGCATGGATCGGTACAGGAAGCGCACCCTTACTTCAGCAGCCTTTACTTTAAGGTCTCTGAATTATCTGACGCACTTCACCAGACTTCAGAGGGATCTGGTCAAGGAACTTTCAGATACTCTCTCTGGTAACCTACCTGAGCAGTTGGCCCAGACGGTTAGCTCTCAGCTGGCTACCTTGTCATCATTATCGAACTCGTCCATGAGGCTCATTTCGTATGCAGCCGAGGGGGCGAGTAGAGCGGCGGGAACAAGTGTTGCTCTGCGGAGACAAGCCTGGCTCCTCCTGTGTCACTTTGCGGAAGCCTTCAAGTCTTCCTTTGCTGACGCTCCCTTCGATGGGTCCTCTCTGTTTGGACCCAAGGTAAAGGACACCTTGACCCGCTGTGAACAAGAGGGTAAGACCTTGACTGCCGTAGGGGCACGGTTTTCCACTCCCTTCAGGCCTTATCCCAAGGCTAGAAGAGGTGGGAAAATGTGGTTCCGTAAATCTCAAAAGGCTTACTCCTCACAGCAGGGCGATCCCCCTTCTAGAGGCAGAGGAGGGGGAAATTTTTCAGGAAGATGCCATCCCAGAGGTGGCGGAGGCCCCCGCAACACTGGAGACCGCGAGTCCTTTCGTGGCTCTTCAACCTTCCAGCATCCCTGAAGGATTGCCCAACTGTGCAGCTCCGGAGCCAGTCGGGGGTTGTTTTTCGAAGCACCTAAAGGCCTGGGAGAGTATCACTCAGGACCGATGGGTGCTCCGAATCATCGCCGGAAGTTACACCATCCCCTTTTCTCAACCCGCCCCGCCATCCCGGAAAATCCCGGACCCACCACCCAGTCAGCGGGATCTCGCAGCCATCGAAATCTCAAAGCTGCTTCAAAAAGGAGTCATCCAACCAGTCCCCGAAGGCCAGACCGAATTAGGGACTTACTCAAGATTCTTTTTGGTGCCAAAAAAGACCAGGGACTTGAGGCCCATTTTGGATCTCAGCAAACTAAACCGATCTGTCAAGAAGTCCAAGTTCCGGATGGTCACCTTACAATCCATTCTCCCGCTGCTGGAGAAGGGTGTTTGGATGTGCTCCATAGATCTCAAGGATGCCTATTATCACATCCTGATAGATCAGGCGTCCAGGAGACACTTGCGCTTCAGCCTGGGAGACAGTCATTTCCAGTTCCGTGCACTGCCCTTTGGTCTCACCACAGCCCCCAGGGTGTTCACCAAATGTTTGGCGGTGGTGACTGCTCACCTGAGAAGTCTAGGATTCCAGGTGTTTCCATACCAAGACGACTGGCTCCTAACTGCCACCTCCAGGCGTCTACTCTTACAAAACCTAGCAGCCACTATATCTCTAGGCAACTCCCTAGGAATCACCTTCAGTTGGGCAAAGTCTGTGTTGCTGCCATCTCAGCGCATACGGTTTATCGGAGTAGAGATAGACTCAAAGCAAATGCGGGTCTATCTTCCTACAGAGAGGATAGAAACATTACAGTCTCAAGTTCGAGCCTTGCTCCTCAAATGCCGAGCCCCAGCCAGGATGGTCCTACAACTGTTAGGTTCTATGTCTGCCACCGTTCTCCTAGTCCCCTTGGCAAGGTTACATATGAGGATTCTCCAGTGGCTCCTGTCAGTCCAGTGGTCTTATCGGGATCTCCCTCTCAGTCACCTCATTCTGATCACAGAGACGTGCAAACAGGACCTTCGTTGGTGGCTTCTTTCCTCCAATCTGGATCAGAGGCGACCCTTCTTTCCACCACCTCCAGTGGCCACATTGACTACGGACGCCTCCCAGATGGAGTGGGGGGGGACATTACCTAGGCAGGTCAGTCCAAGGCAAGTGGCAATCAGACGAGAGTTTCCTCCACATCAACATACTGGAAATGAGGGCGGTGCTTCTATCACTGCAAGCACTACACAGTTACCTCCCCCAGGGCATGATTGCCATTCAGTCCGACAACATGTCAGTAGTCTGGTACCTGAACAAGCAGGGAGGGACCAGATCCTACCCGCTTTGCAGAGAGGCCATGAAGGTATGGGATTGGGCGATTGCAACCAAACGTTCTCTGGTAGCAACACACATTCCAGGGAGATCCAATGTGATAGCCGACAGACTGAGCAGAACTGTTCTCTCCCCGCACGAGTGGTCTCTGAACGGCAGAGTGGCAACTCAGATTTTCAGAAGATGGGGAACTCCTTGCTGCGACCTATTCGCAACCCCCCTCAATTTGAAATGCCAACAGTTCTTCTCTCTCACCCCAGTTCCAGGGGAGATTTCCAAGGACGCCCTAGTCCAAGCTTGGCCCACCGGCCTGCTATACGCCTTTCCACCGGTTCCCCTTATTCCCAAGGTGATCCAGAAGGTGATTCGCTTGGAGAGCAAGATGATTTTAATTGCCCCATACTGGCCTCGTCAAGTCTGGTTTCCCTTTCTTCGGAAATATGCACTGGACGGTCCATGGTTCTTGGACCAAGTTCCGGACCTCTTGACCCATCAGTCGGGACTGCATCACCAGTCCCTCCACTCGTTGAAGCTAACAGCTTGGCTCCTCCTCTTCCGACCTTAGTCAGGAACCAGGCTTTGGATCCGGAAGTCATTCATATCTTGTCCTCGGCCCACAAGAATTCTACTAAGAAAATGTCTAACAGCAAATGGAAGAGATTTGCTATTTGGGCCCAACTCCGGGGATTAGATCCCATAACTGTCCGGTATCAGAAGTTCTGAAGTTTTTAGCTTCTCTGTTAAATCGGGGTTCTTCGGTTTCTACCATTAAGGTTCAATTGGCAGCTATTTCCAATTTTCATGAGAGCATAGAATCACCTTTGATGAGCAACAAGTTGTGTAAAGCCTTCATGAAAGGTGCTGGGCTGCTTCGGCCTCCGATATCTCATCCCGCTCCACCATGGGACCTTAATGTTGTGCTAGGTGCTTTGACCTCTTCCCCCTTCGAACCGGCAGCAACTTGTGACTTGAAATTTCTTTCTTGGAAGACTGCTTTCTTAGTCGCAATTACATCAGCCAGAAGAGTTTTGGACCTTCAAGCCCTATGTGTCAAACCACCATATATGGTTTTTCACAAGGATAGAGTATCCCTCAGACCGAATCCATCCTTTGTTCCTAAGGTTTGTTCTAGTTTTTGTCTGTAACAGTCATTGGAACTTCCAGTTTTCTTCCCAAAGTACTCAGATAGAGCAGAATACATCTTTCACACCTTAGATGTTCATAGGCAATTGCGCTTCTATTTGGATAGGACGCACCAAACACGGAAAACAGATCAGTTGTTTGTGTCCTTTTCAGACAATAAATTGGGCAAAGCCGTCACGAAAGTCACTATTGCCAAGTGGATCAGAGACTGTATCAGTCATACTTACTTCATTTCTAATAAAGAGCTTACATCTACTGTGAAAGCTCATTCTACCAGGGCTATGGCTACTTCGGCAACTTTTCATTCTAAGCTTGCCATTAGTGACATTTGTGCTGCGGCTACGTGGTCTTCTCCTCACACCTTCATTTCTCATTACAAATTGGACATGGCATCTCGGGGGCGAGCTTCCTTCGGTTCCACAGTTCTTAAGAGTGTTTTCCAGTGAGCCACCCAGGAATCAGGTGCTAGGGACGCTGTCCCATCAGTACAGAATGTAGGTGAGATAGGATCACATAACATCTTTTAGTTATGTACTTACCATAACTTTAGATGTTTGGGATCCATCTCGCCTACATTTGTAATAACCCACCCTCCTTCCCCCTGCCTTGGAGATCAGAAGAGACCGGACGGGTCGAGTTCAGCCGTTTGATCTTGAAACACCTGGCAATGTTATATCAACAGTCTATGTGTGTGTGCATGTGTGCGGACAAACAAGATCTGGGGAAGCAGTGGTGGTGCATCCTGGGATGTAGGATAGCTCAGCCAATAAGAGACTTCGCTCTATAGTATAGCGTGCCGAGTCGGAGCAGAGGATCGGCTCCGAACCCATCAGTACAGAATGTAGGCGAGATGGATCCCAAACATCTAAAGTTATGGTAAGTACATAACTAAAAGTTATGCATGTATTGTTCCCACAGTAAACATTTTTTTCAATGTAGTTTGCTTTTACCCTTTTTTAAAGATACCACTCCCAATATTCAGTACTTCAGATACATTTGGTTTAGACTTTTATTTCCATTTTCTAGTAGCTGCATTTTTGGCAGCCACCAAATGAAACTTAACAAGGCCATACTCTGTCTAGGCAATCCAGATCTGTATCCCATCTCAAAAAATCATTTCCTTAGTTACACCCACTTGCTCACCTAATATTTTTGACAGTGTACTCTATAGAAAATTTTTATAGTATGCCAATTCACTACACTCCCAAAATATATGTTCCCAATTACCTCTTTCTTCCCCATCACACCTCCAATATTTATCATCTAGCCAAGGAAAATTTCTTTGGAGCCTGCTTGAGGTATAAAAATACCTATGCAAACACTTCAAGCAAAAACCCTAAAACTTCTAGACTTTGTTGCATATTTGGGAGCCATAAGTATATCCTCACATCGTTTCCCTGTGAATTGCTTATCCAGTATCTTTTTCCCAATTTTTTCTAATCTTCCTTGATTGATTCCTTCAGTTATTGTACAATATTTTATATACCCTACTAATTATTCCATTTTTCAACAGCGATTTCGGTTCTACATTCAACTAAAAACTCTACCACAACAGGTCTTTCACTTAGAATTCCCTGATCCTTTTCTCTTTGCCTATAGTCTAATATCAATCCCTGAATCCTTGACAGGGAAGGCAGTCTCTAGCTTGCAATCCAAATATCTTCTTGGCCTCATCCCATTCTGTTACTTTTCCCTCTCTAGTTATTTGCTCCAAATATCTTGGTTCCTCTGCCAGTTTTCTCCAGTAAATTGCAGCTCCCTCTTGACTGTTGTCTGTACCCCTCCAGTGATCCCTTTTGGCAAAATCTCCTTTCTGCATTCTCTTATTGGCTTAGCTCTTAGAATACATTCTGTTACTTTCTAAATATAATGTTCCGTATGGCTTTTTTATTCTCATTGAGGATCTGCAAACAAAGTCCCACTCTTGCATTGTTTCTTGAACCCCCCCCCCCCCGCTTCATCATCCCTTTCCACTTTGAATTATAGCTTTCTCTTTGTATTATGTGCATGAGCCTCAACTCTGTAACTCTAAAATATTCCTTTAAATCAGGTAGTCCTAAACCACCTTGTTCTGTTGGAAGGTGTGATGCCCCTGCACTGGCCCAGTAGACAAGGAGTCTCAATCCTTACCACTGGCAACAGTGAAGGAATGTACACAGTGGGAGGATGACAAGTACACGTAGTAAAGTACAATTTCCCTTAAGAGCACACATAGATCACAGTCAGTCTGGGGCTGGTTTCTGCCTCTTTCTCCAGATCCCCAATAAGACTCCCCACAGGCACAGCTATAGGGTTAAGATCTCAGCCGAGTGGTCAAGCCAAAACCTCCAGTACCCTCTCTGTCCAACCAGTGCTTTATGTCCCTGCTCAAGTAGTTGAGACACACACACACACACACACACACACACACACACACACACACACACAGACACACTTTGAGATTTGATTTATTTACAAACACACAGATGCTCCTGGGGAAAGCTGACACAGGTTTACTAGCTATGCCCCCTTCTGCCCAGACTATAAGGTAGTTATCACTGCCACCAACCACTACTTTGCTATTATCCAAATGGTACGTGTGACCAAGGCTATTTAAATTAGCCTGTACAGTGTCACCAAATACATATGTAAGTACTTTAAGAGCTTAAATATGTCTCACAAATATCAGCCACAAAGATAGGTTTAAATACATGTAATAGTAAATAGTAAAAGAACAAGACAATACTCAATCAGCACAGTAACTACAGAGTTCAGAATCACAGGAAGTTATTAAAACAACATTGCAGGACAATCTCAAATAAATACAGAAAACATCTAAACTAATCTTTACTATATTCCTATCTATATCTAAAAGATACCATGACCTATATAACTGAATTACAGAGCAAGGCAAATGTAGATGGATGTTTCTAGATCCAAGACAAGATTCAAAATGCACACACTGTCTCTGAGAGAGTTCTTAAATTGATATCACATATTACTCCTGGATTACCTTAGATGACATCACTCTTTGTCACCTGCCTTCAGTTCCCAGACTAACAGAAACTTAACAAAATGTAGCATTTCTGTGTGAAAAATACATCTCTCTCAGATGTTTGCTCAGAACTGGAAGTCATAAAACAATTAAACACTTTTACTTTTGAAATCTAGTAATTACTTCTGTTTCAAAACAATAGACAAACCTCTAGCTCAACAAAGTAGTTATCCAAACCCAGTACCTAGTAGCTCGAACAGTACGGAGAAAAAATGAATAAAAATCTCTGTTCAGGACTAATAATAAAGATGAATCTCCACCAAATGAACTGTGTAAAACGAGATTTAATCCACTCTGCACATCAAACAGACATACAATTCACGATAACATCAACATCAAGGGTTAAGCGCTTTCATCTGTCCTAGCCAGACTTCTTCAGAACCATCAATTTACTTTCTTAACTTAGTTTTATATCATGTTTTGGCACCAAAATTTTAATAAATTAATTAATTAGATTCACAAAAAACATTAATTGTAACTTTTGGATGCTTTTAAAACCACATGTATAGCTGCCTTTAAATGCTCAAATACATTTTATTACCAATACAATACTTATATATCTATGTTAAAAACATTTAATATAACATATTAAAATACATTGATACCTAGACTTATGTGTTAGATTATGTACTATATAACTCTATAAATTCTAAAAAAATATTAAATATTAAATATTGAGTACTATAAACGTATGTTGTGATCAAAATCAATATAATATTTGTGATCAAAATCACTATAATATTTGTGCCATATAACAGTATAAATTAAATAAAGGGTTTCAAAAATTTAAACAATAAAACAATAAAACGGGATCCCTTTTCACACTGTTCACCCTTGGTTTAACATTAAAAAACATGGGAACATGATCTACATAACATGGTAATTAGTAATGTAAATATATATGTGAGAGGACTATCCACTATAGACTAAATGTCCATATTTAAGAGGATCCAAGTATCAGAAATGGTTTCAAACTGATATATTCATTGAGTCCTGGGAATGTGGTGGCATCAAGACAAATGTAGTCAAATATGTCAGATCTCAATGGGGAACAAACTATAGCCCATTATTAGGGAAAGAAGACATTCATATAAAGAACAATCAAGTGTTCAACAGACGAGTGTGTGTCATAATGTTCAATCCATATACAAACATTGTTAGGGAAATATTACGCAGACATTGGTCTATTTTTACTAATAATGAGGAAGTAAGACAAATAGTAGGGAGCACTCCTAGCATAGTATTAAAAACAGGATATAATTTAAAGAGATAAATAGAAAGAAGTGATAATATGAATAATGAGAAACATTGCAAGATAAAAGGGACAAAAAATGTGGTACATGTAGACAGTGTCAATACATTAATGTTGAATACAGTATTAAATTAAATAATACTATGAAAAACATATGCAAATTCAAATCAGGGAATTGCAATAGTCAAGGAGTTGTATACTTAGCCACCTGTACAACGTGTAATGCATACTACATAGGGAAAACAGAAAGAAAACTTAAAACCAGGATTTATGAACATGTTTACAAGATGAGAAAAGGTGATGAGAAGAATGCACTTAGCAAACATGTTATAGCTAATGGTAAAGACCACATGTTCAAATTTGCTATAATACATCAGGTAGATAGAACAGTTGGTAGTGGAAATTGGAAGGCTAGATTAGGTTTCCTGGAGAGCAGGTGGCAGATTTGTCTTGATGCCACCACATTCCCAGGACTCAATGAATATATCAGTTTGAAACCATTTCTGATACTTGGATCCTCTTAAATATGGACATTTATTCTATAGTGGATAGTCCTCTCACATATATATTTACATTACTAATTACCATGTTATGTAGGTCATGTTCCCATGTTTTTTAATGTTAAACCAAGGGTGAACAGTGTGAAAAGGGATCCCGTTTTATTGTTTTATTGTTTAAATTTTTAAAACCCTTTATTTAATTTATACTGTTATATGGCACAAATATTATAGTGATTTTGATCACAAATATTATAGTGATTTTGATCACAACATACGTTTATAGTACTCAATATTTAATATTTAATATTTTTATAGAGTTATATAGTACATAATCTAATACATAATAAGTCTAGGTATCAATGTATTTTAATATGTTATATTAAATGTTTTTAACATAGATATAAAAGTATTGTATTGGTAATAAAATGTATTTGAGCATTTAAAGGCAGCTATACATGTGGTTTTAAAAGCATCCAAAAGTTACAATTAATGTTTTTTGTGAATCTAATTAATTAATTTATTAAAATTTTGGCACCAAAACATGGTATAAAACTAAGTTAAGAAAGTAAATTGATGGTTCTGAAGAAGTCTGGCTAGGACAGATGAAAGCGCTTAACCCTTGATGTTGATGTAATCGTGAATCGTATGTCTGTTTGATGTGCAGAGTGGATTAAATCTCGTTTTACACAGTTCATTTGGTGGAGATTCATCTTTATTATTAGTCCTGAACAGAGATTTTTATTCATTTTTTTCTCCGTACTGTTCGAGCTACTAGGTACTGGGTTCGGATAACTACTTTGTTGGCGTTACACACTACAAACCTCTAGCTCAAGACATTGTGTTTGCGTACTGAGAGGTAACACAATCATAAAACACTTTACTTTTCAACTTATTTTGTTTTACGTTTTGCAAGTTAACTCTGTATGTCCCAGCTTCTACTATTAAAACATACATTTCCACAAGTATGTAGTTTATATACATTTCTGTTCTTTTCCAGTAGGGTACTCTGTGGCTACATTCTTGAATCTCAGTATATAACATACAGCTCTGTATAAATCATAGCAATATTCACAAATGACATAGAATTGCTTACAGAATTCCAGTTAGCTGGGCTGGCAGCATCACAGTCCCCCTCCCCCCACCGAAAAATCAAGCTTGTTTTTCAAGTGCCTCTTGAGAAATGTTGCTTGAGAAGGTTGAGCCTATCTGGGAATACCTTACCCCATTTCCTGTCTTGAGAGCCCATCTGCATTGGCATTGCTAACCCACTGCGGTGCTGCACTGTCATATCACATGATTCCAACCCTAGGCTCCACCTTTAGTAACTGGCATTTTGCTGTCTCTCTCAATGTAGCCATGTTAAGGGATTGTGGTCTGTAACTACGGTGAATTTCCTTCCATACAGAAAAGGCTGAAGTTTCTGCGGTGCCCACACTATGGCTAGGCATTCCTTTTCTACAGCTGCATAGCATTCTTCCCTGGGTTGGAGCCGATGACTGACATATACCACTGGGTGCTGTTCTCCCTCTGAGGAAACCTGGCTAAGTACACCCCCACCCCATGGTTTGAAGCATCCACCTGCACAGCACAGTCTTTGCTGTAATCAGAACTGGCTAACACAAGGGGTCCTCCCAAAACTCCTTTAAGTTTCTGGAATGCCTGCTCACATGCTGGGGTCCATACTACCTTATCTGGCCTGTTTTTCCTTGTCAGGTCTGTGAAGGGAGTAGCTATGGTACTATAACTGGGGACAAACTTTCTGTAGTACCCTGCTGTCCCTAAGAATGCCCTCACCTGCTTTTTGTAACAGGGGCAAGGCCATGCCTGAATGGCTTCCACTTTGGCAAGTTCTGGCATGATCTTTCCACTCTCCACTCTATGTCCCAGGTAGGAGACCTCTGCCATACCCACCTGACATTTGCTGGGCTTAATGGTCAACTCAGCCCTCTGTAGTCTGCCCAGCACCTCCTGTCGTGTTGAAGATGCTCTTGCCAGGAATGGCTGTAGATGGCAAGGGCAAAATATCCTGCTCCTGCTAGGATACAATCTACCAACCTCTGGAAAGTCGCTGGGGCATTTTTCATCTCAAATGACATCTTTGTGAACTCATACAAGCCAAAGAGAGTCACAAAGGCGGACCTCTCTCAACCACTGGGAGTCAAGGGCACCTGCCAGTAACTCTTGGTAAGATCAGTAGTGGTAACATACTTACCCACCTGCTCTAGGGCTTCATCTGTCCTAGACGTGGGGTAAGCATCTGACTCTGTGTGACTATTTAATTTCCTGTAGTCCACACAGAACCTGATGCTGCTATCCTTCTTTCGTACCAGCACCACTGGGGAGACCCAGGGACTGCTGGACTCTTGAATTACCCCTAGTTCCAACATTTCCTGTATCTCCTACCTCAGAGTCTGTTTGACTCTCTCAGACACCCTATAAGGGGCCTGATTAATAGGTCTTTGGGGTCCTGTATCCACATGGTGCTGCACCAGGTGGGTGCACCCTGGTTTCCCAGTGAACATGTCCCCAAACACCTGTAATATTACCCAGATTTCTTGAACCTGGGTAAGGGATAGCTGCTGGGACATTGCTACCCCTTCCACTGAGGTGTCAGTCCGAGCCTCACTGAGGAGGTCAGTCACCAGATCCCCCTCAGACTCCTCCTGCAGTCCACTGCAAATACTCAGCACAAGGGCCTCCCTATCATGGTAATGTTTCATCATGTTAAAATGTTACAATTTGTGCCTCTGCCTAGCAGTTCTACCATGTAGTTAACATCACTAACCTTCCTTACCACCTTGTAGGGTCCCTCCCAGGCTGCCAGCAGCTTGTTGTGTCTGAAAAGAATGAGAACCATTACCTGCTGCCCTAGAACCTACTCTTTAGCTTGAGCATTCTTGTCATAACCAACCTTTTTCTGCTGTTGGGCTTCTGCCAGCTTCTCCTGGGCCAAGCCCATAAGTTCCCTGAGCTTTGTCCTGAGGTTTAGGACATATGCCACAACAGACTCCTTGTGGAATTTACACTCACCCTCCCACTCATCTTGAATCAAATCTAGAGGTTCCCTCACCCTATGCCCATACAGCAACTCAAAGGGTGAAAAAACTATGGATTCCTGGGGAACTTTCTGTAAGCAAACAACAGATGGGGCAAATAGTTGTCCCAGTCCCTCTTAAACTGGTCTACAAATGCTCATAGCATCATCTTGAGTGTAGGGTTTAGCCTTTCAACAAGACCATTAGTCTGGGGAAACTAGGGCATGGTCTTTAGCTACCTCACTCCACAGTGCACCTCTGTCAGTTGGTATTTCTTTTGGAAAACCTACTCTGCTGAAATTTTCTAACAAAGCATTTGCCACCTTTTCTGCCTCAATGGAGGACAGAGTCACTGCCTCTGGGTATCTGGTAGCATAATCTACTATCACTAGGATATACTTTTTCCCTATGGAATTTGGGGTACTCACAGGCCCCACAATATCTATAGCTGCCCTCTGAAATGGCTGCTCAATCACAGGCAAAGACATCAATGGCGCTTTCACTTGTCTCCTGCCTTGCCTACCTTTTGGCACTGCTGACAGGTCCTGCAGTACCCTGTTACATCTCTGGAAATCCAGGCTAATAGAAGTTCTGCATAATATGTCTCTTTGTATGTTTTATGCCCATATGACATGCAAAGGGAATGTCATGGGCTATAGGTAGAAGTGCCAGACGAGGAACTTTTGTATTGTCTCATCATCTACCCCTCCCTCAGGAGTCCGCTGTCTATACAGTAACACTTTGTCTCAGTATACAGATTCCCCCTCCCTTGAGAATCAGGTGCCTCACTAGCTACCTCCCTCAGGCCTTGTAATGTAGGGTCTGAGAGCTGAGCCTGTCTCAACTCTCTCTTTGTAACCTTTCCCAGCTTCGCTTCCACTGGAAGTCTGGTATCCTTCGACAGCTGTGCCTCACTGTCAGCCTGGGTACTACTACTTACCTCTGCCCTTGCAGTCACTCTGTCCAAGGGAACACCAGTGCTCACAAGCAGCTGTGGCTCACCTTTAGTCTCACTGCTAAAGGGTAGCTCTCTCCCTGAAGTAACCACCTCACCAGTCATGGCTGCAAGCGTGCAGTCTGTCTGGGTCTCCCCCAGGCAAACAGACCCACATGATTGTCTCCAAGCCTGACTGCATATAACTGCATGCACACAGGGTACATCATTATCAAAATCATTCCCTATCAGGACATCTGCAGGGATATCCTCAAACACACATACTTGCTTGCTCCTTTTCCACCCACCCAGTCAAAGTGAACCCTAGCCAAAGGGATTTGGAATGGGGTCACTCCTAAAGCTCTGACTGGAGTAGACTCCCCAAACAAGTAGTGCTCCTCTGTAACCATTGCAGGGTTTACATTGGTTAGGTCAGAGGCTATGTCTCTCTTAGCCATGGTCTCTTTCCCATCCACTAAGACAGGATATATAACCTCTTGTAGTTTGGTACCCTTGTTGTCGAGACAACTTACTGCTGGCATTTTGTCATTCCCACCTTTTGTTCCCCTCCTTGCCTCCTTGGACATCTGTATGCTACATGGCCCCACTGGTTGCATTTAAAACCTTTAACCCTTGGTCCTGGAAGTGTACCTGGAGTAGTGGCTTCCCCTGCTACTGGCAGAATCTATTGGGGCAGTCTGGGCTGCCCACCATGAGTTCCCTTAGACCCATGAGCAGCACTGGGGTGTCCCTTTCCTGTGCAGTGATGCCCTGCTTGCTAGGTATAGGTCTTTCTTCTTCCCCAACTCATCTGCAGTAGTGCATTGTCCATCAGCTAACCAGATTCTCACGTCCTCAGGCAAAGTGCTAAGGGCTTGTTCCCTCACCTAAAGGTCTGCTAGCCCTTCAATAGTGGTGACCTGACAGCCACTCACCCAACTATGAAAATAAGTTCAGCAACATATTGACACACTGTTTCATCTCCCTGGCGTCTGTGCTCACAAAACGTTTTCCTATAAGCATCAGGTGTTAACTTAAAATATTCTAGCAAATTTTTTAAATTATAATGTTGTAAAGAACTATCAGTATCAGACAGTTTAGAAGTTACAGTTACAGTTTTATCATGGAGTAAGGGGGTCAGGAACCGTACCCTGAGCCCTTGGTCAACATTATACTGTTTACATACCCTCTCAAACATATGAATGAAACTATCAAAATTATCTCCCTGTGTAAATTGTGGAAGAACTTTACTGATCTTTGTTGCTTCTGGGATTCAGTTACTCCCTTCCCCATTACCCCATGACTCTGGTGAAGAGTCAGTATCTCCTTCTCATGTTGCCTCTGCCTCTCATTCTCCTCAGCCTGCAGACATTTCAGTTTCTCATTTTCCTCAGCCTCCAGATGTCTCAGTCTCTCTGCTGCTTCTGTTTCCAAACGCTTGGCCTCCAACTCAAGTCTCTTTAACTCCAGATGGATTTTTAAGTCCTCTGTGGAAAGGGGAGCTGTCGATTTTCTGAGAGTTGTACATCTCCATGGCCAGTCTGATTGTCCTCTTGGTTGCTGTTCTGTGATGCAGCTGTGACTAAAGCTGCAATCACGTCTGCTTTAGTCAGGTTGGCATGCACCAGTCCTTTAGCCTGGCACATCTCGGCTAACTGGCTCCTTGTCATCTTGCTATATTCCTCTGCTGACATGCTTGCCTGCTCTCCCTGACTAACTAAGCTAACAAAAAAAGAAAATAAAACAATTGTGATATGAACTCTGAATGTTCACTGCATGGCTGATTTGCAGTACAAACACCTTCAGTGACCACTGTACACAGGCTACAGGAATTCAGTATCCACACCACTACAAGCCAGTTAATATGTGATGTGACTAACTCACCACTGTCAACCAATTAATATGTGATATGGCTGTCGCACCACTGTCAAACAATGAATATGTGATGTAGATATCCCATCACTGCCTAGCAGTTAATATGCGACACCCCTGCACTGGCCCAGTAATCAAGGAGTCTCAATCCTCACTATTTGCAGCAGTGAGGGATGTACACAATAGGAGGATGACAAGTACACACACAATAAAGTACAAATGTGAAGTTGTTCAATCTCGCCTTCATTCTTACTGATGGGTTTAGAGCTGAACACCGGCTTCGATTCGGCCAAATAACAAAGCTCGAGGTCTCTAACAGCTCGAGGCCAAGCCCTATCCAGCAATGCACCACTACATTCCCCAGATCTAGTTTGCAGCTGCAACTGATCGAGTGTTCTTTACAGCTCTTGGCTGTTTATTTGGATAGAAAAGTGTGAATTTCATAAAATTCTACCTTTTTTCTTTCTATTATAGTGGTTTAGGTTAATAGTGTTAGCTTGTTGTCCGTTTGGACTTTTATACAGTTGGATAAGTTTTCTTTCTTAGTGTGTTAAGATACTTGGGCATGGCCCTGTTATTTTAGTTAAGATCATTGGCCTTTTGTGGTAGCACATACCTCTATCCCAGCCTGGTTAGGCTTGCTGCAGTTTTTTGCATCTTTCACTTTAGCCGCTTAGGCTTTTGGCCATTTTCTTTATCGTTTTTGTTTTCAGACTTGAGGCTTTTTGCTTATACTGTTAGCCGGTTAGGCTATTTTTGTAGTATTGCTGCCGTATAATAACTAGTTTATAGCCGATAGGCAGATAGATATATTTGTTCTTGGACTTGGCTGTTTTTTGGATATAGCTGTTATTTGGACCAGAATGTCAGAGAAGTCTAAATCGGGATTTAAACGGTGTCCCAAATGCAATCCAAAAAACGTCAATAACGGATGGTCATTCCACATGTGTGTACTGTCTAGGGGAGCTACACTTGCAGGAGGTTTGCTCCATTTGCCATGGCTTTAGCTCCAGGGTTTTAGCCGAGAGAAAGCGTAAGTTGGTTGAAAGGGGCGTAATTAAAACAGCCTTCCAGTCGGATTTGGATTCTGCTTCCAAGTCAGCCAAAACCATCTTCTCCTGCATCATCAACTAGTTCGGCACCGAAGGGCTCTTAGGTCCCAAAGTCATCTAAGAAGGCTACTGTCTCGGCTCCAGTGCCATCAGAACCGACCGTTCAGGTTGCTGGTAGGAGCCAGTCCCCAGTTCTGGAACCAGTGTCTCCTATCTTGAGGTCCCCGATCCTGGGGTCACGGGTTCAGTCAGTGGTATCCTCTTGGGCTTCTAGACTATCCAGTTCGGATGTGGACCGAGTGGTGCGGAGACTTCTACAGGACCCGGTGCTTGCAAATATTATGTCGGTTTCGACTCTCGCAGCTTCAAAACTGACAAAGTCCTCTCCTATTGTTGTTGCTCCTCTGACTCGCACCGAGACTTCAGAGCCGGAGAAGGCCAGTCAGTCGTTGGTGGAGCCGTCAGTGCCGACACTCACCTCTGAGCTGTCGGTACCGACCACCCTGATATCCTCTGCTCTGGCGATGGAATCTTGGAGCCAACACTCTCCTGTCAGCTCCGGGGGGGGGGGGTCAAACCGATAGGTCGATTCCTACTCTTTCTCTTGGAGCTTCGGCACAGATGACTAGGGCTCCTACCTCTGGTTCGGAGCCGGCGGTTCTGGTGTGGGAGGAGTCTTTGGTGTCTTTGGACCCGGGTGCTTCCTCGCATTGGAGCCGTGGTGCCTTCGATGCCATGAGGAGGGCTTTGTCCCCCAGGACTTCCACAACCTCTGATATGGCCACCTCCTCCTGAAAGGCGCCTGCTTCTCTGCTACCACAGGTTCACCGTAAGCGTAGTGACCCAGAGCCTCAGGACGCCCCCTTGGTGGAACCCTGCTCTTCCAAGATTTCCCCAGAGATTCCCACTGAGGAGGTCCCTCAGAAGAGGCTATGTAAGAGGAGACATCTAGTTTCCCCTCAGGAATCCATCACGTCGGACACCGATTTTGGAGGAATTGGAAGGGTCCCCAAGGTCCCCCTCTGAGGATATTTCTTTTGGGGATATACTTGAGATCCTTAGGCAGAGGGGGGACTGGCAGCCCCAAAACCCTACCGAGGACGAATCGGTGCTCCTGAATGCTTTCGGGTCCCAACCCTCCACCTCTTGGTTGTCTTCGCCTTTTGAGTTAATGGATCTTTTATCTCGAAAGGCGTGGGAGTCACCAGATTCTATGGAGCCTGTTCCTAGAAGGCCAAACAAGTACATATCAGCACCCCATGACAAGGCCTTTTTATCTAGACCCATACCTGTTGATGCCATGGTGGTGGTGGCAGCCACTAAAAAGGAGATGTCTGAGACTTCTACGTCTGTTCATCGTCCTAATAGAGAGTCTAGGATAATGGACAGATTTGGGAAGCGCATGATGTTAAGTTGTCTATCTCACCTTCATTCTTGCTGGTTGGGATTGGAGCCAATCCTCGGCTCCGACTCTGCCATCTTCAGTAGCTCGGGAGCTGTTTACTGGCTCGAGGCTACCCCTTATCCCATAATGCCTAGCGATAGCTACCCAGATCTCGTTTGCTGCTTCAGCTGCGAGGGTGTCGTTTTTCTGGCTCAGGCTCGTATATTTAGCTTTTTGTGTAAACTTTCCTTATAAATTTAAAATCTTTCTATTTTTTTTCTATTTAGAGTAGTTATACTTGTTGCTGTTTTTTTTCCTGTATCTCGACTTTGTGTTAGAACTCGTTTAAGTTAGAGAGTTCTCCCTGTCCCTCCCCCATCCCTAGGTTAGCCGTTTAACTTAGAGGCTTTCCTTTTTCTCTTTTTTTTTCTCTTATTGTTAAAAATGTGTTGTAGTTAGCATAGTACTGGTGTGTTTGTCTAGGTTAGTACTGTTTTTTGTGTCAGTAGTTACTTCTTAGTCCTCCTTTTGTTAGTACAGCATGTCTAAGGAAGCTAAGGTTTCTGGTTTTAAGAAATGTGACTCATGCTGTCAGAAAATGTCTTTGACAGATGGGCACACTAGTTGCGTCTACTGTTTAGGTGCTGTTCACCTGCAGCACTCTTGTTCTATTTGTCATGCTTTTAGTACAAGAGTCCTGCAGGAGCGTATGAACAAACTAATTCTTAGGGGTCTGTTAAAACCCCAGGATTCACCGGCAAAGAGTTCACAGCCAATGAAATCCCCAAAGTCCACTAAGCCGTCGGCTCCATCCTCGGAGCCAACTCCTGTGCTGGATTTACCTTCTAAGTCGGTTCCGGCTGGCACCGACAAGACGACCTCCCCATCGGCTCCATCGGATGTTTCGGAGCCGTCATGGAGTCACAAGAGGCTGAGGTCCCATTCCTTAGAGTTGGTGCATTCGGCTCCTCTGTCTCCATTGCTTCAAAGTGAGCATAGCCACCGGTCCTCTCACTCCGCTCGGCTCTCTAGGCTGTCAGATCATGATGTGGAGAGAGTAGTCAGTAGGGTGTTAAAGTCGCAGGCACTAACTAAATTATTGTCCAGCCCTCAACAGGTATCGGCTCCATCCACTTCACTTGATATTCCTCCTCCGACTCCAATGAGTTCAGAGCCAGAGTTCGTTGGGGTTCGGGTAGTGGAACCATCGGCTCCGATCACCATATCCTCTTCGGTTCCGACCTCGTCTCTGATTACCTTGATACTTCCTTCGATCGAGGAATCTGATCGCCTGAGCTTCCTCGTCGGCTCCGAGGGGGGGGAGTGGCATCGGACCCTTGTCCGACCCCGTTCTCCCTCTCGGAGGTTCGGCGCAGGTGAACTCTGCTCCAACATCAGCCTCGGAGCCGTCCCCCTCGGCACGGAGAAAGATTCCTGTTTCTTCAGAGCCGGAGCTTTCTCTTCCTCGAGATGGGGGCGCCTTTGAGGTCATGCGGAGCGTACTGTCCCGAGTCAGCTCCACTACCGGCTCCACCGACTCTGTTCCCTATAGTGTCTGTGCTAACCTCTGCTCCTCCTCCAGACCCCAAGCGTAGAGAACCGATGGTCCAGGACACCCCATTGAGTGTTTCCTCTTTTTCTGAGGCCTCTCCTGATCTCTCAGAGGAGCCATCTCGGAAGAAGAAGTGCAAGAGGAAGCACATTGACTCCCCGGAGTCTGTCACTTCTGATACGGACTTAGATGATTTGGAAGGGTCCCCGAGATCCCCCTCTGAAGATGTTTCATTCGCGGACATCCTTGAAATGCTTAGGCAGAGGGGGAACTGGACTACCCTAGCCTCTACCAAGGATGAGTCCGTATTCCTGGATACCTTCGGTTCCCGACCTTCCACCTCCTGGGTTTCTCCGCCTTTCGATCCACTCATGTCTGTAGTGGCTTGAAAGGCTTGGTCAGCTCTGGACACAGCGGAACCAACTCCGTGGAGATCAAATAAGTTCATTATAGCCCCCCAGGATAAGCAGTTTTCTTTCTAAGGTTGTGCCTGTTGATGCCATAGTGGTAGCAGCTGCCACCAAAAAAGAGGTGGCAGAGACCTCTTTATCTGTTCATCCTCCTAACAAGGAGTCTAGGACGATGGACAGATACGGAAAGTGAATGTTTGCTTCAGCGACCTTTTCCATGAGGTCGCTGAACTACTTATGTCACTTTACTCATCTTCAGAGGGATTTCCTAAAAGAGCTAAGAGATACCCTTCAAGATCCTACAGCTGAGGGAGTTCAAGCCAAAATACCTTCCCAGCTAGCGACTCTTAATTCCGTAGTTAACTCCTCCATGAGGCTCATTTCCTATGCTGCAGATGGAGCGAGTAGAGCCGCGGGCACTGCTGTGGCCCTCAGGAGGCATGCTTGGATGCGGCTGTGTAATTTTGCGGAACCCTTTTGAGTGTCCTTCACCAACACCCCCTTTGATGGATCCTTTCTCTTTGGGCCACAGGTGAAAGACACTTTGACTAGGTGTGAGCAAGAAGGCAAGAATCTCTCTGCCATGGGAGTCTGTTTTTCCACTCCCTCAAGACCCTTCCCCAAGGGTCAGAAGAGTGGGAAGGGAAGATGTGGTTCCGCAAATCTCAGGGAGCCTTGCCAGACACACGTAGTTTTTTTTTCCTCCAGAGGCAGAGGGGGGAGCAACAATAATAGACGCCACCCTCGTGGCAGAGGGGGTCCGCAGAACCAGGGCAACAGAGAATCCTTCTCTGACAAGCTCTACCAGCATCCCTGAAGGGTTGCCCGGCTGCTCACCTCTGGAGGCAGTCGGGGGAAGACTTTCGCTGTACCCAGAAGCCTGTCAAAATTTAACACGAGACAGATGGGTACTAACCATTATATCCGGAGGTTACAAAATTCCCTTCCATCAAATCCCCTTACAGTCAAAGAAGGTCCTTCCAGATGTTCCACCCAATCTGAGGGAGCAAGCAGTTATAGAAGTTTCAAAACTGCTAAGAAGAAGAGCCATCCAAGAGGTCTCCGCAGACCAGCTCGGATCCGGAATTTACTCAAGGTTCTTTTTAGTACCAAAAAAGACAGGGGACTGGAGACCCATTCTGGATATCAGCAGATTAAACAGATCTGTGCAAAGAACAAAGTTTCGGATGGTCACGCTACAGTCCATTCTACCCTTTCTGGGTCAGGACAATTGGATGTGCTCAATAGATCTTCAGGATGCATACTACCATATCAAGATGGACAGATGTTCCAGGAGATTTCTTCGCTTTCGGGTGGGGGCCAGTCATTACCAGTTCAGAGCTCTGCCCTTTGGTCTCACCACAGCCCCCAGGGTGTTCACCAAATGTATGGCAGTGGTCACAGCTCACCTGAGACGTCAAGGATTCCAGATGTTTCCATATCTAGATGACTGGCTCCTCACTGCTACCACCAGGCATCAACTCCTACAAGCACGGGATTACACAATCACTTTTTGCACCCAGCTAGGTATTACCATAAATTTCGAAAAATCTGCCTTGTTGCCCTCTCAGTCTATCACTTACATAGGAGCAGAATTAAGCACAAAGGAAATGTTCGCAAGGTTACCACTAGAAAGAGTGTCCACTATTCATTAACAAGTGCACGTTCTAATGCAGAGCAAAAAGATACAAGTCAAATATGTCCTTCAAACTCTAGGCTCCATGGCAGCTGCCATCCTCCTTCTTCCATTGGCGCTGTTCCATATGAGGATTCTTCAGTGGCTTCTTTTCACACAGTGGTCTTTCCAAGAGCTACCCATGTCTCACATGATCATGATTACAGAAGCATGCAAGGGGCACCTTTCCTGGTGGGTGGCCTCCCCACTAGTGACTCAGGGCAGACCCTTCATTCAGCCCCCTCCGGTAGCCACAGTGACTACAGATGCCTCCCTGATAGGGTGGGGGGCATTATCTGGGCAAGGACAGTCCAAGGCACTTGGCAACCTCACGAGTACCATCTGCACATAAATGTCCTAGAGATGAGATCCGTGCTCTTAGCGTTGCAAGCCCTTCAAGACTCCCTTCCGGGACCACTGCAATCCAAACAGATAATATGTCAGTAGTGTGGTACATCAACAAATAGGGCGGGAACAAATCTTACCCCTTGTGTCGAGAAGCACTCAGACTGTGGCAGTGGGCGATTTTCTCCCAACGTTTTCTAATTGTGACGCACATCCCTGGCAGATCCAACATCATAGCGGACAGGCTCAGCAGAGCTATCCTCATGCCTCACAAGTGGTCTCTGAATCAGGAAGTTGTGGACCTGATCCTCCGCAAATGGGGACAGCCTTGCTGCGATCTTTTTGCCACCCCCATTCAGCAGCAAATGCAGCAACTACTTCTCCCTCCTTCTGCTTCCAGGTCACCTACCCAGGGACACTCTAGTCCACGATTGGCCTCAGAGACTCCTTTATGCATTTCCTCCCTTTCCCCTTATACCAAGACTCATACAGAAAGCAAAGTTGTTGGGTTGCAAAATGATCCTCATTGCCCCCTAATGGCCTCGACAGATTTGGTTTCCGTTCCTACACCTCTATCTTCTTGATCAGCCCTGGACTCTGGACACGATTCCAGATCTACTGGTTCATCAATCAGGCGGGTTGCATCAGTCCCTTCAGACTCTCCAGCTCACAGCTTGGTTGCTCCACTTCCAGCCCTAGCCAGGCTCCCTAGCATTTCCCCAACAGTCCGTGAGATTATCATTTCCTCACATAAGTCCACCACCAGGACTATTTATGCTAGCAAATGGAAACGTTTTTCTTATTGGGCTGAGTCTAGAATGTGGATCCCTTCTCAGCCCCAGTCCATGAGATGCTAGAGTTCCTAGCACAACTGTTTCACTCTGGAGCCGCTTCCGCTACCATTAGGGTGCAATTAGCAGCCATTTCTAATTTTCACATCGGGTTACAGAATTCAAGCATCATGTCTCACAAGCTCTGTAAAGCCTTTTTGAGAGGGACATCTCTTCTTAGACTTCCAGTGAGAGACCCCCCTCCTCTCTGGGACCTTAATCTAGTCCTAACGTCCTTAATTTTGCCTCCTTTTGAACCAGCGGCATCATGCTCCATCAAATTTCTCTCTTGGAAAACACTCTTTCTGGTTGCTATTACTTCAGCCAAATGAGTCTCAGAACTACAGGCACTATGTGTCCATCCCCCTTATCTGGTTTTTCATAAGGATAGAGTTTCTCAGAGGACAAATCCTTCATTTCTTCCCAAAGTCTGCTCTGAACATAATTTAAATCAATCTATAGATTTCCCTGTTTTCTTTCCCAATCATAGCAACAAGGCAGAGTACAAACTTCACCAATTGGACGTGCACAGGCAATTGCGTTTTTACCTTCATAGAACTAAAGAAATAAGAAAATCAGACCAATTGTTTCTGTCTTATGTCTTAAACAAACAAGGTCTCCCAGTTTACAAGGTTACTTTATCTAGATGGCTATCCCATACTATTTCATTTATTTATCAGTTACGGGATAAGGAATTGCCATCTAAACTGAAAGGTCATTCTACTAGGGCATTAGCCACCTCTGTAGCTTTCCAGTCTAGGTTGCGCATGGATTCCATATGTGCAGCTGCTACATGGGCAAATCCTCATACCTTTATTTCTCATTACAAGGTGGATATGGTCTCCCGGAGCAGATATGATTTTGGTTCCACTGTTCCGAAGAGTCTGTTCCACTGAGCCACCCAGGATTTTAGGTGCTAGGGACGCTGTCCCAACCAGCAAGAATGAAGGCGAGATAGACAACTTAACATAAAGAAGTTATGTACATACCATAACATTCCATGTTAGTTGTCTTCATCTCGCCTTCTTTCTTGCGTCCCATCCTCTGTCCCCCTGTCCTAGTGGATCGAGAGGAGTCCTTTTTCACTGGCTGAGTATTCTTTGTTTCCCTCTATTGATTTAGAGTATATGGGAGGTATAAGTCAACCAGTTCTTTTGACTGGTTTATTCTCTTGTTATGTCTGGAGTTAGCTGTTTCAAACAAGATCTGGGTAGCTATCGCTAGGCATTATGGGATAAGGGGTAGCCTCGAGCCAGTAAGCAGCTCTCAAGCTATTGAAGATGGCCGAGTCGAAGCTGAGGATCAGCTCCGATCCCAACCAGCAAGAAAGAAGGCGAGATGAAGACAACTAACATGGAACGTTATGGTAGGTATATAACTTCTTTTTCAGTTCTACAACCTTTGCACTTCGGTCATTGAACTACCTGACCCACTTCACACATCTACAAAGAGATTTCCTCAGGGAGCTTGGAGATGCTCTCCAGGGTGCAGTAGCCGACTCGGTGACTAAGAAGGTGACATCTCAGCTTGCTACCCTCAATTCCATTGTAAACTCGTCCATACACCTCGTGTCTTACGCAGCTGATGCGCTTATGTTCTTTTGCGGAACCCTTTAAATTGTCGTTTGTGAATGCCCCTTTCAATGGTTCCTCCTTATTTGCACCAAAAGTAAAAGAGACCCTCACCAGATGTGAGCAAGACTGTAAGACTCTATCTGCCGTTGGAGTCCCTATTTCTACCCCTACTAGACCTTATTCCATAGGTCAACAGGGTGAGAAGATGTGGTTCCGTAAGACCCAAGGAGCCGTTCTGAACTCACAAGGTGAATCCTCTTCCAGGGGCAGAGGGGGTGGCAATGGCGGAAGACGACACCTACGTGGCAGAGGGGGTCCGCAGAACCAGGGTGACCGGGATCAGTTCCGTGAGAAATCCTCTCAGCGCTCCTGAAAGGAGGCCCCCTCTGTCCTGCTCATGAGGCAGTCAGAGGACATTTGTCTTTGTACCTAGGCACCTGGCTAAATATCTCAGAAGACTGATGGGTACAGAACGTTATATGCAGAGGATAGTCCATCCCCATTCACTCTTATCCTAGACCAACAAAAGGAATCCCAGACGGTTCCACCCAGTCTACGGGATGTAGCATCCATAGAGGTCCAGAAACTATTGCAAAAAATGGTCATCCAGCCAATCCCATCAGACCAGCAAGGATCCGGAACTTACTCAAGGTTCTTTTTGGTACCAAAGAAGACAGCGGACTGGAGACCTATTCTGGACCTCAGCAGGCTCAACAAATATGTGGTGAAGATGAAGTTCTGGATGGTCACACTTCAGTCCATTCTCCCGTTTTCAGGGAAGGACGATTGGATGTGCTCTATCAATCTACAGGATGCGTACTACCATATAAAAATGGCCAGGCCATCCAGGGATCATCTGCACTTCCGTCTGGGAGCCAGTCATTTCCAGTTTCAGGCACTGCCCTTTGGTCTCACTACAGCCTCCGGAGTGTTCACCAAATGCATGGCAGTGGTCATGGCTCACTTGAGGCATTCAGGAATCCAGGTGATGTTAAGTTGTCAATCTCGCCTTCATTCTTGCTGGATGGGTTGAAGACGCTCTCGGCTCTCCGACTCTAGCTTAAGCAGAGAACTCCTTTTTTTAGCTGCGGCTCAGCAGCCTATCCCCCCCAAAGGCGGGAACTACCTCAGATCTGTTTTTAGCGCTTTTTAAGGAAAATTTTGCCAGCACAGAGGTAAGTTTTTTTCTTGTTAAAGTTTAAAAAGAAGTTTTTAGTTAGGTTTAATTCAGTGTCAGGTTAGTTAGCCTGTATTTAGTACAGCCAGCCCCCCTTCCCCCTTCCACTTTAGCTTTTTTTTCCCAGTTTTTTTTTTGTCAAAGTTTTTCCCCAAGTTAGTTCCCCCTGTTATATTGTCTGTGTACCCTTGTAGTAGTGTGTTGTTGGGTTGTGTGTTTAATATCCTTTGATGTGTGTCTAGGGGAAGTTCAGGTCTAGGCTTTCAAAAGTGTGACCAGTGCTGTCAGAAAATGTCCCTGACAGGCGGTCACACTTCTTGTGTGTATTGGGTGGGGCCTTTGCATACTTTTGCTCACCCTGCTCCTGTGGTTGTGTCATGCCTTTGAAGAGAGAGATGTGGGAAAGGAGAGGAAGAAGTTGATCCTCGAGGTCCTCCTAAAACCTGAAGGTTCTCCTCCTAAGCCAGACAGGGCTCAGGCTACAGTGTCCAAGCCCTCCGGGGGTGCTCGGCCTCCCAAAGTGGCTCGGAACCCGTCCCGGATCGATGTTCATACTGGCTGGCTGGGATACTTGGTCTGCTGCGATCTCTGAATATGCGTACTCCTATCGGCTCCGACTACTATTGCCTTGTGTCCGGGCGGGCTGGGCTCGACAGCCTATCAACACATCCTCCGAGAGAGATCCTCTTCTCCCTGATAATTCAAGGGACTTGCGATGGCTGGGGCCCGTAACTTTCGGCGTCCTCTTTCTGCCCTAATATTCCAGCTTCCCTCCCGGGTTCCCCTCTTTTGTCGGAGGAGCCCATCCCAGGCTTTTGGAGATCTTCAGGCCAGGCTGTCTGACTCACGGAGGTGGTAAGCAGGCTCATGAGCTAATCTGAGCACTTCTCCTTGGCCCCCTCAGCCGTCTCAACAGACTTGGCTATAGCCCGATTCTTGAGATTTTGACGTCGACTCCCTGTCCAGACCTGGGCATCCTTCCCGACCATTGAGACCCGGTTTGCCGATTTCCTCCCACGCCGGCTCAGCACTCCTCGGCTCGATCTCCTCCTTCCTCCTTGCCTTGACCCTTCCGCACTTCCCCTAGCCAGGCTACCAATGATTTCCTGCTGGTGGCAACGGACCCTTGTCCTGCCCGCTTCAGCTCTCGGAGGCTCTGTGCTGTGCCGACATGACCTCCTTTCTTCTGGAGTTGGAGCCAACCATCTCTCCTTTCTTGGGCGGGGTGTTCAGGTCTGATTTCCCTCATCTCCTGTCTCGAGAATGTCTTGGTCTCTGCCCCTGGTCAGTCTAGCCTCCCTCACTGGTCAGTATTTCAGTACAGCATCTTGCCCAGGTCGAACACCTCAGGCCGCCTCATCGCAGCCTCCCTTTCCCCGCAGGAATTTCCTCCTCTTCGAGAGTTTCTCCCTCCCCGCAGGGATGGTCCCTGTGAAGGGCGTCCTGACCCTCTAGGGACACCTCCCTGAGTCTACTACATCTGATACCCGACTTAGATCTGTCGGAGAGGGGTTCTGGTGATACCTGGGGATGTCATAGAATCTGTTCCTGGAGGCCCCTCCCATTGGCCCCACCGAGGGAGTGACCCTCATACTCCTCATCGAGATACCTGGGCCTTGACCCCGACCCTCCAGGTCCTGGAGTGTCAAGCCTTTCTCCCCACTCATGCAGACCCTGGCTCTTCTTTCTGTCTTGTTCTCCCAGATTCTGTGGAAGAGCTGCCAGAGGCGTGGCACAGCTCAGATGCTTCCTGTCCAAACAGTTCCTGTCCAAAAGGGACTCTGGATTGTTATGTAGTGTGGTGGTGGCCTGTCAAAAGTGTTCAGCGGATGGGGGTGTATGGTGGTGGATGCTAATAAGAAGGACCTGGCATGGATAGGATCTGAAAACGGATGTTTTCTTCAGCGACTCTTGGAAGCGTATTCTGAACAGGCCTGTCACTTCACTTCAGCGAGGAACTGATATTCTCAAGGATCCTTAGTCCAGGCCCCCAGCCAGCTGCTGGGGAGATATTCTCAATACCCTGTTGCTTCGTTGAATTGATATCTAACTGCTCCAGGCGGCTTTAGCATCGAGGGCAGCGATGGGTCCAGCAGAGACGCAGGCACTGGTGTGCTCCATATCACCACAGGGGATCATTTTGCTGTAGAGATACGAGACCCCTTGGTGTTAGCTTTCTTTGACACCCCCTGGATACGCACCGGCTGTAATTTTGCAGACCATCAGATACTTTGACCAGATGTGAACTTGCTTCCCAAGCGCTTTCAGCGTTGGAAAGGGGACTGGCTTCTAGACCATATCCAAAGGGAGAGAAGGTAACAATGTGGTTCAGTAAAGTTTCCAAGGAGCTACAGGGACCTGCCAAGGCAGAGTACCTAGAGGAGGAGTCCGAACAGCCCAAGGAGCAGCCCTAGAGGCAGGCCTCGGTTACTTCAGAGGAGGGTAGAAGGGCAGAGTGTTTCCAGCATCCCTGAGGGGGTCCCGACGCTGTCCACAACAGCGGTCGTACAAAGAAGCCCTAGACTACCCAAGTAGCCTGCAAATCCTTATCACAAGAGAAATTATCCTTTGATCAGTTTCAATTTCCTTACTTGGTCGACTGGCTCCTTATCACCCCCACCAGGCATCTGCTTATTTGGATAAGGGATGCTACCAGGGATCTATGTTCACAGCTGGGCATTACGATAAATTTGGAAAAGTCTGCCTTATTGCCGTTGCAGCGTACAGTCTTTATAGGAGCAGACTTGGACACGGTCAGCATGTCCCTGAAGCTCCCTCCCAAAAGGGTTATTGTTCTCCAACAACAGATTGTGGATCTCCCGTCAAAGCGAAAAGTACCAGCATCACAGATTCTCAAACTGCTCGGCACAATGGCAGCAGCAATTATTGCAATACCCATTGTGAGATCCCACATGCACATTTTTCAGTGGGTGCTTGTCACACAATGGACCTTTCAGGAATTACCCTTGAATCATCTAGTCTTGATTACCGACTCTTGCAAGAAAGACCTTCGCTGGTGGCTAACATCAGAAACAGTGACTATGGGCCACCCATTTGTTCTTCCCTCTTCAGTTGCAACGGTGACCACGGACGCCTCCCTGATCGGGTGGGGGCATTTTCAGGGACAGACAGCCCAAGGTACTTGGCAGGCTCATGAGGCTCATTTGCACATAAACATCCTGGAGATGAGAGCGGTTCTTCTAGCGTTGCAGGCTTTCAAGACTCTGTCCCCCCCTCGGCACGATTGCAATCCAGTCGGACATGTCGGTTGTCTGGTACGTCAACAAACAAGGAGGAACCAAATCCTACTCCCTGTGTTGAGAGGCTCTGAGATTATGGAATTGGGCAGAGTCCACCCAGAGTTTTCTGATTGCAATGCACATCTCGGTAAAATTCAATAATAGCGGACAAACTCAGCAGAGCTGTTCTGCGAAGTAGCGGAAAAGATTTTCCACAGATGGGGTCAGCCTTGCTGCAACCTTTTTGCCACCTCCACAAACACCAAGTGCAGCAACTACTTTGCCCTGATCCCTCAATAGGGTCAGCCACAGAGGGACGCTCTGGCCCATGATTGGCCTCCAGGACTGTTTTATGCTTTTTCCCCCTTCCCGCTGATTCCCAAAGTATTGCAGAAAGCCAGTTTCCTGGGCAGGACACTAATCTTAATTGCCCCCCCTGTTGGCCTTGTCAAATTTGGTTTCCCTCATCTACTAGAGGAGCCTTGGATCCTGGACCCATTGCCGGATCTGTTGACCCATTCGTCAGGAGCTCTTCATCCCTGTCTTCAGTCCATCAAACTGACAGCTTGGCTGCTCCAATTCCTAGAATAGCCAGGTTCCAGAATCTATCAGCAGAAGCACGACATATCCTTTTGTCGTCACACCAATCATCTACTAGGAAACTTTACCTCAGTAAGTGAAAAAGGCTTTCCATTTGGGCGCAACAGAATAGTATTGACCCTTTCCAGGTGTCTATAGCAGATGTACTGGAATTCCTAACTAAACTATTCAGTGAAGGAGCTGCAGCAGCAACCATTTAGTCCAACTCGCTGCTATTTCTAATTTTCATTTAGGGGCAGCCAAAAATGGTATCATGTATCATAAGCTGGCTAAGGCTTTTTTGAAAGGTACTATGCACTTAAAACCACTGATCAGATCTCTCCCACTACTCTCTGGAACCTAAATCTAATCTTGTCCAAAATTATTCTTCCGCCCTTTGAACCCGTCTCTTCTTGTGAGCTGAAGTTTCTTTCATGGAAGACTATATTCTTGGTGGCTATTACATCGGCACATAGAATTTCAAAATTGCAAGCCGTTTCCATCAAACCGCCCTACCTAATATTTCATAAAGATATTTCCCTCAGGACGAATCCATCGTTTCTACCCAACGTATGTTCCGAATTTACACTGAATCAGATGATTGAATTACCCGTTTTCTTTCCTAACCATTTAAACCAGTTGGAATATATGCTTCACAAACTTGATATGCATAGACAACTTCGATTTTATTTGGACAGAACAAAAGATCTCAGAAGGACTGATCGGCTGTTCGTCTCCTTCTCAGACTCAAGAAAAGGTACACCTGTGTCCAAACCTAACTTATCGAAATGGCTCTCTGATTGTATCTCATTTATCTACAGTAAAGCAGGTATTGCATTACAGAACAAGGTCAAGACTCATTCTACAAGGGCAGTTTTTACTTCTGCAGCCTTCTTGCCTATAGATTCTATTTGTGCAGCTGCCACCAGGTCAAATCCACATACTTGTATATCTCATTACAAAGTGGACAAGGCCTCTAGGGACAGAGGTTCATTTGGATCTGCTGTCCTGAAGCAGGTACTCCCGTGAGCCACCCAAAATTGTGGTGCTGGGGACACTACCCATCAGTAAGAATGAAGGCGAGATTGAACAACTTCACATTAAGAAGTTATATACTTACCATAACGTTCCATGTGAGTTGTTACTCTTGCCTTTATTATTACGACCCTCCCTCCTACCCCCTTCCTATGTCTGGAAGCACGAGAGGTATCACTTGGTTTGGTTTTGGTTTTCTTGAAGAAGTTTACTTTTACCCTGGATGTATGATTTCCTCAATCTGGGATAGGTTTCTACTCTAGTTGGCAGCAAACAAGATCTGGGGAATGTAGTGGTGCACTGTGGGATAGGGCTTGGCCTTGAGCTGTTAAGAGACCTCAAGCTTTGCTATTTGGCCGAATCAGAGCCTATGTTCGGCTCCAAACCCATCAGTAATAATGAAGGCAAGAGTAACAACTCACATGGAATGTTACGGTAAGTACATAACAACTTATTTCCCTTAAGAGCACACAGAGATCACAGTCAGTCTGGGGCTGGTTTCTGCTTCTTTCTCCAGATCTCCAATAAGACTTCCCACTGGCACAGCTATAGGGTTAAGATCTCATCCGAGTGATCAAGCCAAAGCCTGCAGCACTTTCTTTGTCCAACCAATGCTTCGTGTCCCTGCTCAAGTAGCTGACGCACACAATTTTTTAATTTGATTTATTTACAAACACACAGACACTCCTGAGGAAGGCTGGCACAGGTTTACTAGCTAAGCCCCATTCTTCCCAGTCTATAAGGTAGATGTTCTTCGTGTTTCACTGTTGTAGTCATTACATTTTGGTAATCTGCTGACAGGTTGCCCTCAGTCGGCCTGAGTAACAAAGTCTTGGGTCCTGCATCGGTTGCTGTCCCTTCTTCCATGACGTCAGGTTGTCAGGGGTATAAAACATGCAGCCGACACCATTACATCGGTCTTTCTTGCCGTGCGGTGCCCGAACCAGAAGCAGTTCGCAAGTACCGGTCGGCCGACTCCTGAAATTTTCGTTTTTGAGTTACAGCTCCGAAGTCTTCAACTTAAAGCTAAGTACCCCATTGGGGAACCTTTTCTTGCTCCTTACTGATGTCAGTAAAAGTTAATAACTGCATTACTTGTGGAAAGCAAATACCTCATAAAGATTTTCACTTAAATTCACCCTTATCATCCCTCAGCAAACCTGTGATGGATGTCATCTTGGACGCGAGGAGACCTAGTACTAGAAAATCTTATGCTGACAAATGGAAAAGATTCTGTGCCTGGAAACAAACTTTAGGAATAAGCACATCAGTGCCCAATTTACCTCAGATTTTGGAATACTTAACTGAGATGCTTCACAAGGGCCTGTCTTTTTCCTCCATTAAAATCCACGCCTTAGCTATTTCAGCTCACTATAACACAGAACCACCCCTCTTCTCTCATCCTCTGCTCAAGCAGTATCTCAGAGGGGCAAAAACTTGAGACCACCCAAGATAGCTCCTACCCCTGCCTGGGACCTTAACTTTGTTTTGGAGAAACTCACTCTACCTCCTTTCGAGCCAGCTGCTACTGCAGACTTAAAGTCTCTTTCTTGGAAAACAGTCTTCCTTTTAGCAGTCACTTAAACTAGAAGGATCTCTGAATTACAGGCCCTTATGGCAGTGGAGCCTTTCATCATCTTTCATGCGGACAGGGTATCTCTCAGGACCAATCCATCCTTCATGCCCAAGGTGGTTTCCAGTGTTTCTCTTAATCAGTCCATTCATTTGCCAACCTTCTTCCCCAATCCACAGAACAAAGGGGAACAGATTCTACATTCCCTGGATGTGCACAGACAACTAAGATTCTACTTGGACAGAACTAAATCTTGACGAAAATCTGAACAATTGCTGGTGTTTGCTGCAGGGACAGAGGGGAAGGCTATTTCAAAACAAACCATTTCTAAATGGATAAGCCATTGCATTCATTTCTGCTATAAGCACCATGGAAAACCTATCCCTCAGGGGATCAGATCTCACACCACCAGGGCTGCATCTACTTCTGCAGCCTTTCTTAGGTGTTCCTACCAGGGATATCCTAGAAGCTGCTACCTGGAGTTCTGTACATTCTTTCACCAAGCACTATCATTTACCAATTTTCTCTAAATCCAGAGCTGGCTTTGCCACTGCTGTCTTGCAGGGCCTTATAATTGGCCCTAATGCTGTATAAACTCCTCCTCCCAACCATAGCTTTGGGAATCTACCCAAATGTAATGCCTGTAGCAGTGAAACATGAAGAACATAGTGCAGTTGTGTACACTTATCATAAAAGTAGATGTTCGAGTGTATTCACTGTTGCAGTCCTGGTTACCCTCCCTCCAGCCCCCTAGGTTTTTCTGACTATACCTCTCCTTTTCTTTACTATGCTTAAAAGCATTTTTGGTGTATTTGCTTTTGGTTGGAGGTATACCTTTGTGTTTTTGTGTTTATTTGCTTCCCATGAGGGGGCACTTGACGTCTGGGGCAAGAAAAACTGATGTAATGGCGTCGGCTGCATGTTTTATACCCCTGATGACCTGACGTCATGGAAGAAGGGACAACAACCGATGCAGGACCCAAGACTTTGTTAATCAGGCAGACTGAGGGCAACCTGCCAGCAGATTACCCAAATGTAATGACTGCAACAGTGAATACACTCGAACATCTACATTTATGGTAAGTGTACAGAACTGTACTTTATCACTGCCACCATCCACTACTTATCATCTACTATTAAGACCCTTACAAAGGGTGACCAGTCCACTGTGTAATGTTACTATTATCCAAATGGTAAGTGGGACCAGCACCAAGGCTGTTTAGGAGTGACCTGTACAGGGTCACCAAATACATATGCAAGTACTGTAAGAGCTTAAATATGTCTCACAAATATCAGCCACAAAGATAGGTTTAAATATGTTTAATAATAAAAGAACAAGACAATACTCAATCAACACAGTAACTACAGAGTTCAGAATCACAGGAAATATTTTAAAACAACATTGCAGGACAGTCTGTGATAAATACGGAAAACATCTAGACTAATCTTTACTATATTCCTATCTGTATTTAAAATGTACTCTGCCCTAAATAACTTACAGAGCAAGAGAAATGCAGATGATGGATGTTTCTAGGTCCAAGACACAATACAAAATGCACACTCTGTCTCTGAGAAAGTTCTTAAATTGATATCACATATTACTACTGGTTAGCCTGGATGACATCACTCTTTGTTACCTGCTTTCAGTTCCCAGCCCAACAGAAACTTAACAAAATTTAACATTTCTGTGTGGAAAATACATATCTGTCAGATGTTTGCTCAGAACTGGAAGTTGTAAAACAATTAAACACTTTTACATTTGAAACCTAGTAATTACATCTGTTTCAAGACAATAGGAAAACCTCTAGCTCTAGACATTGTATCTGCTTACTGAGAAATAACACAATTGTGAAACACTTACTTTTCAACTTATTTTCTTGACGTTTTACAAGTTAGCTCTGTATGTTCCAGATTGTACTATTAAAACATACATTTGTACAGGTATATAGTTTATATACATTTCTGTTCTTTTCCAGTAGGGTACACTGTGGGTACATTCTTGAAGCTCAGTACACAACATACAGTTCTGTATAAATCATAGCAATATGATGACATAGAATTATTTACAAAATTCCAGCTAGCTGGGTTGGCAGCATCACAGAAGGATCAACTCATTTCACTTGCCCTTTTCCCCTAAAATAAAAATAAAATAATCCTTCAACTCTTTATTAATTGCTGTCTATAATTTATCCTCTGGTTGATAAAAAATGTGCCAAACCTATATATAAAACTAAATGGTCTAAAAACATTTTCACTGCTTATATCTTGCTGTCCATATTCAAAAGCTAGAACTTCTAGTTTTTCATTTTTTCATTTTTTGTATCGTCTTTTGTTTAGTGTCTTCCACATACCCTTAGCTGTCATAACAGAATCTTTTTAAATCCATACTTCATTTTATAGGTTCATGGGTAGGTACTAGGCTGTCGACCCAAAGGCCTACGTAAGCTTAACTAGCAAGGTTCCATAGCTTACGCCACCCAAGAAAGTTATTTTCCTGTGCCACTGTCGAGCAGAGACACAGAAGTGATCCCCGGGGTGTATTTCCTGTTTCCCATCCACTTGTCAAGATTTTTTTTGAAGAGTGCTAATGAAGAACTTTGCTTGACATAGATGGGTAGCTTGTTCCAGAGTATAGGAAGTATCTGGGACAAGAATCTATCCCTCCAGTGTGTCCTGTTTATTGTGGTCACAAGGTTTAGGTGCCTAGAGCGTGTAGCTCGGAGGGATTGGGATTTCTTTAGGTGTAACATGTCCAACAGCTCTGGGTTTGACATAGCTTTATTTGTTAGGCAGAGATCACATCAGAGTAGGCGATATTCTACGGAGTAAAGCTGGAGTTTTTTGAGGCGGTCAGTGCAGGGCATTTGTTTGAGGCCAGTAATTGTCTTTGTGAGGTACTTCTGTGGCCTTTCCAGCTGCTGCAGATGTCTTGTGAGGTACATTCCAAAAGGGGCGTTGTACTGTATAATGGGTCTAATGAGTGACAAGTAGAGGAGAAGAATGACCTCTTTTTTCTTGGGTGAGAACCCTTTTATGACGAGGTGTGCCACGTAGAAGGACTTCCTGACTACTGTGGCGATGTGACTATCAAAGGAGAGACTACTGTCCACCTAGGTCCCAAGGTCTCTTATCACGCATTCGGTGTTAAGTAGATTGCTGCCTATGTGGTAGTTCATGGGTACAGAGTTTTTACCAAAGGGGATGACACTGCAATTTTTGGCATTGAGCTTGAGGCCATGGCTCTGACACCAGGCATCTGTCTCAGTGAGGCCCTTCTGTAGGATGTCCACATCATTTGGGGACTTGACTACGGCTCCTAGTTTGCAGTCATCTGCGAACTTCATTAGCCTGAGGCCTTCTGTGTTAGCCTGTACTTCAGAGAAGTAGATACCAAACAGGAGAGGTCCCGGGATGGAACCCTGTGGTACACCACTTGTCACTGCTTTGAGGTCTGATTTGGAGTCTGCAACTTTTACAGTGTGGGTTCTGTCAGTGAGCCAGTTGACAACCCATCTTGTGACATAGGGATTTATACCTAGTTTAGTGAGTTTAGCTATAATTCCAGAATGGGGGATGGTGTCGAAAGCCGTAGCGAGGTCAAGATAGGCTGTGTGAACCACCTTACCCTCATCCACGGCTTTGGTGACTGCCTCAAAGAAGTCGATCAGGTTCAGGAGGCATGATCTGCCTTTCACAAACCCGAACTGGGTGGGATCCAGAGTTTGGAGGTTACCAATGTCTTTGTTTATGAGTTCCATGATGATACGTTCCATGGCCTTGCAGACCAGGCACATCAGGCTAATAGGTCGATAGTTCCTGGGGTCAGTGGTGGCTCCCCCTTTGTGGAGTGGGATAACTATTGCTGTGCGCCATTCAGTGGGCACAAAGCCTGATGCGAGGCTATTATTGAACATGGTGCTTAAGTGGGGAGCCAGTTCGTTCTGAAGTTCGTGTAAAACGCAGCCTGGGATGTTGTCCAGTCCCATGGATGCTGTGTTTTTGACTTTAGAGAGTGCAGCTTTTACCTGTGTAGTTGTGATTACAGGGACTCTGCATTCTTCCTGTATAGATATGGGCCTTTTAAGGGGTGAGAGGGGGGTAAAGTTAGCACTGAACCTATCTTCCAGGATGTTGACAATATCAGTTCGTTCTGTAATTATCCTGCCTTTGTGCTGTAACTCAGAGCAGATCTGGGTGTTGCCATCTAGATTCTTGGCATAGCTATAGAATGCTTTGTGGTTGTCCTTGGATTTAGTGGCGATTTTGTTTTTGTAGCTAGCTAGATTTTATTGCATTCCCATAATTATGGGTTTTGCTGAACTAATTCATGGGTGGGTACACCTTTGTTTTATCTTCGTTAATGTTATATCCCGAAAAGACTTGAAACCATCTCAGAATGTTCCACAACACTGAGATGTCCTTTTCTGGTTTTATCGGGTACAAAATAATATTGTCTGCAAGTAAAGCCAACCTTTCTTGATTACAGTACCACCAATTATATCTTTGAATATTAGAGTCCCTTATTTTCTTTGCCAATGGCTCTAAATATAATGTGAATAACAAAGGGAAAAGAGGACACATCTGCCTGGTTCCCTGTTCAGACACAACTTATCACAGAGGACCCCTCCCACTGTGATATTTGCCTCCTGTCCCTCATATGTCCTACTAATTAACCTTATTATTGTATCAGGGAATGCAAATGCATCAATTGCCCTACTGATTAAAATTCCAGCTTGCTCTGTTGAATGCTTTCTCTTCGTCAAAACCTACCAACATTTCTTTTTCTGTCCTCTTTCCTCTTTCTTCTTTTACAGTTTTGAGAAATATAGGCAATGCAATGATAAAAAGGAGCCTGGTTAAAAAGGCATTACAAAGTTAAAATCAATGTGCTTTTTTAATTCTTGCATGGAGAAATGATTGATTTAAGGACCTTAGATTGATTAGTTTTAAGGGAGAGCAAGTAAATGAAAAAGAATATTGAATATTAAGAGGCTTTGCTTTTCTAGTACATGCATGTATGTATACTAAGTAGCAATTCTGTAGTTGGTCTTCATATCTCCATAGAGACAATTTGAGGAAGAGAAATTGGAGATAGTATGGTGGAAGGGGATTGGCTGAGGGAAAAGAAAAACAAAAAGAAAAGAGAAATAGACTAGGACATAATGTTCTCTGACTACAATCAGGGGTTTCCCAGCTGTGGGAGCTTAAAAGATAATACAAAACCAGTTTGACTTGAAGTAAAGTTTTCTCTGTTTTTTAAAAAAATAATGGTGATACTAATATAATGGGTGCTTTTGTTATGCTTTTTTTTTTTTTTTTTTTTTTTTTCTCCTTTCTCTGTGTTCACTTTTAAGAAACGAGTATTGCAGTGGGAAAAAAGGAAGAAGAGAAGAGGGGGAGAGGAAGGGTTTGGTTAAGAGGGTATGACAAAAGAAAAATCAGTGTGCTTTTTCCCATGCCTGGATGGGAAATGACTGGATTAAAGCCCTATGTTTTATCCATTAACAAGTTTATTACAAAGCATGTAAATGAAAAAGAATATTGAACCATTATAAGGCTTTTTTTCTGGTAAACACGGTACCCTCAGCAGTTTTGTGTCTGGTTTGCATGTCACTAGAATTTGTTAGAGAATTTGCTTGGATAAAGTGTTTACTGAAAGTAGTCAAGTGTTTTTTTTCAGCTGGGAGAGATGTAAAGATAGACAAAATCAAGTAGTACTTACTAACAGCACAGGCTGTACCATGCATCTTAGCATGACTAACCTTTCTCTTTGGTTTACTCAAGCCTGTCTTTGTGGATTACTCTAGCCTGTCTTTGTGGCTATCAACTTAAAGCTTTTGTTCTTATTAGGAAGCAAAGACTTCAATATTTGACAGTGTACTTAGTTTTGTGTGTTATTATTATGTTAATAGATTTTAGGGGGGTTTGTTCTGTTTGAGGGCTTTCAAAAATACAAAAAGGTGTGATAGATGTGGCATAGGCACAAATGGATATGACAAGAAACTACTGTATAAAAGGGTTCACATTTAATATTTCGAGGGAAGGTTTGGCGACCACAGAATGTTGAATTATGAATGAATGACCCATGTTGCCGTACCTTCAGTTGTGTGAGTCCCAGTTCAGCAAATGCACAGTGCATTCAGACAGATGCAGTCGATCTTTTAACTAGAGATCATGGTACAGTGGGGATCAGGAAATTTACCCTTTTCCCACTGTAGTGCTATCTTGGAGTTGGAATATATAATGTGCTGGGGGTGTCGGGAGCACAGCACCCATGGGGGGGCAGTGGAGCTTGCCCCTCCTGCAAAATCGTGTCACGTAGTGTGCAGTGTTGGACTGCATACCATGGATGTCGAGAAAGGTCGAATTCGCAATAGATTTTAGGGGGGTTTGTTCTGTTTGATGGCTTTCAAAAATACAAAAAGTTGTGTTAGGTGTGGCTTAGGTGCAAATGGATATGACAAGATACTACTGTATAAAAGGGCTTACATTTGAAATTTCAAGGGAAGGTTTGGCGACCACGGAATGTCAAATTATGAATGGATAACCCATGTTGCCGAACCTTCAGTTGTGCAAGTCCCGGTTCAATGAATGCACAGTGCATTCACACAGATGCAGTCGATCTTTTAACTAGAGATCGTGGTACAGTGGGGATCAGGAAATTTACCCTTTCCCCACTGTAGTGCGATCTTGGAGTTGGAATATATAATGTGCAGGGGGGTGTGGAGAACACAGCACCCGTGGGGGGACAGGGGAGCTTACCCCTCCTGCAAAATCATCATGTCACATAGTGTGCAGTGTTGGACTGCACACCATGGATGTCGAGAAAGGTTGAATTTGCAATAAGAAGTGTGTTTGCTTCATTCTCACATTTGCGACTTTGTGTGTGTTCAACGTTTTGATCAACATTTAAGGTGGGTCTATCATGTGAGTGTCGACTAATATGATAGTAAACCGTATAAAAGACCAACTCCTGCTGAACAGTATATGCATGTAACATAAAAGTTAGAACTAGACATTTGACCAAAAAGCTGCTATACATAAAAAGTAAGTATATAAGAAAGTGATGCTTTTTGTAATGTCTTTCAGTATGAGTGGTCTTTGAGATAAATATAAAAAAGAAAGAGTTGTGAACTATATTAAAATATGTAGAGTCCAAATAGCAGTGCTACAAGAGACACATCTGGAAAGAACTGAGCATATAAATTTGATAAATCTTTTCAGGATGGTTATTCAATGGAATATCATGGTTATTCAATGGAATATCTGGGGCAAAGGAAAAGAGGAGTATAACTGCAACAGGAGCTGCAGTGATGATAGAAGAAGGAAAAAAAATAATAATGGGGAGCTGCTGTAATGATAGAAGAAGGAAAAAATAATAATGGAAGATACATAATACTAAGGGACTACTGGGTAGGGAGGAGGATTACACTGGCATGCATTTACATCCCACCTAAAACTGCTATAATGGAGCTTAAGAAAATTTTGGGAGTAATAATCAGCTTTCAGCAAGGGATATTACTGTCTGGGGGACATAGAAGGGAAAATATAACAAAGGAGGGTAGATTTTTGAAGAAATTTATGAAAATGTTTGGCATGGAAGATGTGAATTCAGTACTAGGAGTTTGGAGTGAATTTACATATTATTCACCAAGATACAAAAACTGGGGTAGGCTAGATAGATTTTATATCTCACAGGAACATGTGCATTTAATTGAAGGTCTTGAAATGCATCAAATTACTATTTCAGATAATGGGCCAATAATAACTAAAATAAAAATGCAAGGTAATGAAATAAAAAGAGACAGTGGCACTTTCCCCCCTATCTGTTGAAAAAGGAGGAATTTAAGGAATAGGTTTTGGAATTAATTCAGGAGCTATTAGAGAAGATAGAATTTTCTTCTGAAAATGTAGCTAGGGAGTGGGATAAAATTAAAGTGGAGTTTAAAACTAGGGTGAAAATAAAAGAAAGGGAGATGTGGTTAAGAAGCAGCAAGAATTATTTAGAGGGACTGACAAATGTTAAAGTATTGCAAAATAGGGGTAATCTGTCAGAACAAGAAAAGAAGCAACTGCAGAATGCTAAACAGAAAGTAAGGGATTACCTCGATAATATGCACAAATTTAGAAAGATTGCCGTTAAGCAACTGTTTTTTGATAAGAATTCTAGAGGACAAAAACTTTTAGCACAACAACTCGGGCAACAGAAAGTGGAAGGGGCTGTCATCAAGCTTAAGGAGCCTATAACAAGGAAGATAACGAGATCCTGTAGAAGTATTAGAAATATTTCGGAAATGTTATGAAAGCTTGTATAAAGCAGAGAAATATGGAAATCAAGAAAAGGTACAAATGGGAATGTTTATGGAAGAATTACATATGCCACGATTAGAGGTAGATGAGGCTGAATTACTAACAGTTATCCTGTGTATAACCAATCTACAGGAAAGTCCCCAGGAATAGATGGTATTCCTGTGGAAGTTTGGAAGTTAGGAGGGGGAAAAAAACTGATAAAGATCTGGAAGGTTTTGTTTAACAGTATTTTAAGAGGAGAAGTACCAGCATCCTGGAAAATGTTGGTGGTAACGGTAATACCTCTTCTTCTTCTTCTTTCGGCTGCTCCCGTTAGGGGTCGCCACAGCAGATCAACAGTTTCCATTTCCTCCTTCCTCTGCATCTTGCTCTGTCACACCAACCACCTGCATATCCTCTCTCACCACATCCATAAACCTTATCTTAGGCCTTCCTCTTTTCCTGTTACCTGGCAGCTTCATCCTTAGCATGTTTTTCCCAATATACTCTGCATCCCTCCTCAGCACATGTCCAAACCAACGTAATCTTGCCTCTCTGGCTTTGTCTCCAAACCTTCCAACCTGGGCTGACCCTCTAATATACATATTCCTAATCCTGTCCATGCTCGTCACACCCAGTGGAAATCTTAACATCTTCAACACTGCCATGTCAAGCTCTGACTCCTGTCTTTTTGTCAATGCCACCGTCTCCAACCTGTATAACATAGCTGGTCTCACTACCCTCGTGTTGACCTTCCCTTTCACTCTTACTGATACTCATCTTTCACAAATTACTCCTGACACTCTTCTCCACCCATTCCATCCTGCCTGTACTCACTTCTTCACCTCTCTTCCACACTCACCATTACTCTGAACTGTTGATCCCAAGTACTTAAAGTCATTCACGTTGCCACCTCTACTCCCTGCATCCTCACCATTCCTCTATCCTTCCTCTCATTCACACACATATATTCTGTCTTAGTGCTGCTGACCTTCATTCCTCTTCTCTCTAGAGCATATATCCACCTCTCCAGGGTCTCCTCCACCTGTTCCCTACTCTCACTACAGATCACAATGTCATCTGCAAACATCATAGTCCAAGGGGACTCCTGTCTGATCTCGTCTGTCAACCTGTCCATCACCATTGCAAATCAGAAAGGGCTCAGAGCTGATCCTTGATGTAATCCCACCTCCACCTTAAACGCATCCGTCACTCCCACCACAGACCTCACCGCTGTCACACTACCCTCGTACATATCTTGTACCACTCTTACATACTTCTCTGACACTCCCGACTTCCTCATACAATACCACAACTCCTCTCTAGGCACCCTGTCATATGCTTTCTCTAAATCCACAAAGACACAATGCAACTCCTTCTGACCTTCTCTGTACTTCTCCATCAACACTCTCAGAGCAAACATCGCATCTGTAGTGCTCTTTCCTGGTATGAAACCATACTGCTGATCACTAATCATCACCTCCCTTCTTAACCTAGCTTCCACTACTCTTTCCCATAACTTCATGCTGTGACTGATCAGTTTAATCCCTCTGTAGTTACTACAGCTCTGCACATCACCCTTATTCTTAAAAATCTGTACCAAAACACTTTTTCTCCATTCCTCAGGCATCCTCTCACTTTCCAAGATTTCATTAAACAATCTAGTTAAAAACTCCACTGCCATTTCACCTAAACACCTCCATTCTTCCACAGGTATGTCATCTGGACCAACAGCCTTTCTGTTCTTTATCCTCTTCATTGCTATCCTTACTTCCTCCTTGCTAATCCACTGCACTTCATGATTCACTATCTGCACATCATCCAACCTTCTCTCCCTCTCATTCTCTTCATTCATCAACCCCTCAAAGTACTCTTTCCATCTGCTCAACACACTCTCTTCGCTTGTGAGTACGTTTCCTTCATTATCCTTTATCACCCTTACCTGCTGCACATATTTACTAGCTCGGTCCCTCTGTCTAGCCAATCGGTACAGGTCCTTTTCTCCCTCCTTAGTGTCCAACCTTTTATACAACTCTTCATATGCCTTATCCTTAGCCTTCGCCACCTCTCTCTTTGCCATGCACCTCATCTCCTTATACTCTTGTCTACTTTCTTCATCTGTTTGACAATCCCACTTCTTCTTCGCCAACCTCTTTCTCTGTATACTCTCCTGTACTTCTTCATTCCACCACCAGGTCTCCTTGTCCTCCTTCCTCTTTCCAGATGTCACACCAAGCACCCTTCTAGCCATCTCTCTTACTAGCTCTGCTGTAGTTACCCAGCTATTTGGTAACTCTTCACTGCCACAGTAACTCTTCCCTGAACATCACCTCACAATTACCCTTTTTCAATTTCCACCATTTGATCCTTGGTGCTGCCCTCACACTCATCCTCCTCTTCTTGATCACCAATGTCATCGTACAAACTACCATCCTATGCTGCCTAACTACACTTTCCCCTGCCACCACTTTACAATCTCTAATCTCCTTCAGATTGGCCCTTCTACATAAGATATAATCCACCTGTGTGCATCTTCCTCCACTCTTGTATGTCACCCTATGCTCCTCACTCTTTTTAAAATACATATTCATCACAGCCATGTCCATCCTTTTCGCAAAATCCACTACCATCTGACCTTCTGCATTCCTTTGCTTAACACCATACCTACCCATCACTTCCTTGTCCCCTCTGTTCCTTTCACCAACATGCCCATTGAAATCTGCTCCAATCACCAGTCCCTCACCCTTGGGTACAGTCATCACCACTTCATCCAACTCACTCCAAAATTTTTCTTTCTCATCCATCGCACACCCAACATATGGAGCAAATGCACTAACAACATTCATCATTACACCATCAATTTCCAGCTTCATAAACATCACTCTATCCAACACTCTTTTCACCTCCAAAACACTCTTAGCATACTCTTCCTTCAGGATAATGCCTACGCCATTTCTCCTCCCATCCACACCATGATAAAACAATTTGAAACAGTCTCCGATACACCTAGCCTTGCTCCCCTTCCATCTGGTCTGTTGCACACACAATATACCAACCGTCCTTCGGTTCATCATATCAGCTAGCTCCCTCCCTATACCAGTCATACTGCCAACATTCAAAGTTCCGACCCTCACTATCACAGTCCTAGCCCTTACCTGCCTTCGGGCATGCCTTCCGCCTTTTCTCCTCCTTCAGCCAACAGTAACCCAATTTCTGCCAGCACCCTGTTGGCCAACAGTACTGGTGGCGGTCGTTGTTAAGCCGGGCCTCGACTGATCCAGTATGAGTTTCTGTACAGTTTTGTGCATGTGTGATGTGGCACAATTTTACGCCGGATGCCCTTCCTGACGGAACCCTCCCCATTTATCCGGGCTTGGGATCGGCACAAAGAAATGCACTGGCTTGTGCATCCCCAGTGGCTGGAGGGTAAAGATCCATTGGATCCAGCTTCATACAGGCCCATTTCAATACTAAATGGTGATTCTAAAGTGTTTGTCTGTAATGGCTAAAAGAATGGAAACAGTGATACCAACAGGATGACTCTGGGGGCAGGGGTAATTATAACTGCTTGGAGTTTGGGTTTAGATTAAGGTTTGGGTGGACTTACTGCTAAGTATTTAAATTTCAGTACAAAACAAATAGTCTGGAAAACTTCTTCTGCCACCAGCAAGAAGCAGTAAACTAATAATAGTAAAAAAAAATGCTGACTAATTTGATACTAAAATCAGTGCACGCAGTATCTGTGCGCTCAATATTAACAATTTTATCAAAGGTCTTTTAGCATGGTGTGTAATTGAATGGGTGAGATTTTGCAAAATTATACATTTGTGCTTATTGTCAACAGCCAGTAAACTGGGAGGGGGGTTATTTCTTTATTTTTGCTTTGCAGAGTATAATGTGTGGTATTCTATACCATGTAATTGACTATGTTGCATTGTCATTTTCAGATAAAATTCCAAAATGATAAACGAATTGAACAAGAGAAAAGTGCAAAAGAAGCAAAAGAGAAGCAAGTAACAGGTACATTGTGGAAGTTTACAATGTCATATATTTAGTTTTGGAAGTGATGCAACTTGAATGGTGTGTAATAGGCCATTTGTTTGTTTTTTTTTAGGATAGGAATAGATGGTCTCCTGAACATATATGTAGACTTGACCATTATTTCCAGTGCCGTGAATTATATTATCCTTACTTATAAAGAATTCATGTTAAGTTATCATGCACTTTTCTGTTATCTATATCGTCATGCACTTTTCTGTGGCTTTGCAGTTACACAATAAATTAAAGGAGGTATAGTGGAGTGATTTGGCTTCATGTTGTAGGCATGTGCCAGTCTACTTTTTTTAAACACCTTTATTAAATGATCAGTTAAGACTTAGGCAAACACACATTAACAGGAAAGCGAACAAACCACATTAACATTTTTTCATTTAAATACATTGTAGATCACATCTTTTCTTTCTATGTAATTATTATCCATCCAGCATTACATAAGTAGACGGAATTCCTGCCTTCTGTTAAAGATCATGTGCAAAGATTTTTGTTACCATTTCTTTTTGCTGTAATTTTGTTCTCATTAAGTTAAGTGGGCTTTCTGATTATAAAACAAATAGATTTTATTTTAGTTAGTTAGTAGAAATGTGTGTATTAAGCATTGTGAACTTAAGTTTGTATTTACTGTAGGCTGAGCTGCTGTCCTGATTCCATTTCATGTGACCTAGAATTCTAATGATGTCATTGTTAGCACAAACCGTTTCATAGCTCTCAACTGTCCAGATTTTCGCAGAATGTCCAGATTTTTGCCTCATATTTTAGGTCTGTTCCTTATGTGGTTTTCTGGCAAATCAGTGAGGACTGAATCCATTAAGTAATAACAGCCATTTAAGTTTTAGTCTTCATATCCTTCAGAAAATGTATGGTAACAAAAATCTTTTATTCCATCAACTTTCTAAGATTATGCAAGCAATATTTAAAATTTGTACCTAGTTGTGGTCCTTTGTCCCCCCATTAATTTTGGCTTTCTCTAGATTTCTTGTGCTACAAGGTTGAGAGGTACGGTTTCAGTTTGTAGTGTGTAGGTGTAGTCTGTAGGAGATTTCAACATGCAAATTTAGCACAGTCTATCTGTCTGACAGTAAATCAAAAATAAATTAAGTTGTATTAAAGTAAAAGCAAATTATAACAGAGTAAGATTCTTGTAAATTGTGTAGTGATTGGCATACAGTACAGTAACACAGATGTAACACTAATAGTTGTCTACCATGACTTAATCACTTTTAGGGGGAAGTTAGTAGTATGTGAATCATCTCAATGGTAGCTGTAAAGTAAAGGTGCTTGTGTTACCCATTGATGGGTTAGGGCAGGAATGAAAAATTTGGAATATTCTGTACATCTAAGAAAATAAAGATTATGACAATAACAGTGACGGTGCAATGATGTTGACAAAGAAAGTTTATGTTTTAGCCTGTTCTGATAAAAAATGTCTTTGCTCCTCTTGAAAAAAAAAATATTCTGAAGACGGCTGCGTACATCAACTTGAATCTCATATCTGCCACTAGACATTCCCTGATTGCTGAAATAAATTTGCTTTTCTTCTGCGTGGTGTACAGTGAATAATCATTTTCACAAACACTCTGCTAACTCCAATTTTTAATACCTTTCCCTTCTGTCAACATCAACTCTTTCTGCTGGTATGATTGCATTTTATATATAGGTCTTGGCTGCTTTCTCATGGCCAGGTCAGGAGCCTACACTCAATGTGCTCTTTCAGTTAACAAATCTTGCTGTGGAATACCATTCCACTTGCTTATTTGTGCTTTCATAAAATTAATACAATTTCTGCCTTCCAGGTTCTTTGGTACAGCAGAACATTTCTGTCTGTATGCTGTCTTCTAAATCAGCTATATTTTTTGAGACAACTGTTGAAGAATGTAATACTCAGCCAGCCTCTTCTTCATTTCAACCACTGATTTTTGGCAGTTTTATCAGTTTGTCTGAATAACTAGTTTAAGCTTCTTTTATTTGTTCAACGTTTTGTTATTTCTGTTGATATACATTTTCAATATTTCATTTATTTTAATCATCTCTGAGTACATTTGATTTTTATTTTCCTCTAAATTACTGGAAGCCATATCTTGTACTATGGCTGACACTTGAACTGCTTTTTGCTGAACAGCTATAAGAATCTTCCCAGCCAGTGTTTTTCTCTTCACCTTTTCTGCTTGATTTTTTTTCAGGTTGCCTAATTTTTTCTTTGCCGATTTACAGGCACTTACTAGCCAGTAACTGAACCCAGTAACTCAGTTTTACTCAAGCTGACAGTATCATTGGCTCTTATTTCTCCATTTCATTTTTCACACTGGGAGAACTGAAATTAAGCTGTTTTTCAGTGTGTAGCCATCTTGGAAGTCCGCATACACCAGTTTACTTTGATAATATTCTGTGAATGGGACCTTGTCAGAGTGGAAGTACTCTGAGGGAAGCACAGATATAAAAGTGCATGGAGTTCACCATCATCTTTTGATCTTGTGCATTGTTGGAAATTGGTTGCAAAGCCAAAAGGCATTGCTAGGTCTTCCTGTTTGGTATGATAAGTTGCAAACGATTTATAAAAGGAAAATGGTTAAAAAGAATCTAGTTACAGAGCATAGTGCTGAGATCCATCCTGTTTAGCATGTTTGTATCCATTAAAGCAAAGGAATGTTGCTGACAACAGTAGTCTGGAATGGTAATTGGGAACAGAGTGCAGTGAAAACTGATAAAGCTAGCAGAGTCGCCAGATACAGTACAGCTAGGGTTTAATACTCCAAACTGAAAAGTCATGCATTTGAGTATTTGGCAGTAGGCAGTGATGTATGAGCATTTTCAGTAGTGGGGATTATTTCATGGAACGACTGAAGAAAGATAAAATGAGAGTGTTAATATCCTTCCTAAACTGTCTTTTGGTGCAGCTTGATTGGTCCATGGCAAAATCAGTAGACTATAGGGCTATGTTGACCAGTCTTAAATGTATCATAATAATCTGTGTTTTTTATACTGCATATGTAGGACATCTCAGTAGATTTATATAATATTGTTGCAACTTTTTTGTTACTAATTTAGGTAATTCTTTTATTTCATTGTAGCAGTCTATATTGAACAGATTTGTTGTAGCTGTATAGCTTAGTTAACGCGTTTGCTGTAAAACATAATTTTTGTATCTACTGAAACAGGATTCTGTGTGTAGTCATAAAACAACTTTTGAAATTTTTTTTGTATTTTTTATTTTTTAAGTTGCTTCTAAAAAGTACATGACATCTACTGGAGTAGCGATAGCGGCTATAGAAAGTAATGGAAGAAGCAGCAGTGTGGTTAAAATGCTTTTTATAGATAGGGTGTTGGAGCAGCACATTCCCATAATGTTTATCCTCTCTCCATGATTGTGCTAGTATGGGGTTAATATGTTTACTTAAAGTGTGTGAGGAGTCCAGTACCTACGATGCAATTTCATGAATCCATCTAAATGTACTGTGTGCACATTGTGAGAGGTTATTGTACTATAACATGATTATGGGTCTATATTAGATGAACGAACGATCAAAATGTCGAGTACAACATGCTTGACACATTTTGATCAGTCACCTAATCGAAAACTAAAAAGTCTGAATACAACTAAATCGAAACATTTTGTTTATCCCACACCTTCCCTATACTAACATACAACACACAGACACATACACGAATACATATAAACCCCTGCATGCTCACATAATTCAACAACTTTAAAACAAAAACACACTCTTCTGCTTTTAAAACAAAGTGGGGGGCTTTGTCCCCCACACCCCCGATGTGGGAGGCTGTGCCCCCCCACACCCCCCCAACTAAATATACCAATTCCGAGATCGCTCTACATTGGGGAAAGGGCAGTTTCTCAGTAATCGCAAAACAAATACTTACATAAGTAAAGAATTTGCTTACCTAGCCATTCCAGACAGTGTAGCGTCTTTACATCACAAGCTGCACTCACTACCATGGCCAACTAAAACTTTTTGAAACTCCAGTTTTCGGCATTTGCAGATTCCGATTAGATGAACGATCGATCAAAGTGTGTTGAGCATGTTGTACTCTACATTTTGATCGTTCGTTCATCCCATGATGATATGCGAAGTTTAAAGGAGAATTTGAAAGACTGAGTTGGAGTGGAAGGGATGTACTCAGGGAGTTTCAAGTTAAAATGAAGATATCCAAAAGAGGCAGAAGAGTGAGGTATGGTTAACTGCACTGTTTATAAAGAATATACGACATGAATGGGAAGGTGTGTTAGAGAAGTCAACAGAAATTGCAGGATGGGGTAGTAGTGGAAAATATAACTAACATGGGTAGAAGGACATTACGTGCAGAAATAAGGTGGGTATGGTAAATGTGGGTAACCTGAGTGATTTAAAAGAGAGGGTAGAAAGCAGCATGAGAATGTAGTTGGTGGGATGGGATGTTTGACTTTCAAGGATAGGAAAGATGAATTGAAATGAACAGAAGCAATACATTATATGATGACAGGAAAATGAACAAAGATATTTTGAAGCAAGTGGGGTTAAGGAATGCTGGGGGTGGGCATAAGGAAATGTGTGACTAGAAGAGAGGAATATAGAATGAGCAGGTGGAGCAGTGAACATTTTGAGCAGGGGAAGTTGGACCGGAGATTAAAAAGTAGATAAGGGATCTCTGTGAGTAGCGAAAACAGAAATGTTATGGATGGTGTTAAAAGGAGAGCAGTGACAATTATACTGGATGATGACCAGTACTTCATGTGTGTATGGTGAGGTTATTGGGGTATAAATGGAAATAAAAATGAAATTAAGTCAAAATGGTTTGGAGAAGGGGTGGCAGAAGACAGTAGTGGTATTGTTAGTACTGGTGAGGTAGTTACTTTTGAAGAATGGATTACAAGTGGATTAGCTGGAGGATTAAATATTTTAAAGGAAGTTTGATATATGTGGAAACCAAACCAGGACTAATTTTATGCAAAATTATTTTCATCCTAAATAGGGTTGTGGAATTACGACAGGTGAAGAACTCCTTTCTTCATGTTGCTACAAGTGATCTAAATAAAGATAAGTTGGCTGTTGTGAAGAGAAAGGTCGAACTTTGGATGAGTTGATTCTCATTTCCAGTGGCTTGTAAATTTAGGGGAAATGGTATGTACCCTCTTATTTAATGTTTAAGGAAAATACATCTGGAAATGGGAATTTAGAGTACTAGTTTTCCACCCACATAGAAAAAAGTATTTGCTAGTCAGAGATTGCACTTCTGTAGAGGAGAAGAAGTTTGAAGGATGGGCTATAGAAATACAGAGATGGAAGTACCAGATTATGCCTAACATAAGAGATTTTTATATAAATTTAAAGACTCGTCTATAAAGCTGTAAGGGCTTGGCATATGGATGGCAGTTTTGGGACAGTAACAGAATATAAAGCTGTTAGGAAGGATAAATTACGTTTAGGAATGAATGAGTGAGTGGTGAGTAGGAGAGAATAGTTATGAGGTGAAGAGGGAGTAGAGATTGCTGTTGGAAGGAACCAGTAAGATAGAAGTCCTATAGCTAAAGTTACAGGGAAAATTATATGATGAATGGTGGATTGTTGCCGGTAGCTTATCAAGTGCTTGTAGGGGGCTGATGAGACTATTGAACATTACTTTTAAATTACTGAAAAGTAACAGTTAATGGCAGAGGACTTAAATACCTCTGTCACAATGAACTATTAAGAGTATAAACAGTTTATAGAGAAAATGGTGTAGAAGTTATGGTTACTCATTAAGAACCAATAATTAGAGAGAACATAGTTGGCTAAAAAAAAAAAAAAACATTTAAATTGTAATAACTCAAGCAATTTTTTTTCTGTCATTATCTAGCTGACAGTAATACAAGTGAAGTCTTGGAGGTTGAGTTGAAGGAACCATTTGGGAATAGTGACCATGCAGTTTTGTAATTTAGAATGTCTTTGAGGAAGTGTAGACTGTAAGCAAAAGCTTGATGTTGGGTCTTAACTGCACTGAGTTAAGTCTTTTAGTGGGGAGATTAATAGACTGGGGTTAATGAGGGATCTGAGTGGGATGCAGTAAAAAGGTATACTTGAAGGTACTGGGAAGTGTTTTAGAAGGAATAGAGGAGCACTAGATGATATAGGCATTTTGGATAAATAGAAAAAGTTAATTAAGTAGAAAGGATTAGTATTATGGAAAACCACTGATGGGTGGCAAAGGTAAAAAAATGGAATACAGACCGGTAGGGAAAAAATGTCATTCATGTTAAGTTGTCAATCTCGCCTTCATTCTTGCTTGATGGGTTCGGAGCCGATCCCTCGGCTCCGACTCGGCACTTGCTAAGCTCGAGAGTCACTTTTACCAGCTCGAGGCAGCCCCATATCCCATGATGCAAGGCGGTAAGTACCCAGATCTCGTTTGCCGCTTCACTTATGAGGTCCTCCTTTTACCAGCTCCTGGTAAGTGATTCACTTTATTAATATTAAAGCCCCTTTTTGTTAAAAAAACACTTTATTATTAGTTATAAGTTAATTATTTAGATTTCCTGACAGAAAATCCCTGTCTCTTTTAATATTTTTTAGTCAAACTTTACCCATCCCATCCCCTCCCTGTTAGGGTGTGTGTGTGTTTATTTTTAGGAATACCTTTTTGGTATTTTCTTTAATTTAAATTTTTTGACTGGTGTGTGTGTGTGTGTGTGTTTTAAGCACCATGTCAAAGGAGAGGGTCTCAGGTTTTAAGAAGTGTGACTCGTGCTGTCAGAAGATGTCTCTGACAGACGGTCACACTTCTTGCCTGTATTGCCTGGGGCCTCTTCACCTGCAGGACTCCTGTGCTATTTGTCATTCCTTCAGCCAGAGAGTCCTGCAGGAAAGACGCAACAAGCTGATACTTAGGGGCCTTCTTAAGCCGGAGGGCTCTCCGGCTAAGTCGGCTCCAAAATCAGCCAAATCTTCCAAGGCCCAGGCTTCTGTGTCTAAGCCTGCGGCTCGGCTCCGACTCGTTCTGAGTCGAGATCGGCTCGGCTGGCCGATTCTGGCTTAAAGCCTTCGCACCGATGGCTATCGGTGCCGAATCTGCATCGACCGCCGGTGTCGGCTCCGATCGTTCCGACACCCATGTGGCATCGGTGTCGGCTCGATCGGCTCCGACACCGTTACTTTGGTGGCTGTATCGGCTCGCTGGAGCCGATACATCGAACTTCCTGTCGGCTCCGAAGTCGGCTCCGACAGGATCTATAGTATCGGTTCCGATGGCTCATTCCAGGAAGAGGTCGAGGTCTCCTTCCTTGGAGCCGATACTCGGCTTCACCTCTTCTTTGGAACGGAGCCATCGAGCCGATCTTCAAGGTCATCCAGACTGTCAGATCATGACCTAGAGAGGGTGGTCAGTAGATTACTTAAGTCACAGGTACTGGCCCAAATGTTACATAGTCCGTCTCAACAGACGACTGTTGGTCCACACCCGTTACAGTTCCTCCTTCAACTCTACCCCAGAGCTTGGAGTTGGAGTCTTCGAATGGTTACTGCTACGGCTGGCTGGAGGCGGATACCCCTTCTGTTCCTTCAGCCTCTACTCTTATCTCCTCGAGACCTTCCTTAGAGGGATTCGTGGTCGGGCTTCCATGGTCTCCTCCGAGGGGTGAGTGGCATCGGACCCTTGTCGAGCCGCTCTTCCCTTGGAGCCTCGGCCTGGTGAGCTCGGCTCCGACATCTGCCTCTGAGACTTCCCTTTCGGTGGTCCCTGGAGTTCCTAGTTCTTGGAACGGGTTCTCGGACCTGCCTGGGAGGAGCATTGAGGTGATGAAGAGTGTGCTGGCCACTGGTATCAGTCAGCAGTCTGTTCCGTAGCTCCTCCCTCTATAGTACCTGTTGACATCTCTGCCACTTCTCTTGCTACAGGACCCAGAGATCCTCCACCTCAGGTTTCCCCATTGGGAATTTCCCCTCTTCCGAGGATTCTCCTGATGTTTCAGGAGATCCTCCTAGGAAGAAGGACTTGCAAGAGGAAGCATGTAGACTCCCGAGTCTGTCACTTGATACTGACTTTGATGAGTCAGAGGGATCCCTAGATCCCCTCTGAGGATGTCTCCTTCTCAGACATCCTAGAACTCCTGAAACAGAGGGAAACTGGCCCACCAACAATCCCTCTGAGGATGAGTCAGTATGCCTAGAGGCGTTTGGATCTCGGCCCTCCACCTCCTGGGTGTCTCCGCCTCGACCCCTTATGCAGGTTATTGCACGAAGGCGGGCAGCTCCTGACTCTGTTGAGCCAGTCCCTAGGAGGCCTTCAAAATTTATCACTGCCCCGTGTGACAAGCAATTCCTCACTAAGGGTGTCCCTTGATGCCATGGTGGTGGCTGCCACCAAAAAGGAACTTGCAGATCCTTCCGTGCCCGTCCATCCTCCTAATAAGGACTCTAGGACCATGGATAGGTACGCGGCGGATGTTTTCCTCAGCGACCTTGCTGCTCGCTGAATTACCTATGTCACTTCACCAGACTCCAGAGGGATATCCTTAAGGAGCTGGGTGAGGTAGTTCAGGATCCTACAGCTGCAGGGGCTCAAGAAAAAATTGCTTCGCAGCTAGGAACCCTCAATTCCATTGCAAACTCCTCCATGCGGCTAATATCTTATGCTGCGGATGGAGCCGAGTAGAGCCAAGTACAGGTGTGGCTCTTAGGCGCCAAGCCTGGATGCGGCTATGTGATTTTGGATCCCTTTAAGGCGTCCTTCACAAATTCTCCCTTTGACGGGTCAGCTTTGTTTGGCCCTCAGGTGAAGGAAACTTGACCAGGTAACAGGACGGCAAGACTCTTTCTGCTGTTGGAGTCCGTTTTCCACCCTTCTAGACCTTATCCCAAAGGACAGAAAGGTGGGAAAATGTGGTTCCGTAAATCCCAAGGAGTCACGCCCGGATTCACGTGGTCAGTTTACCCCTAGAGGCAGAGGGGTAACAACAACAGACGCCTAGAGGCAGAGGGGTCCAAAACCAGGGAAACAGGGAGCCTCTCTCTGACAAGCCCTTTCAGCATCCCTGAGGTGTTGCGTTGTCCCTCCTTGGAGGCAGTCGGGGAAGATTATCACTGTACCCAGAAGCCTGGCATTCCCTCACTCAAGACAGATGGGTACAGTCGATCATATCCAAGGGTTACATAATTCCTTTCGAGGAAAGTCCCTTCCCTCAAGTTCCCTTCCAGATGTACCCACCGGTCTAAGGGAAATTGCAGAGTTAGAAGTCTCAAAACTACTGCAAAAAGAGCCATTCAGCCAGTTACAATAGACCATTCAGAGCCGGAATCTACTCAAGGTTCTTTTTGGTCCAAAAGACGGGAGACTGGAGACCAATATTGGATCTCAGCAGACTCAACAAGTCTGTGAGGAAGACAAGATTCGAATGGTCACTCTTCAGGTAATTCTGCCCTTCTTACAGAAGGACAACTGGATGTGCTCAATAGATCTTCAGGATGCGTCTATCACATCAAAATTCACAGACGCTCCAGGAGATTTCTCCGCTTCGGCTGGGGTCCAGTCATTTCCAGTTCAGAGCCCTGCCCTTTGGTCTCACTACTGCCCCCAGAGTGTTCACCAAATGCATGGCAGTGGTCACGGCTCACCTGAGACGTCAAGGATTCCAGGTGTTTCCGTATCTCGACGACTGGCTCCTGTCAGCCACCACCAAGCATCAGCTTATACAAGCCAGAGATTACACAATAGACCTTTGTTCTCATTTGGGCATCTCAATCAACTTCGAAAAGTCATCCTTATCGCCCTGCCAGTCTATTACCTTCATAGGCTTAAACACACTGTTCGGATGTCAGCTACCCTTACAGATCAAAGAGTTTCAGACATTCAGAGTCATGTCAGGATCATTCTGGCCAACAAGAAAGTTCAGGCCAGAATGGTTCTAAAGGTATTAGGTCTCATGGCTGCGCCATTACTCTTCTTCCCTGGCTCGATTCTACATGCGCCTTCTTCAGTGGATGCTGTTCACACAATGGTCATACCAGCAACTTCCAATGCGTCACCAGATACTGGTGACACAGACATGCAAAGAGCATCTTGCTTGGTGGATCACATCTCCTCAGGTTCACCAAGGCAGGCACTTTGTACCCCCATCCCCGATAGCCACTGTTACCACGGATGCCTCCCTGATCGGGTGGGGGGGTCATTATCAGGGCAGGATGGTTCATGGGACGTGGCAGCCGTTCGAGTACCATCTGCACATAAATGTCCTGGAGATGAGAGCAGTGCTTTTAATGTTGCAAGCCCTCAACGACTTTCTTCCCGTAGGGACAATTGCAGTCCACACAGACAACATGTCTGTAGTTTGGTATATCAACAAACAGGGCGGAACCAAGTCCTACCCTTGTGTCGAAGCGCTCAGACTATGGCAATGGGCGATCTCCTCTCATCGGTTTCTGGTAGCAACGCATATCCCTGGGAAAACCAACATTGTAGCGGACAGATTGAGCAGAGCTATTCTCATGCCTCACGAGTGGTCTCTCAAGCAATCTATAGCGGAAGAGATTTTTCTGGAGTGGGGTCGTCCATGCTGCGATCTTTTTGCTACTCCCCAAAACAGCAAATGTCCAGACTTCTTCTGCCTCTTCCCTCCATCAGGCCATCCCCCCAGAGACGCTCTGACCCAGGATTGGCCCCAGGGACTTCTTTATGCCTTCCCTCCTTTTCCTCTGATCCCTCAGGTTATCCAGAAAGCTACCGTTTGAGGGCCAAATTGATTCTCATTGCCCTTACTGGCTTCGACAAGTTTGGTTTCCGTTCCTCCATCATCACCTTTTGGTGCAGCCGTGGCATCTGGACCCAGTGCCAGATCTTCTGATTCACCAATCGGTCAGTCCCGTCTCTCAACCTCACAGCATGGTTGCTCCACTTCCTTCCTTAGCCAGGCTTCCTTTGATCTCTAACCCAGTTAGAGACATCATAGTGGCTTCACTAAAATCCTCTACCAGGAGGATTTATACAAGCAAATGGAAACGTTTCTCTTATTGGGCTAAGGCCAAGAATATTGATCCTTTTACTGCCCCTGTTCAGGCAGTCCTGGACTTCTTAGCAGAGATTTTTCATGCAGGCTCCTCTTCTTCCACAGTCAGAGTTCAATTGGCTGCTATCTCCAACTTTCATGTCGGGTCGCAGATCATAATATTATGTCCCATAGGCTCTGCAGGGCCTTCTTGAAAGGAATTTTCCTACTAAAGCCTCCAATCAGGAATCCTCCTCCTCAGTGGGATCTAAATTTAGTGCTGACATCCTTGATTCTTCCCCTTTGAGCCAGCTGTTTCTTGTTCCCTGAAACATCTTTCTTGGAAAACTTTATTCCTAGTGGCTATTACATCTGCCAGGAGGGTGTCTGAACTTCATGCTCTGTCGGTTCGACCCCCCCTATTTGGTTTTTCACAAAGACAGAGTATCTTTGAGAACTAACCCAACCTTTTTGCCTAAGGTCGCTTCAAAGAACAATTTGAATCAATCCATTGATCTCCTGCATTTTCCCTAACTATTCAGATAGGGCTGAACAAAAGCTACATTATCTTGATGTCCACCGTCAACTTTAGATATTATTGGACAGAACTTAGATATTATTTGGACAGAACAAAAAATTTAGAAAATCTGATCAACTTTTGTTTCCTATGCGGATAATAAAAAGGCCTTCCTGTTTCTAAAGTGACCTTGTCCAGATGGATTTCTTTGGGCATCTCTGAAATTTATACTCTCAGGAGAAAACAGCTGTGCTCAAAACCTAAAGCGCATCAAACTAGGAGCTTAGCTACTTCTACAGCTTTTCAAGCTAGACTTCCTTTGGACACTATTTGTGCGGCCACTTGGGCCACTCCTCACACTTTTGTTTCCCATTACAAATTGGACTTGGCCTCCAGGGACAGAGCCAGTTTGGCTCTACAGTCCTCAAGAGTTTGTTCCATTGAGCCACCCAGGATAGAGGTGCTAGGGACGCGGTCCCATCAAGCAAGAATGAAGGCGAGATTGACAACTTAACATTAAGAAGTTATGTACCTACCATAACGTTCCATGTTAGTTGTCTTCTCGCCTTCTTTCTTCGACCCTCCCTCCTTCCCCTGGCCTGGACAGACCTTGTTATAAGAAACTGTTATGCTGAAGACCATTCAGACCTGGTCCTTATTCCATCTGTAAGTTTCTTTCTTCCTTTGGAAGTATTTTATGCTTGGTGCTATTGCCCTTTGTCATCAAACGAGATCTGGGTACTTACCGCCTTGCATCATGGGATATGGGGCTGCCTCGAGCTGGTAAAAGTGACTCTCGAGCTTAGCAAGTGCCGAGTCGGAGCCGAGGGATCGGCTCCGAACCCATCAAGCAAGAAAGAAGGCGAGAGAAGACAACTAACATGGAACGTTACGGTAGGTACATAACTTCTTATTATGACATAAAGCCAAAAGTGAGCATGAAAGTGTGCAGAGAGGAATCTGAGAAGTATTGAAATGGATTAAGAGAAGAATTGCAGAGGATATAGTTTTGTAACCAACCAAAGTCCATAAAAACACAGATGAAGCCATACAAAAACGCCAAACAAAATAACCATTGTATTTAAATGATGGCTTGACATAATGTAATTGGCTCTGATAAAGTCCTTGTCATTACTGGGATGAAAGTGCTAAACTAAGATTTAAACCTCTCAAGTTTTTTTAACGGGAGCTGTTTTTTATTGTGCTGTACCTTGGATGAGTATGTATATGCTCATCATTTTATTTTATTAAAATTTTATTTGCAATGCCTCTCTGAGCTGTGGGTTGGTCATTATTTGGCTATTTTGGGTAGAGAATGTAGGTTTGTATAACTGGACAAGAGTAGAGGTGATTGAGGTTTTATGAACAAACTGGCATAGTAGATTTTTTTTTTATAAAAAAACAGTACCATTCCTGTCTTTCCTCTGTGGAAAGGCAAGTGTTTATAGGGTAGATGGGTGGAGGGCTTGAATATTTAACAGTACTTAAGTATAAAGCTTTGGTTTATATTCATTTAGTTATGTGACAGATTAATTGCAGAAGCCTGTTCTGTCAAGATTACTAGAACAGGCTTCTAACAAAACTTTAGAAGTTTCCCAAATTATGGAGACCTTGAAGTTTGGTATTAAGGGGGCGCAGGTAGAGTAACACCCTGCATGGGTGTTCTGAGGGGGTTTGCCCCAGTGTAAAACAGCTGTCAAAAGCCTGCTAAGTCCATCATTCTCAACCAAATGAACTTTAGCTAGCTAGTTGTCAGAAGGTTGTACATAGCCCTTCTGGTCCAGGTGGAGTACTGCTTGGGATTATCATATTTAAAAGGTTTGAAAAGAGTTCAGTTACAACACTAATATTTAATGTGTCTGAGTAGAAGGGAGTTGTGCCTGAGCATTACAAGGGGTTTATTGTGATCCCTTTAAGCATCATATCGATAATTTTAGGCTACTAATTCTTATATTTGTATTTGTGAGAATTATAAAGTTACTGGAAAAAAGGGGCTTAAAGCATTATTGTAAGAAAACAAAATTGTTAATAATTTGCAGTTAGAAAAAGACTTTTTTAGCAAATGTGGTTTGTTTAGATTTTCGTAAACATTTGATCCTGTACCATCTTATTAGTAAGTTGTTAGATATGGGGGTAGGTAACATAATAAAGAGAGGGTGAAGGAGTACATATCTGTTTGGTCTCCATTGTGTGGTAGTAAGAGGGGGGATTCTCCAAAATTAGGATCAAAGCAGTATTTAACAGTGACCTGTTTTGGGTCCTGATTTGATTACTATGTTTATTTTGGATATTTCATGATGATTGGAACAGAAGTAGATTTTCTGCTGATTCAGAAGTTGTGGTGATGTTATTGTGACTGCAACAGTCTGAATTAAGATATTTGGGAGATTTTAGAGATGGACAGGCAGATGGCCACTCTTCTTTAATGTAATAAAATGGAAAGTAGTATATATAGTATGTAACTGCTATAGGACAGAGCAGTACAGAAATAGTATTGAAAGTGAAGAGAATGAAGATTAGGTGAGTTGAACTATATAGATATTTATCACTGGTACTGAGAATAGCATGCTTGATGGAATGCTGCATTGATGATTTGGACTGCCATCTTAGAAAACGTGTCTGACACTAAAATGTTAGAGAGGTTTCCTCTGAGGTGGAGTGATCTTGAAGTTGATTGTTTTTAAGCAGGATTGTGCATTACGCACCCTTGTAACCCCACCAATGAAAAGCAAGTTTATTTGTTTGGGTTCAGTCATATTATCTCATCTCTGAGTATAACTGAGCCACGTAGTTTTCAGTCAAATATCCTAGACCTGCAATACTTAATGTCGTTAAGCATTAACCAAGGTTAACAAAATGTAGAGGTGTATTTTGACTGGATTTGATTCAAGAAATGAGGATGTTTTGCAGCCATTGTATATGTTATTGATGACATCTCGTGTTCTGTAAGACGGTAGTTAGGTTAGTGAGTGGAGGATTAAAGAGTATGGTAACCTGGTGTGTTAAAGGGGTAGGTGCCTATAAGCTGTTGCATCATGTAAATGTATTATTTACAAAACAGTGTAAGAAACTTCTCTGTGTGGAAGATTTTCAATCCATATATATCTAGTTAATCACTATATATTAATCAGATAATGGTAGTAGATGTAGCGAACTTAAACTCGTCCTAAGTAAAAAATATATCTATATATATATATATATATAATTTGAAGTATTGTACAGAATTATTAAGTATTCTGAAGTAATCCATGCAGGGTAGGCAGTCTGTTTCCAGTCGAAAATCCTTTATTAAGTACACAGACAAGCGATCCAAGTAAAACAAAAATAACAAGAGTAATAGTTTCCTCACAAGCTTTCTAACGGGGTGTGTGTGTGTGTGTGTGTGTGTGTGTGTGTGTGTGTGTGTGTGTGTGTGTGTGTATATATATATATGTGTATATATATATATATATATATATATATAAGTGTATATATGGATTCACTTCATAACACTGAAAGCTCAAAACACTGAAACTTAAAAATTTTGAAAACTCAAAACACTGAAAACACATATCATACATATACTGAGTTTAAACAACATAAATCAGCACTTTCCACCAAGTGTAAACAGGGGGGCAAGCCCCCCTGCACCCCCCATGTGGAGGGCTGCACCCCCCCACACACACACACCCCTGCTACTTATGTATATCAACTCCAAGACTGCACTTCACTACACTAAGTGCACTCTTGGAGTTGATATATTACACTTGGTGGAAAGTGCTATGATTTATGTTTAAACTCAGTATATGTGTATGATATGTGTTTTTCAGTGTTTTGAGTTTTCAGTGTTTTGAAGTTTCATTGTTTTGGTCTTCTGTATTATGAAGTTTTCTCATTTTCAGTGTTTGAGTTTTCAGTGTTATGAAGTGAACCTACATATATAGATTTTTTTTATATATAGATTTTTTTTTGACCTAGGAGGAATTTGTTCACTACTTCTACTACCATTATCTGAGCTGATTAATATACAGTGATTAACTAGATATATATGGACTGAAAATCTTCCACACACAGAAGTTTCTTACACTGTTTTGTTTTTGGACCAACTTTACTTGTTTAGTGGGTTGTTTGAGATTTTGGGGATACCACGGTGATTACTTGTTTAAATATATTATTTAAAGGTCACATGCAAACAGGCACTAATTTAGATATTTGTCCTAGCACCACGTCCAAATAACAATGTGTAAAGTAGTACATGTTGTGCCTTTAGAGAGTAGGAGGAGGAGACTTGTCCAAGTGCAAAAATGCAAGAAAAGCAGCTTTTGAAAATTGTTTTTCCTCTATGCCTTTTTGACACTCATCAGCATTATAATGGACATCAGCAAAATGATGTCATTTTGGTTGCAAGCTACCAAAGACTGTACTAGAAAACTTCTGTTTTTTCAAACATTTGTAGGAATAAGGTAAGCATGGTAAACTGATATGCATTAGATACCAAGAAGAGTTAATATATTATGAAGCAGTCTGTTCTTACCAACATTAGGTCTAAAGTCATAGGCCTTTAGTCAGGTTGGTAATTTTCCCTGCTACTAGCTCATCCCCTTTCATCCATAATGCTCTTTGAAGTGGTTTCCTTTCCACATCTCTTTTTCAGTATGTTCAGATGGTGTCAAAAATGGCCCAGGCTGCTACTTGTTGAAAAGTCTGCTATTTTTATGAGAAAATGTTTTCTGGATTGCTCCAAAACCAGTTTACTTTTACTTATGTGCATTATTTCTTAAACCAGGTAAACTCCAAGATTCACTGATAATCATATTGTATCTATTTGTAAGGCTGATATGGTTTCCTTGGCTGAGTGTTCTGCATACAGCTAATTCTGGTGGTTGTGTTCTCATACATGGTTCTAGTGTTAATTTGGCTAGAGACCTTTCTGTTTCAGAGAATGATGAGGAATCTGATAAGGAAAATGGTGATTTCCTAGTTGACACTGAGTCTGGTCACTCTTGAGTCTTTGGAAGATGAACCCGAGCTTAAACCCAAAGCAAGTGTTCACTTTTCTTCAGATGATTTTTAGATTTTGTGATGATTTTACTTGGGAGTAGTTGAGGACTAACCTGGAGCTAGGCAGGATATATGACTTTATAGAGGATGAGATGCCCAATGCTGTGGCTATTCGCCCATGTTTTACCAGCCTTTGAAGATGCTTATAGAGTTCACTTTAGGACACCAGTATCTATTCAAGTAGTCCCTAAAAAGGCTTAGAGAAAATATAGGGTCTCCTCTGGTATGACAAGTCTGTCTTCACATTTAACTGCTGACACAACTGAATAAAAAAATCTTGGCTTCATCTAATCCAGTGCCTCCTAATAAAGAGAGAAAATGTTGTTTTCTTCAGGGCAACAGAGTGTGTCTTTCTAGTAGTATGGCCTTTAGAATGTTAAATTATCAAGGCTATATTTGGAGATTTATTTTGCAGTGTGTGTACAGTGTAGATTATTTTTCTGCATCTGTACTTGCAGAACAGAAGTCTTATATGAATTAAATTGTTTCTAATTTGACTCAGGTTTCAAAGCATGCTTTGAAAGATGTGCTTGAATATGCAGATATGGTCTTAAGAATTGCTGCTGCTTCTTTTATATTAAGGTGGTAAACTTGGTAATGTAATCAGAACTTTTCTGATGATTGAAAAGCTGAAATTTTGAATGTATCTTTAAGTTTCGAATTGGTGTTTGAGCCCTCCTTTACACAGATTCTCAAACAGTGAGATAATAGTGGCAAATTAATGTATAGGGTATCTAGGATGTTTCATGTACCCAAATTCTCCCCAAGCAAGGCAACAAAATTCCCAGCCAAGCAAAAGTAAGGCATCCAAAAGGAAATTTCAGGAGGATACTTCTTCAGAACCAAACAAGAGGGGTTCCTTTCTGAAAAAGAATCAACCCCTACAAAATAAGGACTATGCTGAGTCACAGAGGGCCCATACCACCCCCCTACACTTTCTTCTGTTCTTCCATCCCCAAGGCTCTATGTCAACTCTGTAGTCTAGCTGCAAGTAGTAGCAGACAATTTGTTTTGAGAATAATTCATAGAAGATACACTTGGTAGCAGATAGAAAAGCCTCTCCCTTTCCAGAGAATTCCTCCACTCCCACTAGGTCAGACAGATCTGTTTCCTCTAGTGCACCATCTCATCATAGATGCAAAGATTATGGAACCAGTGCCTGTGGTAGACAAAGGCAGAGGATTTTACACTGAAATCTTTTTAGTACTAAAATAGGAGCACTCCTGGAGTCATGTTCTAGATTTGTCCTTCCTAAACACCTTTGAAAAAATTCCCAGATTCTTGCGGCCATCTCAGATTGCTTACCTTATAGCTGGTCCTAGCATTGCTTCCAGAACACTGTATGTTAAGTTGTCTGCCTCGCCTTCATTCTTGCTGGTTGGGTTCGGAGCCGATCTTCGGCTCCAACTCGGCCATCTTCAAAAGCTTGAGAGCTGCTTACTGGGTCAAGGCCCCCCTATATCCCATGATGCCTGGTACTAGATACCCAGATCTCGTTTGCCGCTTCTGCTGCGAGGTTGTTCTACTGGCTCAGGTTGTATAAAACTTTATTATTATTGTATTTTTCTTGTCAAAACTGCTAGTTTTAGAGTAGATTTAGTCATTAGGTTAGACTGTTGCATTGTAGCTACTTTTCTTTAGATTCCGATTACATCTCCCAAGAAACTCGTTTAAGTTAGTTTCCCCTCCCTCCTCTATATAAAAAAAAAAAAATCCTTTATCACTGTTAGTGTTTAGTGATAGTTAAATATAGTTTTTGTTTGTAGTAGTACTTGCAGTTTGGTTGTGGCAACTGTAGTGTGTAATTCTTAGTGGCTAGTTACTTTAACCTTTCTGTGTGTGTTTCTTGTCCTTGGTATTCCAAGGATCCTAAACCGTCCAGATTCAAGAAGTGTGACTCATGCTGTCAGAAGATGTCTCTGACAGATGGTCACACTTCTTGTCTTTATTGTCTGGGCGCCGTACACCTGCAGGACTCTTGCTCGATTTACCATGCTTTCAGTCCAAGAGTCCTGCAGGAGCGCAAAAACAAATTGATCCTGAGGGGTTTACTTAAACCCCAAGATTCACAGGTGAAGGCTCAGCCCGTGAAATCTTCCAGGCCACCTAAACCTTCGGCTCCCAGTGCGGAGCCGTCATTGGGTGAAGCCATACAATCTATCTCGGCTCCGGCTGGAACCGATGTTCCTCCCTCCCAGTCGACTCTGACACGTTCTTCGGAGCCGTCTAAGAGTCGGAAAAGATCCAGGTCTCCTTCTCTGGAGTCGATACGTTCGGCTCCGAAGTCGACTCTGCTCCAGTCGGAGTGTAGTCATCGCTCATCCCACTCTTCTCGGTCCTCTAGACTTTCGGACCATGACTTAGAAAGAGTGGTCAGTAGGCTGTTAAAATCGCAGGCCCTAGCCAAAATGTTGTCCAGCCCCCCTCATCAGGTGTCAGCTCTGTCCACAGCTGTAGATATTCCTCCTCCGACTCATCCTATGAGCTCGGAGCCAGAGTTCGTTGGGGTTCGAGTCGTGGAACCGTCGGCTCCGATACTCTCTCCTTCGGTTCCGTCGTTGGCTCCGATCCCTTCCATGGTACCTTCCTGGAGGGATCTGGGCGCAGAGACTCTGTCGGCTCCGAGGGGGGCGAGTGGCATCGGTCCCTTGTCCGACCCCGCTCTCCCCCACGGGTCTTCGGCTCAGGTGAGCTCAGCTCCCACATCTGCCTCGGAGCCGTCCCCCTCGGTGCGGGGAGGGGCTCTGGTTTCTTCGGAACCGGAGCCCTCTCTGCATCCGGGCAGGGACGCCTGCGAGGTGATGAGGAGTGTACTGGACCCCGAGTCAGTCCCACGATCGACCCCATCGGCTCCTCCCCCTAGGGTGCCTGCGTCAGCCTCTGCTCCTCTTCCAGACCCCAAGCGTGGGGATCCAGCGCTCCAGGACACCCCATTGGGTGTATCATCCTCTTCCGAGGCCACCCCTGATCATTCAGAGGAGCCACCTCGCAAGAGGAAATGCAAGAGGAAGCATGTTGACTCCCCCAAGTCTGTCACATTGGATACCGACTTAGAGGAGTCAGAAGGGTCCCCAAGATCCCCCTCTGAAGATGTCTCCTTCTCAGACATCCTTGAGATGCTTAGGCAGAGGGGGAACTGGACTGCCCTAAGCCCTTCCGAGGATGAGTCGGTATTCCTGGATGCATTTAGATCCCGACCTTCCACCTCCTGGGTGTCTCCGCCTTTCGACCCACTGATGTCTGTGGTGGCTCGGAAGGCGTGGAAGGCTCCAGACACAGTGGAGCCAAATTCATTACTGCACCACAGGACAAACACTTCTTGACCAAAGGTGTCCCCGTTGATGCCATGGTGGTAGCGCCAGCCACAAAGAAGGAGTTGGCTGAAACTTCTTCATCTATCCATCCCCCTAACAAGGAGTCCAGGACGATGGACAGATATGGGAAGCAGGTGTTCGCTTCAGCGACCTTTTCCATGCGGTCCCTGAATTACCTGTGCCACTTTACCCGTCTTCAGAGGGATCTCCTGAAAGAGCTTGGAGATGCCCTCCAAAATCCATCAGCTGATGGGACCCAGGCTAAGGCAGCCTCCCAGCTGGCGACTCTTAATTCAGTGGTAGACTCCTCCATGAGGCTCATTTCGTATACAGCCGATGGTGCGAGTAGAGCCGCAGGCACAGGTGTGGCCCTAAGGAGGCATGCTTGGATGCGGCTATGTAACTTTGTGGAACCTTTCAGAGCGTCTTTCACCAACACCCCTTTTGATGGTTCCTCTCTCTTTGGATCACAAGTGAAAGATACCCTTACCAGGTGTGAGCAGGAAGGCAAGACTGTCTCTGCCGTAGGAGTCCGTTTTTCCACTCCTTCCAGACCATATCCTAAGGGTCAGAAGATTGGGAAAGATGTGGTTCCGGAAATCCCAAGGAGCCTTGCCTGACACACGTGGTGAGTTCCCATCCAGGGGCAGAGGAGGGAACAATAACAGGCGCTGCCCTCGTGGCAGTGGGGGTCCGCAAAATCAGGGCAGCAGAGAATCTTTCTCTGAGAAGCCTTTCCAGCATCCCTGAAGGGTTGCCCGGCTGCCCACCTCTGGAGGCAGTCGGGGGGGGAGATTATCGCTGTACCCAAGAGCCTGGCAAGACATAACACAAGACAAATGGGTACAGTCCGTCATATCCGAAGGCTACAGAATTCCCTTCCTTAGCGCACTCCCTTAAGGTCAAACAAGTCCCTTCCAGACGTTCCACCCAATCTAAGGGACAAGCAGTGCAAGAAGTCTCAAAACTGCTAAGAAAAAGGGCCATCCAGCAAGTCCCAGCAGACCAACAAGGATCCGTAATTTACTCAAGGTTCTTTTTGGTACCAAAAAAGACAGGGGACTGGAGACCCATTCTGGATCTCAGCAGACTGAACAGGTCTGTACAAAGAACAAAGTTCTGGATGGCCACGCTACAGTCCATTTTGCCCTTCCTGGGTCAGGACAATTGGATGTGCTCTATAGATCTTCAGGATGCTACTACCACATCAAAGTGGACAGACGCTCCAGAAGATTCCTTCGCTTCCGGCTGGGAGCCAGCCATTATCAGTTCAGAGCTCTGCCCTTTGGTCTCACCACAGCCCCCAGGGTGTTTACATAATGTATGGCAGTAGTTACCGCTCACCTGAGACGGCAAGGATTCCAGGTGTCTCCATATCTCGACGACTGGCTCCTCACTGCTACCACCAGACATCACCTTGTGCGAGCCAGAGCTGCATTATCGATACTTGCTCCAGGCTAGGTATCACAATAAATTTCGAAAAGTCTGCATTGTCGCCCTGTTAATCTATCACATTTATAGGTGCAAATTTAAATACCAAAGACATGTTAGCGAGCCTCCCAACAGACAGGGTGTTAGTGATTCGTCAGCATGTGAAGGTTTTATTAGCATGCAAAAGAATTCAAGCCTGGTTTGTCCTTCAAACTCTGGGTCTCATGGCAGCAGCGATCGTACTTGTCCCTCTAGCTCCTTTTCACATGAGGATTCTCCAGTGGCTTCTTTTCACCCAATGGTCCTTCCAGCAGCTTCCCATGTCTTACATGATTATGATCACACAAGCATGCAAGAAGCACCTTGCGTGGTGGATGGTCTCCACATCAGTGCTCCACAGCAGACCATTTGTTCTCCCCCTCCAGTTGCTACGGTGACCACGGACGCCTCCCTGATTGGGTGGGGGGGGGACATTATCAGGGCAGAACAGTCCAAGGCACCTGGCAACCTCACGAGTACCATCTGCACATAAATGTCTTGGAGATGTGGGCCGTGCTCTTAGCGTTGCAGGCTCTTCAGGACGCTCTTCCTACCTGGACCATTGCAATTCAAACGGACAATATGTCTGTAGTGTGGTACATCAACAAGCAGGGCGGAACCAGGTCCTACCCCCTGTGTCGAGAAGCACTGAGACTCTGCCAGTGGGCGATCTCTTCCCAATGGTTTCTGATTGCAACGCACATCCCTGGGAGGTCCAGTGACATAGCAGACAGACTGAGCAGAGCAATTCTCATGCCTCACGAGTGGTCTCTGAACCAGGTAGTTGCGGACCAAATCTTCCGCAAATGGGGCCAACCTTGCTGCGACCTTTTTGCAACTCCCTTCAACAGCAAGTGCAGCAATTTCTTCACTCTCCTTCCACTTCCCGGACATTCCCCCAGAGACGCTCTAGTCCATGATTGGCCTCAGGGACTTCTTTATGCATTCCCTCCTTTTCACCTAATCCCGAAGCTAATTCAGAAAGCTACCGTGTTGGGTTGCAAAATGATCCTCATTGCTCCTTACTGGCCTCGACAAATATGGTTCCCGTTCCTGCATCGCTATCTTCTCGAGCAGTCTTGGACTCTGGACCTAGTTCCAGACCTCCTGATTCATCAATCGGGCGGGCTGCACCAATCCCTACGCTCTCTCCAGCTCCCGGCTTGGTTGCTCCACTTCCAACTTTAGCCAGGCTTCCAGATATCTCCCCCTCTGTGCGCGAAATAATTTTGTCATCACACAAGTCTATGACTAGAAAAACTTGCGCTAGTAAGTGGAAACGTTTTTCTTCCTGGGCAGAGGCTAAAAGTATAGACCCCTTTTCAGCCCCTGTACACTACATTTTGGAATTTCTTGCGGAACTCTTCCATGCTGGGTCTGCTTCTGCTACTGTTAGAGTTCAGTTAGCTGCAATTTCAGATTTTCACATTGGCCTGTCGGAAAACAATGTTATGTCTCATAAGCTGTGTAAAGCTTTTCTCAAAGGAACCACTCTGCTCAGGCCCCCAGTGAGAGATCCTCCACCACCATGGGATCTAAATTTGATTTTAGCTTCTCTAATTTTGCCCCCTTTCGAACCTGCAGCTTCTTGTTCATTGAAGTTCTTATCTTGGAAAACCCTTTTTCTGGTAGCTATTATTTCAGCCAGAAGAGTTTCTGAACTACAAGCTCTTTCTATCCGTCCCCCATACCTCGTGTTCCACAATGACAGGGTTTCTCTTAGGACTAATCCGCCCTTCCTTCCTAAGGTCTCTTCAGAGAGTAACTTGAATCAGTCCATAGACCTTCCTGTGTTTTTCCCTAACCACTCCAACAGGGCGGAATATAAGTTGCATCAGTTAGATGTTCACAGGCAGCTACACTTTTATTTACATAGAACCAAGGACATTAGAAAATCAGATCAACTTTTCCTATCTTATGCAGTAGGTAAACAAGGTCTTCCGGTCTCTAAGGTAACGTTATCTAGGTGGTTGACTTCTATCATCACATTCATATATAAACTGAGGAATAAAGAATTGCCAGTTAAACCAAAAGGTCACTCCACCAGAGCTTTAGCTACTTCGGTGGCCTTTGAGGCTAGGTTGCCCATGGAATCTATTTGTGCTGCGGCTACATCGGCCAACCCACATACTTTCATTTCGCATTACAGGTTGGATTTGGTTTCCAGGAGCAGAGCTGATTTTGGTTCCACTGTTCTGAAGAGTCTTTTCCGATGAGCCACCCAGGATTTTAGGTGCTAGGGACGCTGTCCCAACCAGCAAGAATGAAGACGAGATAGACAACCTAACATAAAGAAGTTATGTACCTGCCATAACGTTCCATGTTAGTTGTCTTCTTCTCGCCTTCTTTCTTGCGTCCCACCCTCCATCCCCCTATCTAAGTGGACCGAGAAGAGTTCTTGATTTTTCGCTGGCTGAATCTTCTCTGGCTATTCCTTTCTGACTAGTAGTCTCTCCAGTAGGATTTATGCATTCTAGGATAGAATTCCTTTATTATTATGTCTGCAGTTAGACTTACCAAGCGAGATCTGGATATCTAGCAGCAGGCATCATGGGATATAGGGGGGCCTCGAGCCAGTAAGCAGCTCTCGAGCATTTGAAGATGGCCGAGTTGGGGCCGAACCCAACCAGCAAGAAAGAAGGAAAGAGGAAGACAACTAACATGGAACGTTATGGTAGGTACATAACTTCTTTTTCATGGTAACTGTAGATTTCAAGCATGCTTATTAGTATATTTCTATTGCTCCCAACCTAAGGGATTTTGTGAGATTTGCGGTGTCTGGCTTACATTCAGTTATGTGCATTACTCTGAGCTATTGCACCTCGTGTGCTTATCAAGTGTCTGGCCTCAGTGGCTGCCTATTGCAGAACCCTAGGCATCCACATTTTGCCATATTTAGACGACTTGCTGATTTTTTTAGATTCTGTACCCAGGTGCTTGGAGTCCTTAGACAAGGTCACATCCCTCCTTTCCCAATTAGACTTCAGATTTAACACTCAAAAGTCCGTTCTCACACCATCTCAACAAATTGTGTTCCTTGGGTGTTTGATAGACACAGTAAAAAGGATAGCCTTCCTGCTGGAAGACAAAGTTCTGTCATATCAAGGCATTTTCATAGATTCCCGTCTTCTAGACGTGGTCTCGTTGTGAGAGTTCCACAAAGTTCTAGTCTTCTTGGCATTAGTGATCCTCACATTACCACTAGACAGACTACACATGAGAAAAGTCACTGATGCTTGAAGAATTGTTGGACCTAGCACCTTCACTTGGATTTCCAAGTAGCAGTACTGGGATTTGTAAAACAGACAGGAGCTGCAGTGGTGGAGGAGATCAGATCTCTTTGAATCTACAGCTCTCTTTCTCTCTTCAAACCACAGTCCAGTCTGTCCAGATGGACTCTTCATATTTTGCATGGGGAGCAGTGTCCATGAGAGTTCAAGTGTAAGGCATGTGGGGTGCTCAGGACATGCCAAAGCACATAAACGTAAAAGAGCTTTTGGCAGTGATTCATGCCTTGAAAGTTCTTCACCATTTATGGACTCCAGACCCTCTTCTAGTGGTCACAGACAAAATTACAGTGACATGGTACCTGAACAAGCAAGGGGGTTACAAGGTCATACCCTCTTTGCTGTTTGACTGAGATGGCATGGGAGCTGATTGTACTGCATTCTCTGACTCTTCAGGCTTCATACATTCCATCAGAGCAAAACACACTAGCAGACAGACTAAAAAGATCATGGACAAACTTCCCAAGTGGAAGGTCCAGAGACTTGATCCAGATGTGCGGAACACCTGAAGTACACCTGTTCACCTCCTTTCAAAACAGACAACTGAAAAAATTCTGTTCAAGACATCCTTGCAGCCATGCTTGGAAGGTAGATGCTATATCTGTCTTCCAAGCGTGGCTGGGAAAATGGATGCTTTATCATTTCCATGGTAGAGAATGTTCCTGCATGTATTTCCAGTGATTACCTAGGTACCTCTAAAGATTCAGAAGGAGTTACCAAAGGTCATTATGGTAACCCTTTTTTGGCCCTGGCAAAGTTGGTTCTCCCTTTTAATGGAATTGATCATGGGCAGTTACTACAAGCTCCCTCACAGACTGGATGCTCACACAGCATCAGGGGGTGAATGGTACTTCCTAAATTAGAGCAACTGCAGCTGGCAGCTTGTATGGTTCTATCTTGATACCTTTTAGGCACTTCTTTCATGTGGCTGTGCAGGAGGCATTTAAGGAGGCAAGAAAAATTGCAACTAGAAGATCTTACTTTAACAAGTGGGATGTGGTGCCTAGCTAGTAGCAGAGGTCCCAAAAGTGTTTTGACCCCTCTGGTTTTGAAATATTTGTGTGAGCTACTTAAGGATGGTTTGTCATACACATCAGTCAAAGTGTATCTTGCTACGATCTCAGATTGTCTGCACATGGATCCCCCTCTTTTGTCTCTTTTTGTGGCCAAACAGTGTATTGAAGAAGTGTTGCATGTGAGATGCCCTTGAAATCAAATTCCTCTTCCCTGAGATCTCAACTTGGTTTTTGAAAAATTAATCTCCATCTTTTTGAACCTGCATTTCAGGCTAATTCGTAGTTTATTATATGGAAGACTGTTTTACTCATTGCTCTGACATCTGCAAGGCGAATCTATAAGCTCTCATGGTGGGCCAACACTGTCTGATTTTTCACATTGACATGGTTGTTTTACAAACTAATCCATCGTTCATAAAAAAAAAAAAAAAATGAAAAAAATTCCCAACCATGAATGAAAACAGAAGCGATTTATTGCATTAGTCAGTGTACTGTGTGCTGTGATACTTTAGCTGTAGTGTGTAGCTTAGTTTATCTCCTTTTTCTGCAGTTGTGTGCTGTTGTTTGGCCATCATTTTTTATGCAGGCCTGCTCTTGTATCTTGTAGTTAACGCCTGTAGTGGTGCTTTATTAAAATACCTGTAGTGTTGTGTGTTGGCTTTTCTTCACTCTTAGTTATCTGGTTAGTCCATTAGCTCATTTAAATTAGAGAGCTAATTGCCCATTTTAGAGAGCTAGTAGTGTTAGTCTTAGTGTATTCTATCTTCCACTTTACCTGTCTAGGTCCATTTAAATTAGAGATCCTAGTGTCCATTTTCTGTCAGAGCAAAGCTATTTCTAATTATTTTTCGTAGATGTGCTGTGTTTAAGTTAGTGTGTGTTTATATATCTAGCAGTGGAGTGAGTTTATTTTCTGTCTATAATTCTTATAGGACCTTTTTTTCTTCCAAACATGTCTAAAGACACTAGGGAGAAAGAACATAAGCCTTCGGGCTTTAAAAAATGTCAGAAATGTACCCAGAAAATGTCCATCACAGACGGACGTGTCATTTGTGTCTGTTGTTTAGGAACTATCCATCTCCAGGAGAATTGCACTTTCTGCCACTCCTTTAGTGGACGTGTCTTACAGGAGAGGAAAAACAAATTAATTGTCAAGGGGCTCTTGAAACCAACCTTTGAGGAAGCTGTACAGCGTGCTTCTTCTTCTTCTAAGAGGGACAAACCAACTAAAAGGCCATCTCCTGTCTCTTCGGTTCAGCCCGAGCCCCTTGAAAAATTATCAAAAATTTCGAAGCCATCTACCTCCTCGGCTCCACAGGCCACTGAACCAATGGCGGTAATTATTATTGACAAGCCTGGTTCTTCAGCTCCAAGGTCCTCAGAGCCAAAAGATACCATGTCTCGGAGCCGGTCCATTGATATTCCACCAGTCTCCCCTAACTTGAGATCTCCCATTTTGGAGAGATCTCATTCATCATCTTTATCCTCCAGGTATACTAGGAGCTTATCTGATGATGATGTGGAGCGGGGGTGTGCAGACTGTTGAAGTCACCGGCACTAGCTAAATTGTTCTTGGCTCCGACCCAGCAGGTTTTGGAGCCTTCCAAGACTGTTACATCCACTGTTGTTCCTCCTCCGAGCCCAGCAGTATCTTACCACTCATTTCGGGACCCCCTTCGGAGATTACAGAACAGATATCTGCTGTGACACTCTGTGCCATCCGGGGTGTCTGGAAGCTGAGGTTCTCAGGTTGGCCGTGGTGGGGGGGACGCTCGGACCCGAACTTCTTCTATTCTGAGCTTACCACTCAGTGCACCGGCTCTGGTGAGCTCAGCTCCTACATCAGCCTTTGAGCCGGTCTCTCTGGGACCGGGGGGTGTCCTCTGCCTCCTTGGAGCCAGAGATATCCTTGGAACCGGTGGGTTCTGCTCTCGAGCTGATGTGGAGTGTGCTGTCCCCCTCTACAGCTCTACACAGGGATACTGGCATTTGTCCCCCCCAAGGTACCGGCTACGGTCTCAGCACCACCCCAACCACAGGACAGTAGAGATTCAGAGCCTTAGGAATTCACATTGGGTGAATCCCTCTCTTCCGAGGCCTCGCCAGAATACCCTTCTGAGAATCCCCCTTGAAAGAGGACATGAAAGAGGAAGCATATAGACTCCTCTGATGAGTCAGTCACCTCAGACACTGACCTCAAGGAGTCAAAAGGGTCCTCTGAAGATATTTCATTTGCAGATATCCTGGAGATCCTAAAACAGAGATGCAGCTGGAAAACCATCAACCCTTCTGATGAGGAATCGGTGTACCTGAAGGCCTTTGGATCTGAACCTTCAGCCTCCTGGGTGTCTCCGCCTTTTGATGAGCTAATTGACTTGGTCAGTTGAAAGGCGTAGGAGTCACCTGACACTATGGAATCAGTCCCTCGGAGGCAAAACAAGTTTTTGTCTGCTCCTACTGGAACATATTTTTCTTACAAAAGGTGTACCTGTAAATGCTATGGTGGTGGCAGCAGCCACCAAGAAGGAACTTTCTGAGACATCTTCATCTGTTCATCTTCTGAATAAAGAATTCTCAAACGATGGACAGATACGGGAAGCATGTCTTTTCATCAGCGACTTTTACACTCTGATCGCTGAACTACCTCACACACTTTACAAGGCTGTAAAGAGATCTCCTGAAAGAGCTAGGAGATACTCTACAAGGTTAATTAGCTGCGGCGGTGACTGAGAAAGTCTCCTCCTAGCTGTCCACCTTAAATTCTATCATCAACTCCTCCATGAGACTGATGTCTTATGCAGCGGATGGAGCGAGTAGGGCAGCGGGTTCAGGAGTTTCCCTGAGGAGACACTCCTGGAAGAGCTTGTGTAATTTTGCGGAACCTTTCAAGTCTACCTTTACTAATGCCCATTTTGATGGTTCCTCACTTTTTGGATCCAAGGTTAAAGACACACTCACCAGATGCATGCAGGAAGGGAAAACTCTCTGCCATTGGAGTATGTTTTTCAGTACCTTCAAGACCTTACACTAAGGGTCAGAAGAGTGGAAAATGTAGTTCAGAAGATCCCAGGGAGCTTTCTAAGACGCATGAGGTGAATTCTTCCCCAGGGGCAGAGGGGGAGGCAACAAAGGTAGACATTCTAGAGGCAGGGGGGGGCTGCAAAACCAGGGTGACCATGATTCCTTTCGCGGACGTCCCTATCAGCACTCCTGAAAGAAGGCCCACCTGCTCTACTCTGGAGGCAGTTGGGGGATGTTTGTCTTTGTACCCAGAAGCCTGGCAAAGTATCACAAAAGACAAGTGGGTACAAACCATAATATCCAGAGGATATTAAATTCCCTTTTGCCATCCTGTCTCACAGATCAGAACAATCCCACATGTTCCACCCAGTCTAAGGGAGCAAGCAGCTATAGAAGTCCAAAAGTTGCTGGACAAAAGAGTCATCCAAAAAGTCCCCACAGACCAAACAGGATTCGGAACTTACTCAAGATTCTTTTTGGTGCAAAAAAGAACAGGGGACTGGAGACCCATATTGGATCTGAGCAAGTTGAACAAATCTGTCAAAAAGTCAAAGTTCTGAATGGTGACACTGCAGTCAGTACATCCCTTCTTAGGGAAAGACGATTGGATGTGCTCAATAGACCTCCAAGATGCGTACTACCACATAAAAATGGGCAGAGTATCAAGGAGTTACTTATGTTTCCGGCTGGGAGCCAGTCATTATCAGTTCCAAGCTCTGCCCTTTGGTCTCACTACAGCCCTCAGAGTTTTCACCAAATGCATGACAGTAGTAACGGCTCACTTGAGACATCTTGGATTCTGAGTGTTTCCGTATCTGGACAACTGGCTCCTAACTGCCACTTCCAAGCATTTACTCCAATAGGCCAAGGATGTGACATTGGAAATCTATGCTCAGTTAGGCATAACAGTCAATTTACAAAAATCTGCCTTGTTGCCCTGTCAACATATTACCTTCATAGGCGCAAGCCTGGACACCATTTCTATGATGGCACATCTTCCAGCTGACAGAATTTCAGTCCTCAGACAGCAAATACTTCACCTTCTTCCAAAAGACAAGGTAAAGGCAAAGGTAGTTCTGAAACTTCTAGGGACAATGGCTTCAACCATAACTCTAGTTACCCTTGCCAGGATGCATATGAGAATCCTTCAGTGGCTCCTGTTCTCCCAATGGTCACTTCAAGAACTTCCTATGTCCCACCTGATCAGAGTCATGCAAAAAGGATCTACGGTGGTGGACTCGGTTCAACCATGTAACTGTCGGGAGACCCTTTATTCCATAACAACCCATTGCTGCAGTAACCACAGAAGCTTCCCAGATAGGGTCAGGGGGCATTATCTAGGAAGGACAGTCCAAGGTATGTGGCAAGACCGCAAGGCCCACTTGCATATCAGCGTTCTAGAGATGAGACCAGTGCTTCTGGCATTGCAAGCACTCCATGACTCTCTTCCGCTAGGGACGATTGCAATTCAGTTTGCCAGTATGTCTGTGCTTTGGTACATAAACAAACAAGGAGGAACCAGATCATACCCACTTTGTCGAGAGTCTCTGAGTTTGGCAGTGGGCAATTTCTTCCCAACGCTTTCTAGTAGCAATGCACATACCGGGGAAATCCAATGTGATAGCGGACAAGCTCAGCAGGGCAATATTAATACCTCACGAGTGGTCTCTGAACCAGAACATAACGGAAGAGATTTTCCGGAAATGGGGCCAGCCTTGCTGCAATGTTTTTGCCACTCCCATGAATGCCAAGTGCAGCAGCTACTTTGCCCTAATTCCCCCTCCGGGGGAGACACCAAGAGACTCACTTGTACACGATTGGCCCTCGGGACTTCTTTATGCCTTTCCCCCATTTCCCCTCATACCAAAAGTCATCCAGAAAGCAAAATCCTTGGGAAGCAGGCTGATTCTCATTGCCCCATATTGGCCTCAGCAGATTTGATTCCCCTTCCTCTGGCCTCATCTACAGGAGAAGCCGTGGGTTTTGGATCCAGTTCCAGACCTTCTGCATATATCAGAAACACTTCATCCTTCTCTCCACACCTTCATCTTAACAGCATGGCTGCTCCACTTCCCAATTTAATCAGGCTTCAAAACTTCACTTCAGCAGTCAAACACATATTGATGTCCTCTCATAAAGTTTCTACTAGAAAACTATATACTAGCAAGTGGAAAAGATTTTCTCACTGGGCTCAAAATAGAAACATTGATCCTTTTTCTGCACCTATTCAGTCCATTTTAGAATTTCTTGCAGAATTCTTCCACCAAGCCTCGGCTGCAGCAACTATTACAGTTCAGCTGGCTGCAATTTCGAATTTCCACATCAGTGACCATTCTCCTAACTGAGTGTCACACAGGTTGTGTAAAGCATTTTAAAATGCACTTCCTTATTGAGACCTCCTTTTAAAGAACCACTTTCTCCTTGGGATTTAAATTTTGTCCTCTCTCAACTAACATTGCCACCGTTCGAGCCTTCTTCATCTTGTGACCTCAAATTTCTTTCCTGGAAGACCATCTTTTTAGTAGCTGTAACATTTGCCAGAAGAGTCTCAGAGTTGCAAGCACTATCAATCAGACCTCCGTATCTGATCTTACATAAGGATAGGGTATCGCTACAAACTATACCTAAGGTTTGCTTTCAATCCAATGTCAATCAATCCATTGAGCTCCCGGTGTTTTTCCCCAATCACAGCAACAAGGCAGAGTATAAACTCCACCAATTGGACATGCATAGACAGCTCAGATTCTGTTTGCATAGAACTAAAGATTTCAGGAAATCTGATCAATTATTCATCTCCTTCTCTGAGGTAGAAAAGGGTATGCTAGTATCTGAAGTCACCCTTTCAAATTGGCTTTCAAGTTGTATCACTTTTATATACACCTCCAATAATAGAAAGTTACCATTCAGAATTAGAGGTCACTTAACCAGAGCATTAGCTACATCCTCTGCTTTTCAGGCCAGGATGTCTATGGACAGTATTTGTGCTGCAGCTAAGTGGGCCAATCCTCATACGTGTATCACTTGTTGCAAAGTGGATTTGACCTCCAGGTACAGGGCTTCCTTTGGTTCCACTGTGCTCAAAGGTGTACTCCCGTGAGCCACCCGAGAAAAAGATGCTAGGGACACTATCCCATCCAAGTAAGAATGAAGGCGAGTTAGGTCAACATAACATAAAGAAGTTTTATGTACTCACCATAATGTTCCATGTTTGTTGTCCATCTCGCCATTCATTCTTGCGACCCCTCCCTCCTTCCCCCCGTCCAAGGACTCCTAGAGGACCTGGTGGTGATCTTTCCTCTTTTACTTGAGCTACTTTGACTCTGTTTGTTTTTCCTTGACATGGGGTCATACCTATATATTACTCATTAGTAATGTTAGCAGCAAACAAGATCTGGAGAGTTGCACCACTGCATCATGGGATACCTACCTTACCACGAGCCAAGTTTAAGACTTCTAGCTGTGTATTCAGCCAAGTCAGAGCCGAAGATCTGCTCCGAACCCATCCAAGTAAGAATGAATGGCAAGATAGACAACAAACATGGAATGTTATGGTGAGTACATAACGTCTTTTTTAAAACTTTACAACTAGAATTTTCCACAATTTCTTTATTGTATCCCCTTTAATAAGCATTTCCTGTCATTTTACATATTTCTTTATAAAAAATGCTATTTGAATGACATAGATTTTTTTGTCCGTAAAAACTCATTATATGGTAACATAGATATTAAATGTGGGTGAGGGGGGGTGACAGCTAGTACCATATAAAAACAAATTAATATTATCAAACTTCCTATGAATTGTAGTACAAATACCATGACTTATACTTCCCAATAAATCTATATCCAAAAAATCTACCTGTCTACCAATCTGTACTCCATCAAATTCTAAACCAAAATTATTCACCTGTATATCCTGAATAAAACATTGGACATCATTAATACCCCCATCACATAAAAAATAGGTCATTTATGTATTCAGTTTTTTTTAAGTCACATGTAGTTAAGCATTATGGCTATATATATTATCAATCTCCAAACTGGCCATAACAATATAAGCATACATGAGGGCAAAAGCTGCCTCCATGGCTGTACCTGCACTTGGTGGAAAAACTCGCCATTAAATTTAGAATAATTATTTTGAAGGCAAAAAGAGACTAATTCAACAAAATAATGTGACATTGGAGTATCTCCTAAAAAATAAAATAAGGCCTCAATCCCCATATGATGTCTGATATTACTATGTAGAGTTTTTTACGTCTAAACTTAACCAATGCATACCTTCCTTCCATATAATATCCTTAATCTTATCCAAAAAATCTTGACTGTATCTAATATATGATGGAATTTTCAATACAAAAGGTTTTAAAAATTCATTTAAAAAAAAAAAACATATTTTCCAAAAAATATTTTTCAGCCGAAACAATAGGTCGACCACACATATTATCAATACCCTTATATATCTTAGGCAAACAGTAAAATGATGTGATACATGTATTATCAATACCAAACTTTTTATCTAAATCTAGTTTGGTGAAATACCCCAAACGTAGACCTTTATTTAGTAAAACCAGATATTCATCCATTGCTTTATAGTAACATTTCACATCACATTTTTCATATATATGTTTTTTTTTTAATGTACATAACAAATTTCTGCATATTGTGCATGGTTCATGATAATTTTATTCCCTTTATCCGCTGTTTTCACCACCACCCTACAATCCTCACATAACTTTTTAAAAGCGACCCACTGTTCTTTGCTCAAGTTATATTTAACCTTCTGTTTATTATTCAATAACATAAAATGAGTATTCCACACGATAATTCAAAACAGTCATAAAACTTTGAATATTATGATTAGTATATGGAGGTATAAACATAGTATCGCATTTAATCTTACTTCTATCAAAAACACTATAAGCATTATTAGATTCATTTGCAAAATACTCATCATCAGAAATACAAGAATAAAACTACATGTCCATACTACTATCAGTATCAAATGACAAATTGCCATTTTGTTTTTCAAAAAAGTCCATCAGGTGCAATTTTCTACAATGTCTAAAAAGTTCACATTTTAAAATATGTAACCGAGGTAAAACCATTAGAATAAATTTAAACCTAGATTTAAAACCAAAATTGCTGCTTCTGAATCACCTACAGAAGATAAATTCAACACCAATGAGTCACCAGAAGAAACGGTCTCCTCAAGAGCGTTAATACCATTTTGTTTTTTTTGTTTTTTTTTTTGTTATTTCTGCCAAAAGAGTGTCTATTGGCATTTTTGTTTTTATTTTGTCCATAGTCATTTCTTCCCCTTTTCTTACCATGATATTGATGTCTTGAAAGAGCTTTACTCTGAAACTGTTTAGCCTGTTCCGCAGAATTTTGAGCTACAGGTAGTGGTAGATATGAATCTTCTTCACTTTCTGCTTCTCTGGTATTCTCCATTTCATGCGATGTTGCAAAAGGAATGGAATCTAATTACATAGTGTTTAGTATTTAAATAAATTTGTGTGATATGTTTTTTTACGCTTGGAAGGCTTTTTGGGCCGAGGAGCTGTGTGTGTTAATAAATCACTTCTGTTTTCTTTGTGGTTGGTTGTTTTACTAATCCATCATTCATGTCTAAAGTTTTTTCTGAATTTACTTTGAATCAAGCCATCAATCTCACAGTATACTATCCTGATCGGAAAAAAAAAAAAAAAAAAAAAAAGGAGAAAAGATTCTACATGTCTTGATGTACACAGGCAGCTCGGCTGCTGCATTGAACAAAAAACCCTTTAGGAATGCTGAATGGACGTTTGTCTCCCATACGTTGGCTAAAAAAGGTCTACCTGTCTCTAAGCAAACTGCAAACTGTTGTACGTTTTCTGTTACCCCCACCATGATAAATATCTTCCAAGCAAGGTGTTAAGGTCCACTCGACTAGGATCTTATCCTCTTCAGTGGCATATTGGAAAGCGGTGGAGTCTAAAAGCATTCTAGAGGCAACAACTGGACCTCTGTTCATACCTTCACAGATCACTGCAAACTGGATTCTTTCTCAAGGCCCAGGGTAGGCTTTGCTAGGACCATTCTCCACGGGCTCCTAGATACCTATCTTTTCATCTCCCAAGTAGGGTAAGCTTTGGGAATCTATCTAAAATGCCCCTGAGGAGGTAGGAATGATGAACACAGTACAGTTGCATAAGACCTGCATACCTGTAACAACAGATGCTTGAATTCCTCACTGCCTCAGTGGAAGCACCATCATCTAAGTCCCCAGACTGCGTATAGTTGAATTGGGATTCAATTTCTTTGATCCATTTGTTGTAGGATTTGGATTTTATGTTGTATTGTGATTGGCTATGAATTTACTCTTGCTAGGTCATCTTGGCTTCAAGTACTTTTTTCTTCTGTGTGGAAGTGAAAAGGCCTGAACACTCACTTCCTGTGACAGCCATACCTCTCAAGTGTACCTCATTACGAGGAACGTACCTCATTTGGGATCTCAAAAAGTTCATTTTCCTCGAAGTTCCTCATTGAAAGGGTCTGTAGCACATTCAGTGTTAGGAATTTTTTAAGTGAAATCCATAGTAAATAGAAATAAATCATATTAATTCACTAAAAGATCTTCTTTATAAGTAAAACCAGCATATTTTAACCATCCTATGGCCTTCCTAGCTGAAGTAATTAGTAAGCCATTAGTACGTGTTCCACATTTTGTCCATTTGTTCCACATTATGAGGGCTAGTGTTCCTCATTTTGGTGATGGAAGGTTGAGAACTATGGTGACCGCTGAAGGCTTCCCTCTCAGGATATGCTCAGACAATTGGCTGTCATGGGAAGGGAGAGGAGTCTGAGCTTTTGATAGCTGCCCATTGCTGGGTTAGATTAACAGATAAACCAAAATCCCATAGAGGCGCTAAAGAATTCGAACATCTAACGTTACAGGTAAAAAGGACTTATGCAACTGTACTTTTTTATTGCTTCAACCTCTCATTTATATTTTTCTAGATGTTCTTTGTGTTTCACTGTTGCAGTCATTACATTTGGGTAATCTGCTTGCAAGTTGCCCTCAGCCGGCTTGATTAACAAAGTCTTGGGTCCTGCGTCAGTTGCTGTCCTTTCTTCCATGACGTCAGATCATCAGGGGCACAAAACATGCAGCCGACGCCATTACCATCAGTCTTTCTTGCCGTGCGGTGCCCAAAGCAGAAGCAGTTTACAAGTGCAGGTTGGCCGACTCCTGAAATTTTTGTTTTCGAGTTTCAGAACTGAAGTCTTCAACTAAAAGCTAAGTACCCCGTTGGGGAAACTTTTTCTTGCTCCTTCCTGATGTCAGTAAAAGTTAATAATTGCATTACTTGTGGAAAGCAAATACCTCATAAAGATTTTCATTCATACTGTATTCCTTGCCTAGGCCCTGACCACGACGTACCTTGTTGTCGGATGTTAAGTTGTCTATCTCGCTTCTTCCGAGAAGGATGGTTGTTCGCTAATCCTTATGCTGCGCTCACTCTAAAGCTCGAGTTGTTGGTTCCACCGCCAGCCTCTGGTTTCGGCCCGCCGGAGCTTATAAGTATCTCCCAGATCGCGGTTTTGCTCCGACACAGCGGTTGGTTGTCATAAACGTTGAAAAGAGGTCTAGGGTTTTCTTTAAAAAGGCTCCGTTTTTCCCTTTTTTTTTAATTATTTAAAAATTAGTGTGTAGCGTCTATTTCATTCCTTATTCCAATCGATTTTTCCGCTTTTTCTGACTTTCAGAACTTGTCTCTCTCCCTTGGGCCTTGGGCCTTCCCTTCCCTAGATGCTGTTTGTAGAGCCCTTATTTCAGTTTTTGTATTTTCGTTTTTAGTATTTTACTAAAGTAATTTTTTCTGACAGTGAGCCGGGTGTGTGTTTAGTTTGTGTTGGTTACACTCAGTTAGCTAGTCCCAAGCCCTGTGCCGCCTCGATTTCCATACACAGATCTGATGATTCTGAGGGTTCCCCCCGCTCCTTCTGAAGATGTCTCATTTGCAGACATTCTGGAGATCCCATCCTAGGGGAAATTGGCCAGCAGCCCTCAACCCTTCTCGGAGGACTTAATCTGTGCGCTTGGAGGCGCTTGGTTCTCCACCTTCCCCTCCTCCTTCACCCCTCCCTTCTCATGCATGTGCATGGAAGCAAAGGCATGGAAGGCTCCTGAATCAGTGGACCCTACTCCCAGGAGACATCACAAATCATCAGACAAGGAATTTTACAAAAAGGAATCAAGAGATGAAAGGATGGTACAGGCTGCGCTGCTGCCACAAAGAGTCAACTGGCTGAAGGAACCATCTGATCCCCAAGTAATAACCCATCCACTAGGTCCATGGAGGAAGTCCATGGATAGGTGTCTCTCCTTACTATTTCTCCCTCAGCTTTCATTTACTATGCGCTCGCACTCGCTCTTTTTGTGAGACTTGATCAAAGAAAAAGAGACTTGATCAAAGGCTGCTAGTTTCATGCTGAAAGGACCCTCGCAGCGCACGATAAGAGAATCCTTAATATCATTCTCTATCCCCTCCCATTTCCAACCTCCAGGCGCCAAGGGAACGGAGGCAAGAGGACGAGGGGACGCAGGACGTGGGTAGCATTACCTGATGCGGCCTGGATGCGGCGCAATTTTGGCGGAACTTTAAGACGCTTCCTTCCCTTCCCCTTGGAATGGATCATGGTATTTTGAAGACCCGCGAAAAGAACCCTGCTGAGGTGCGAGACTGATGGCAAGACCCTTTCTGCCGCCGGAGTCCGTTTACCCCAGGGAGCCTTACCCCAAAGGCCAGAAGGGAAAGAAGACGTGTTCAACAGAACAATCCCAAGGGACTTCAGAGTCAGAGACAGGGTCGGTTCACAGAGCAGAGGGGAAGAACAACAATGGTAGACGCTCTAGAGGGGGAGGGGTGACCGAGAACCGGAGAACCAGAAACCTCGAGAAGCTCCGCCCAGGCATCTTCCTGAAGCTGGCTGCCCACATCCCATCTCGAGGCAGTCGGGGAAGATTGTGTCTGTAGACCCCAGGCTATCCTGGCTCCTGACACAAGACAAATTGCAGTCCATCATCCGCTATTCTATTCCTTCAAATTCCTCTAAATCAGTTCAAAATCCCAAAGGATGTTCCCAAAGGCCAAATTTCAGCCAGTTGGCTTCTTGGGATGCTTTGCTTGCAAATTTGCTAACCAGCCAAACAGTTCAACTAGGGTCCAGGGGAGAATCTACTCAAGGTTCTTTTAGTTCCAAAGAAAAACAGGGACTGAGAACCATTTTTCGGACTTCAGTATCTTGGAGGAGACAAGTGTGAGCCCCTGATCCCTCACCGGAAAACAAGATTTCCCTCATTATTGGACGCAAGGAAGATGTGCTCTATAGACCTAAAGAGACGCAATGTCACATCAATAAAAATGAATGACGCCCAGCATCTCCTCCTCCGCCTGTGAACCAGAACTAGTCATTTTCTCTCATTCTGCCCTGCTGGTCATTTCTCACCTCAGGCCCTCGGTGTTTAATTAATGGTAGCTTCTCAGTGGCAGCTTCAAAGGGACTCCAGGCTGGGCGATTCCAGGGACCTGCATATTTGGACGCACTGGCTCCCTCTGAGATTATCCAAGCACTCTTTTCTGGACCTTCAGGAGATTACACTTGCAAAGGCTCGTCAAAGACTGTCGCTTTCAATAAATTGGTGAACTAGTGTTTTTTAGAATTGTCGAATCTGTTAACATGTCTGCTGCTAAAACAAGATACTGATAGACATTCTCAAACACTCAACGAACTAGAGGATATCACAGCCCAAAAATTGGTATCACTACTTCTCAACAACAACAGAGCCAAAGCCAGGTATACATAAAAGGTGTTTCCATATATGGCAGCGGCCATATCCTCCCCTCACATTCTTTCTCATTGGTCATGATCCTTCAGTGGATGCTCTTTCACACATGGTGGTACTCAGGAACTTCAAATGTCTCACACCATGATGTCTTCCCCAGCGGGCGCCCTGCCATCTCATGTCCACCTGCTTCTTCCCAGGTTGGATGCCTCACAACGGATGGGGGGGCACTCCGGTTGCAAGCATGGATAACGGAATGGTCCTCAGATCGGGTGGGGGGCAAACGAGTGCAAGATAGTCAGTAGCCATGGCAACCAAACTGCACCCACTTGCACATAAATGCCCTTGGGGGAGAGCAGTGCTTAACTGTAGTAACACTTCAACAAATATGGCGGTAACAAACAACAGAAAACCCAGACAGACAATATGTCTAGTGTGTGGTCGATCAACAAACAAGGCGGAATCATACCATACCTCTGTAGCAACGAGCACTCAGACTGTGGCAATGGGCTTATTTTCCGAAGTCTCGTATTCTGATCCTCTCGCATCCACGGAAGTCTCTGAAAGATATGGACAGTGGAGAGAGAGCTTCTAAGTCTGGTCAGCGAAGTGGTCTCTTGCTACTCCCCAGTGAGAGAGCACAGAATCAAGTCTACTCAGGCCTTGCCAGGCGCACTAACAGCTAATACCCCAAAGTCCAAGTTTCAGAGAAGGGACTTCTCTATTCCCTTCCTCCAGGCCAACCCAGCAGCAAGGCTACTAGGGAAGGCCTCATTGGATCCCTCATTATGCCTCATTGCCAAGTGTGGTTGATCTCTCAAGTCCGACAGAAAGCTATCAGCCAGAAGGCCTCTATTGATCCTCTGGACCTAGTTCTCTGGCGGTCCAGCTCTCCTATCGATTCTGAACCCCTCTGACGCCTTCCTCCACTTCAGTTCTCTTCTGGTTCTTCCACTTCGGTCAGTTTCCACGCCCCTCTTTTCTGTTAGAGATATTTTTTTTACTGTCCACTTCCAACCGTGAGTCAGGAGACGATTATTATCTCACTCTGTTAGAGATATTTTAAATAGTTTCCCATAAATAGTCCTTTTAAAGATTTATTCCAACTAGTCCTGATTTTCATATTGAACCTTTCACAAGGCAGGTTCATACCGCTCTTTCTAATTTCCATGTGGGCATTTCTTTGAACTTCTCCCTCAATGTCCTTTTGTGCTTTATTTAATCAGCGCACTATCCGTCGTCGGTATATTTTTGCCTCTAAATATTTTGGTTCTCAGTTTAATTATTCAGAAATGTCATCTATTAGCCATCCGACTACCAGAATTCCGAAAAACCGCAAAGATAAAGACAGAGACAGGCCGTCGAGGTCCAAAACTGCCGACAATGCTTCTCCTAAGCCAGTCGCCAGTTCGCTGGTACTCAGTGAGGCACTTTCGCAGCCCCTGATACCTGCTACTTCTGATTCGCAAGCTTCTACTGAGACCCATTCGGAGTCCGGTATGCCGTGAGATACTTCAACTATGAAACTCACGGATGTCTCTACCTTGGATGGGTCCGGAGCTGCTGTGCAGGCACCGGCTTCTGAGGGTGTATTCAAGCCTACGGACTTGCATATTAAATCAACGCTTTCTTCTTTAATAAGGCCTAAATCTCGATCCATGTCTAAAAAAACAATGCTCAGGCCTCTATGCCTAAACAAAAAATGATAAAAATGGCTGAAGATCTAATAACTCTAATCAGGTGTAGTCAACCCCCACCCTCTTAGAGGCCTAGGGCTGAGCTTGATTATGAATCTTATGATCAGTATTCTGTTTTTTCTGATTCTTCTGATGACTTGGATTTGTCCTTACCTACTTATGAGGATTCTGATGCAGAGGACTCTATTCCCTCTGCTTCCCCTCCTGAGGATTTTTCTTTTGCGGAAACCTTACATACTCTGAGGGAGCATTTTCACTGGGAAAGCCAGGAATTTTCTGATTCAGAAAAGAAGCTTAGGGATTTCCTTCTCCTACCTCAGCATAGGCCTTTGGCTATTCCTCCTGTACTAGACATTGTTGATGACGCTTTCCCGGAATCCAGTTTGGCCCCTGATTCCCTGCCTCCTGCTCCCAGTAAACCAGACAAATACTACAGGGTCCCTGAGTCCCATAAGTTCCTTTTCAAAAATCCTATTGCAGATCCAGAGACTATTTCACAGAGGCGCAAGGACATTAAGGCTTCTACTGCTTAAAATCCTAACCTTTCTGATAGAGACTCCAGGGCGCTGGATAGATGGGGTAAAAAGGTTTATACTTCAGCAACCTTGGCAGTTAGAGCTTTAAACTGCCAATTTCATATGTTAAAATATCAGCAACATGTTATTGGACTTCTTAAACAGAAAATGATGCTGATTCCTGACCGTGTGGAAAATAAAGACTTACAGGATTTAATGCATTCTGCTGAACAAGTTGGAAAACATACTTTGCAATGTGGTTTTGATTATTTAGAGGCCTCTTGCAGGGCTGTTGTTACTGGGTCTGTGCTTGGAAGGCATGCTTGGCTTAAGGAGCAATCTTTGCATGATCATGTTAAAGCTAAATTGTTGGATGCTCCTTTAAATCAGGACCACCTGTTTGGCAACAAGTTCAGCCTCCTAGATTTAGTAGACACTGACCTTCTAAGAATTGGTCCTTTCCAGTCCCTTCCAGGTCTTCTCAAGCCAAAGCCAGACACAGCAAAAACCCCAGGTTTCAGTCCCAGGGGACACACAGAACTAAGCAATGGGGAGCCTCCACTTCCAAATCTGGGAATAATAAGACTCCCCCCTATGGTAAACTGTCTCAATGACTTCCTTTTAAAAATTCCAAGCACTTGTCAACTGACTGCCCCTTTGGGGGGGAAAGATTGCTCTTCATGCAAAGAATTGGGAACTCATCACCCAGGACAAATGGGTTTTAAATATAGTGTCCCAGGGATACAGATTTCACTTGCACACATTGCCAACACCAAGCAGGCGACCAGACCTACCCCCAAATCAGTGGGCAGAGGCCCAAAAACAAGTACTTTCTCTCTTAAGCATGGGGGCTATTCATCTGGTACCAGAAGAGGAAAAGGGACAAGGTTTCTACTAGACTTCTGGTACCCAGAAAAGACAATTCATGGCGTCCTATCCTAGACCTGTCTACTCTAAACACCTTTCTGGAGATTCCAAAATTCAACATGCTGACTCTTCACCAATTACTTCCTATGCTAGGCAAAGATGCCTGGTCAGCAACACTAGATCTAAAAGAAGCAAACCTGTGCATCCCAGTCAGGGAATCGTGCAGAAAATACCTATGCGTCAAAGCAGGCTACACGCGTTATCAGTTCTCTGCATTGCCCTTTGGCTTATCTACTGCTCCCAGGGTTTTCACAAAGTTCCTAGCTCCAGTGATTGCATTTTGCAGGCAAAGAAGTATTCAAATATACCCATATCTGGATGATTGTCTATTTCAGGCAGAAAGCCAGGACATACTTTTGAATCAACTGGCATTTGTAAAAATGGTTCTAACTTGTCTGGGGCATACCATAAACGAAAATAAATCACATCTGGTACCCTGTCAACAAATTACATTCCTGGGAGAAAGCTTGAGTACAACTTCCCAGATAGCTTACCTCACGCCAGAAAAGTGAACTCATTTGACAAACTACTTCAAACAAGTGGCCATCAAAACCCTGCTATCTGCAAGACAAATACTGCAAGCCTTGGGGTTCATGGCATCCTGCATTCTTCTAATTCCACATGCAAGACTGCATATGAGGAAACTACAGTGGTATCTGAAAAGCCTATGGAGTCAACATTCTCACAGCCTAGAAACAATGATTCCTATCTTACTTTGCCTACGCCTAGAGTTCCTTTGGTGGGCAGAGGCCTGCCACCAAAACAAGGAACTACCTTTCACACTACCCCCTGCCGCACAAACCCTAACAACAGATGCATCAGACTATGCATGGGGGGGCTCACCTGGCAGGGAAGTGCATTTGGGGCAAATGGAACCCAAGTCCAGTGCACCTGCATATCAATCAAAAAGAAATGTTAGCTGTACAGAATGCTCTGACAGCCTTCAAGGACTACATTCTTCCAGGACAACTAATGGTAAAGACGGACATGGTTATGTGGTACATAAACAAGCAGGGGAGTACACATTCTTACCCCCTCTGCAGACTAGCCATGGCATTGTGAAGCATAGCCTTGAGCTAGCAAGTGCATTTACAAGCTCAATTCCTGCCAGAAAAGTTAAATACGCTGGCAGACGGACTAAGTAGAAACCTTATGGACCCACATGAGTGGAAACTGGAACCAAGGATTTTCAGCATGTTGACAAGCGAATGAGGGAGCCCGGATATAGACCTGTTTGCCTCCCCCCAGAACTACCAATTGGACAAATTTTGCACAAGGACTCCCCACAAGCAAGCCTGGAAAGTAGATGCTCTGTCCTTCAGTTGGAAAAACGGTCTATGCCTTCCCCCCACTGCCTCTGCTCTTCAAAGTACTAGTAAAAGTCAAACAGGACAAACCAAGGATGATTTTCTTTGCTCCAGACTGGCCTCACCAACACTGGTACCCCCTCCTGCGCAATGTGTCACGGTTATCTCCATGGCACCTGCCTCAGACTCCTTCCCTGCTGTCTCAGCAGGAGAACCAGATTCTGCACCCTCAGCTTCCAACACTGAACCTTACAGCCTGGCTAATTACTTAAACTCTCCCTTACCATTCCTCAGCAAACCTGTGATGGATTGGATGTCATCTTAGAGGCAAGGAGGCCTAGTACTAGAAAATCTTATGCTGAAAAATGGAAATGATTCTGTGCCTGGAACCAATCTCAAGGGATGAGCACAGCAGCACCCAATTTACCTCAGATTTTACAATACTTAACTGAGGTGCTTCACAAGGGCCTGTCTTTTTCCTCCATTAAAATCCACGCCTCAGCCATTTCAGCTCATTATAACACAGAACCTCCCCTCTTCTCATCCTCTGCTCAAGCAGTACCTCAGAGGGGCCAAAATTTTGAGACCACCCAGGAGAGCTCCAACCCCAGCCTGGGACCTTAACTTTGTATTGGAGAAACTCACCCTCCCTTCTTTCGAGCCAGCTGCTACTGCAGACTTAAAATTTCTTTCTTGGAAAACAGCTTTCCTTTTAGCAATCACTTCAGCTAGAAGGGTATCTGAATTACAGACCCTTTTGGCAGTGGAGCCTTTCATCATCTTTCATGCGGACAGGGTATCACTCAGGACCAATCCATCCTTCATGCCTAAGGTGGTGTCCAGTGTGGCTCTAAACCAGTCCATTCATTTGCCAACCTTCTTGCCCACTCCACAGAACAAATGGGAACGGACTCTGCATTCCTTGGATGTGCACAGACAGCTTAGATTCTACTTGGACAGGACTAAACCTCAAGGAAAATCTGAACAACTGCTGGTAGCATTTGCTGCAGGGGCAGAGGGGAAGGCTATTTCAAAACAAACCATTTCTAAACGGATAAGCCATTGCATTAATTTCTGCTACAAACACCATGGAAAACCTATCCCCCAGGGGATCAGACCTCACTCCACCAGGGCTGCATCTACTTCTACAGCCTTTCTCAGAGGCGTTCCTACCAGGGACATCCTAGAAGCTGCTACCTGGAGTTCTGTACATACTTTCACCAAGCATTACCATTTGCCAATTTTCTCTAAATCCAGAGCTGGCTTTGCCACTGCAATCTTGCAGGGCCTTATAGCTGCTCCTAATGCTATCTAAACTCCTCCTCCCAACCATAGCTTTGGGAATCTACCCAAATGTAACGACTGCAACAGTGAAACACGAAGAACATAGTACAGGTGTGTGCACTTACCATAAATGTAGATGTTCAAGTGTATTCACTGTTGCAGTCCTGGTTACCCTCCCTCCTTCCCCCTAACTTCTTTTGGCTATACCGCTACTTTCCTTTACTATGCTTAAAAGCCTTTTTGGTGTATTTGCTTTTTTGTTGGAGGTATACCTTTGTGTTTTTATGTTTAATTGCTCCCCATTAGGGGGGCACCTGACATCTGGGGCAAGAAAAACTGATTTAATGGCGTCGGCTGCATGTTTTATACAGTGACCTGACGTCATGGAAGAAGGGACAGCAAATGACACAGGACCCAAGACCCAATCAAGCCGACTGAGGGCAACCTGCAAGCAGATACCCAAATGGTAATGACTGCAACAGTGAATACACTTGAACTTCTACATTTATGGTAAGTGTACACAACTGTACTTTGCTGTGCTACTGTTGTTTTATTTCTGTTTGAATGTTTTTTGCTCTGCATTAGCAATCACGCTGACCAAATGCTACGCAACTAAAACAGTAAGATGCTTGGGAAGTACAAATATGTGCACAAAATTATACCTGAAGATGAGCATACATTATGCAGTCATTGTTTAATTAAAGAACATTTAATTGTGTGTTGTGGTATTTGCCATTTGTTTACCACCATATACTATTACAGGCGTAGGCAATTTATTGTATGAAATGGAACATGGCTCTGCATCTGCTACCAATTGAACTTTGGAGTCCATTCCTTTGATCTGTAGGACTGAGACTGTAGCTGCTAAAGGTGACATGACTAGATCTAACAATAGAGAAAAGGAGAAGTAAAAGAATCTTAAAGCTAGCAAAGTAAGAGAATTTCTGCTTAGCCAGTTTAAAAGTGAAGAGTAAGAAAAAAATAATTTCCACACTTTCTCTTTCTGTTTGGGTCCAAATTCATATAAAAGTTTTATGTTAAGTCTCCGATTAAAGTTGACATCTAAAAGCATATCTTTTCTATTACATTCTGAGATATGTAGAATATTTCCATCTTCCAGCCTGTCTTCTGCAAAATTCTTTAGAATTTCTTCCATCCTTGTCAAAACTGAATGTGAAAAAATGATGCAGGGCTTTTTTGAAAGTTCAGCAAAAAAAAAAATCTTCTTTTGGTACCAAGACAGATAGAGGTGCTTTCTTGCTTTGCTTTGTGAACAGAATATCCTATGATGTTCATCATGTTTCACTGTTGCAGTCATTACTCTTGAGTTATCCTGCTGGCAGGCTACCCTCAGTCGGCCAGAATTCCAAAGTCTAGGTCCTGCGTTGGTTGCTGTCGCTTCTTCCCTGACATCAGTGCACCAGGGGTATAAAAGATGCAGCCAACGCCATTTTCTTCAGTCTTTCTTGCCGCGCGGTGCCCGAAGCAAAAGCAGTTCGCAAGTGCCGGTCGGCCGACTCCTGAGATTTTCAAATCCGAGTTTCAGAACCGAAGTCTTCATTAAAGCTAAGTACCCCGTTGGGGAAACTTTTCTTTCTCCAGACCGATGTCAGAAAAAGTTAACAATTGTATTTCTTGTGGGAAGCAAATACCTCATAAGGATTTTCACTCTTACTGTATTTGTTTTTTTGCGAGATTTAACCAACGCACTATTAAGCATTGGTTTGATTTTGCATTTCATTACTTTGGCCATAGATTTAATTATATAATGCCGTTGGAACAGCCGACGACCAGAGTTTACAAAAAACGCAAGGACAAGGAAAAGGATAGGCATCCGAGGTCTAAAACCGATGACAAGGCCTCTAACAGGCCAGTCGCCGGTTCACCGGTTCTCAGTGAGGCGCTTTCACAGCCCCTGGCACCCGCTACCTCAGAGCCACAGGCTGCTTCCGACTCCCACGTGGAGCCGACTGGGCCTCTGGATACTCAAGGTATTGGACACTCGGAAATCATTCCCTCAGATGGGTCTGGAGCCGCTGAACAGGCATCGGCTTCTGAGGGTGTCTTCCGACCTACACAACTATATATTAAGCCATCTTCAGCTTCAAAGACAAAGACTAAAGCATCTCTATAGACAAAGAAACAAGTACAGCATTCTCCTACTCAGACTTCAGTGCCTATAAAACAGATGCTCAAAATGGCCGAAGACCTAATTACTTTGATCAGGGGCTCCCATCCCCCTCCTGATAAGAGGCCTAGGCAAGAGACAGAGTATGATTCTTCTGATCAGGTTTCTATTTCCTCTGATTCCTCTTCTGAGCAGGTTACTCCATGCTTCCTATGAGGATTCTGATGCTGAAGAATCCATTCCTTCAGCCTCTCCTCCTGAGGATTATTCTTTTGGGGAAACCCTGCATACCATGAGGGAGCATTTCCACTGGGAGAGCCAAGATTATTCTGAATCTAAGAAAAGGCTCAGAGACTTTCTGCTACTTCCTCAGCACAGACCCCTTGCTATTCCACCTGTTTTAGACATTGTAGATGATGTATTTTCAGAGTCCAGCGTGTCCCCTGACTCTTTACCCCCTGCACCTGCTAAGCCAGACAGGTACTACAGGGTCCCGGATTCTCATAAATTCCTATATAAAAACCCTGCTGCTGACCCTGAAACTATATCCCAGGGTCCCAAAGGGGTTAAAGCTTCCACTGCAAAAAACCCTGTCCCCTCTGATAGGGATTCTAGGGCTCTAGACAGATGGGGGAAAAAAGTCTACACTTCTGCTACCTTGGCTGTAAGGGCTTTAAATTGCCAGTTTCATATGCTTAAATATCATCAATATTTAATGTCACTGCTTAAACAGAAATTGTTGGCAAATACTGAATGTTCAGAGAACAAGGAATTGCATGATTTATTGCATGCAGCTGAACAAGTGGGAAAGCATACTTTGCAATGTGGTTATGATTCACTGGACGCCTCTTGCAGGGCCGCTGTTGCAGGTTCTGTTATTAGAAGGCATGCTTGGTTAAAGGAACAGAATCTGCCTGATCATGTTAAAGCAAAATTATTAGATGCACCATTACAGCATGATTCTTTGTTTGGTACTAAAGCAGAAGAGGTGCTGAAAAAAATGGAGGATAAAGCAAAATCCATGCAGACAGTCAAAGATTTCTTACAGGTACAGCCACCCAGGTTTAGCAGGAACTGGCCTTCTAAAAATTGGTCATTTCCAGTTTCAGACAGACCACAAAGAGGCAGATACAGGCGTCCCAGAGGCAGATCTCAGCCCCAAGGTTCTTGCAGGCCTAAACAATGGGGTGCTCCTACCTCCAAAAGCGGAGAAGACAAATCACAACCTTACAGGAAACAGTCCCAATGACTTTCCTCTGCCAGATCCAAGCTCTTTTCTTTTGGCAGCCCCCTTAGGGGGAAAACTAGCACTTTTTTCATCAAATTGGCAAATGAATACCCAAGACAAATGGGTCCTGAACATAGTGTCCCAAGGCTACAGGTTCCATTTTCACACTCTACCAAGGTCAAAAGGGATGCCAGACCTGCCACACAATCAATGGGCAGAGGCACAAAAACAAATTACAGCCCTCATGGACATGAGGGCCATTCAGCAAGTACCACAACAAGAGCAGGGGCAAGGATTTTACTCCAGACTTTTCCTAGTACCCAGAAAGGACAAAACCTGGAGACCAATACTGGACATGTCTACACTAAATAAGTTTCTGGAAGTTCCAAAATTCAAGATGTTGATTCTACAGCAGCTACTGCCCATGCTGGGCAAGAAGTCTTGACTCATAAGTTTGGACCTGAAAGAGGCATACCTGTATGTCCCAGTCAGACAATCTTGCAGAAGATACCTCAGATTCATAGCCGGCTCAATGCATTACCAATTCTCTGCACTGCCCTTTGGCTTATCTACTGTGCCCAGGGTCTTCACAAAATGCCTGGCACCAGTAATTTCGTTTTGCAGGCAAAGAGGAATTCAAATATATCCCTACTTGGACGACTGCCTAATTCAAGCAGAGAACAAAGACATTCTTCTAAAGCATCTGGCGTTTGTAAAAAGATTACTAATTGGCCTAGGGTACAGTAAAAAAAAAAAAAAAAAAAAGTGCCCCATCTCTCTAGAGGATTCCCCTGGGTGCAAGCTTAAATACAAGATGGCTTATCTCGCGCCAGACAAACAAAAGCAACTGACTACTTACTTCAAGAAACTGGCAACAAAAACACACTTATCTGCAAGGGAAATCCTGCAGGCCTTGGGTTTCATGGCATCCTGCATTCTACTAATTCCATATGTCAGACTGCATATGAGGAAACTGCAATGGTATCTAAAAAGTGTTTGGACTCAGCATTGCCACAGCCTGGAGACAGTAATTGCACTCATTCCCTGCCTGCAACAGGAGTTTCGATGGTGGGAAGAAGCCTGTCACCACTACAAGGGTCTGCCATTCAGTTTACCCACAGCCAGAGAGATACTGACAACGGATGCATTAGATTATGCCTGGGGGGCCCATATGGCAGGGAAATGTATTCAGGGCACATGACCTGCAAACCAGATTCATCTTCACATCAATCAAAAAGAGATGCTAGCTGTTCAAAATGCCCTCACAGCTTTCAAGGACCTGCTTCATCCGGGACAGATACTGATAAAGACGGACAACACTACGGTCATGTGGTACATAAACAAGCAGGGAGGTACACATTCCTACCCCCTCTGCAGACAATCAATGACCTTATGGGACACAGCATTGGCTTTTCAAGTTCACCTGCAAGCACAGTTCCTGCCAGGAAAAACAAATACTCTGGCAGACGAACTAAGCAGAAACCTCATGGATCCTCACAAATGGAAACTGGATCCACAAGTCTTCAGCATGATAATAAGGAAATGGGGATACCCAGACATAGATCTATTTGCCTCCCCTCATAACTGCCAATTGCGGAGATTTTGCACAAGGATTTATCACAAGCAAGCATGGAAAGTGGACGCCCTATCCTTCAGATGGAAAAATTTAACAGTATATGCCTTTCCTCCACTGGCTCTCCTTCCCAGGGTACTCCTAAAGGTCAGACAAGAGAAGCCAAAAATTATACTGATTGCACCAGACTGGCCACGCCAGCACTGGTACCTAATCCTCAAGAGCTTGTCTCAAGGTCCAGCATGGATATTGCCTCAAACTTCTCACTTGCTGACCCAACAAAACAATCAGATCCTGCACAGCCAACTCAGGACCTTAAATCTGGCAGCATGGCGGATAATGTAGCCACTCAGACCACTCCTCTTTCAAAAGCTGTTATGGATGTTATCTTGGAGGCCAGGAGGCTCAGTACCAGAAAATCTTATGCAGAAAAATGGAAGAGATTCTGTGCTTGGAACCGGGAACAAGGCATTGACACGTGTGTACCAAATATTCCTCAGATTTTACAATACCTAACTGAGATGCTGAACAAAGGCCTTTCTTTCTCATCAATTAAGATTCATGCCTCTGCCATTTCAGCCCATTACAATATGGAATCACCTATCTTTTCTCATCCTTTAATAAGGCAGTACCTCAGAGGGGCCAAAAACATTAGGCCTCCAAGGAGGGCACCAATTCCGGCCTGGGACCTCAATTATGTTTTGGAAAAACTCACCCTGCCTCCTTTCGAGCCAGCATCAACAGCAGATATAAAATTCTTATCCTGGAAAACAGCTCTGCTTCTAGCAATAACCCCTGCAAGGCGAGTCTCGGATTTACAAGCACTCATGGCTGTGGAACCTTTTATCATTTTTCATCCAGACAGGGTTTCTCTGAGGACAAACCCTACATTTATGCCTAAAGTGGTGTCAAGTGTGGCCCTCCACCAAATCATTCATTTGCCTACCTTTTATCCAAATCCACAGAACAAGGGTGAGAAAATTCTGCATTCTTTGGACATACACAGGCAGTTACGCTTCTACTTGGACAGAACTAAAGCTTTCAGAAAGACTGAGCAACTTTTAGTGTCATATGCTGCAGGATCACAAGGAAAGGCTATCTCAAAACAGACTATTTCTAAATGGATAGACCACTGCATCCGTTTCTGCTATTTTCAATATGGCAAATCAGTGCCTAAGGGCATTAGGCCTCATTCCACCAGAGCAGCAGCCACTTCAGCAGCCTTCCACGGAGGAGTACCAACCAAAGATATCTTAGAGGCTGCAACTTGGCGTTCAGTGCACACTTTCACAAAGCACTACCACTTACCTCTAAGTCCGGAGCAGGCTTTGCCACTGCAGTCCTGCAGGGCCTCGTAGCCTCTCCTAATCCTATTTAGCCCAGCCACCCATCCTCAGCTTTGGGATTCAACCCAAGAGTAATGACTGCAACAGTGAAACACGATGAACATAGTACAGTTGTGTACCTACCATAAATGTTGATGTTTGAGTGTATTCACTGTTGCAGTCCAGGTTACCCTCCCACCATTCCCCTTTCTTTGCTGGGACTTATCTGCACTTCTCTATCCTATACAGACTATTGGGTGTATTTGCTTGTAGATGAAGGAAATGTTTTTTTTTGTGCATGCATTTTTATTGGCATATTTTTCAGCCTACCAATTTGGGGGCACCTGACATCTGGGGCAAGAAAAACTGAAGAAAATGGTGTCGGCTGCATCTTTTATACCCCTGGCACACTGACGTCAGGGAAGAAGCGACAGCAACCGACGCCGGACCTAGACTTTGGAATCCTGGCCGACTGAGGGTAGCCTGCCAGCAGGATAACCCAAGAGTAACGACTGCATCAGTGAATACACTCGAACATCTACATTTATGGCAGGTACACAACTGTACTTTTTTCACCAGCTCCCATTCACCAGATCCAGCCATTATCAGTGTACTGGTCCTGATGAAGCCAAGCATGCACCAATGTCAATATCTACAGATATGTCTTTGTCTTTGTCTCTGCATCAGGATGACAGCCTTTGGGTCAACCCCTTCCTCATCGACTTTGTTGTGAGTATGGATGGCTTCAACACTGGTGTCATTGGCATTAGGAGTCACTTCAGGCCTTGGAGTTGGGGTTGTTTTTTGCACCAGTTTTATCAGAGCTATTGTTGAAGGGGTTGGTCTTCCAGTCCAGCGTCAAAGTTCTCAGAATTGGACCAGAATCTGATGGCTGTCTCAGTCCCATTGTTGAGGGTTAAACTATTGGATTGGGCTTTAATCTGATGCCTTTGTTGTCAACTTTGGCCCCAACTGCCTTTGGCCATGGGCTGCAGGGGCCAGTACCCTCCGTCTAACCAGTCTGGTATCAACATAGATGCAGCAGATTCCTGCATTTGCCACCATCAACACCTTTTGCATATATAACTCTACCCTCAAAAGGAAGCATTTATTTGACTCTTTAGCCATCCATTTTTTACTCAGCTGGATAGAAGCAACAGAAGCCATTTCCAGGAGCAGTCCAATGTTTGAGGACCAGTTTAGTACTCTTTATCACCCTTTTAGCTGTCATGTGCAAGATCCATTAAGAATCATTATTCCAAAATAAGGCACTCTGAATCTTTCCAGAGGTCCTGTATCCAAAATACTGAGGACAAAGAGGGTGTTGATTTCCCACTTTCCCCACCCTCAGATTAACCCATGTTTTCAGAAGTTGTTGATTTAATGTCACAGAGAGATGGATGGCCTTCAGAACCTGTCCACAAAGGATCCTCCAGGAGTCCTTCTGAACCTGCATCTATCTTGTTAGATGTCCCTTACTCTTTATAAAATGGTATACTTTGTTGTAAAAAAACTGCAGAAGGGGAAATCCCAATGTTGTGGTAGCTGCCCTGAGGAGAACAGATGGGATCCTCTGGTCTCTCAAAGACCAGACCTGCTAGAAGGAGACTCCCAAACTAGATTCCTTTATTGCTGCAGCAGCCTTTAAAAGGGCTACTTCATTACAAATTATTGCTCTCCATTGCCAGAATTGACAGCTGTGGACAAATCTAGGGAACTTGTTTACTTATCTTTCAGTGAGAGTTAACTGATAAAATGAGCCAGTCATTGAAGAAATTGCTGTATGCACAGCTTAAACTCAAACTACAGTCTTGGATAGCAACAGTGCCATCTATTACTAATCTCGCACTTCTTTCTTACAGTTCAGCTAATGGTGCAGCTACTCCAGCAGGTTCTAGCACAGCTCTTTACCATCATGCCTGGCTGTGTCAGACAGACTTCGCCAAGGACAATAAGTTGACCATCATTGATGCTTTTGTTGATGGGGCTGCTCTTTTCAGATGTTAAGTAAATCACCCGAAGAACATGTAAAAAGAGGCAAGACTCTGTGCTGATGATGTTGAGTTCCAGAATCCAGATTGCACATTTTCAAGGCTGCAGTGGATCCCACATCAGCCATGGTTCCAGTGCTACTAACACAACAGAATAGTTAGAGGTCTGTAAGGAACCAACATGACCACAGTAATTTTCACAATAGGGGAGACAGCACAATCTGATCCCTGAAACCTTGGCTGACTTTCCTGCTCTGGAGTCAGTCAGGGTTTGTCTGTCCCTCCACTTGCAGACACAGCTTGCCATCACTAAGGACAGGTGATTATCCAGTGATATCCAAAGGTTGTATTATTTTCCATACCACTCCTCAACCCCACACTCGCACCGTCTCTGTCTGTCTTTCATTGCCTAGTGTCTTATCCTGTCAAAGCAGCATAGAACGAAATAAGGTGTTAAACGTCATATAGAAGAAAGGATCATCAGAGTGTTCACACCATTTTTGAAAGGATGAGGATCTTACTGCAGGTTCCCTTTATTTCCCAAAAAAAGACAAAGTATCCAGGAGGTCCCACCAGATCTGAAAGGGTCAGGGTATTATTGCGCATTTCCTTTATTTCCTAAAAAAAAAAAAAAAAAAAAGACAAAGGACCTCAGATCTGTACATGATTATAGGTTCATAGGTAGGTACTAGGCTATCAGCCCAAGGGCCTAAGTAAGCTTAGCCAACACAAGGGTCCCTGGCTTATGCCACCCAAGAAAGTTAATTTCCTGTGCCCCTGACAAGCAGAGCCACAGAAGTGATTCCTGGGGTGTATTTCCTATTTCCCATCCACTCATCAAGATTTTTCTTGAACAGCGCTAATGAGGAACTTTGCTTGACATAGATGGGTAGCTTGTTCCAGAGTATAGAAAGTCTCTGGGACAGGAATCTATCCCCTCCAGCATGTCCTGTTTATTGTGGTGACAAGGTTTAGGTCCCTAGAGTGTGTAGCTCAGAGGGATTGGGATTTCTTTAGGTGTAGCATGTCCAACAGCTCTGGGTTTAACATAGCTTTATATGTTAGGCAGAGATCTCCTGGGAGTAGGCGATATGCTACAGAGTAAAGCTGGAGTTTTTTGAGACGGTCAGTATAGGGCATCTGTTTGAGGCCAGTAATCCTCTTTGTGAGGTACTTCTGTGGCCTTTCCAGCTGCTGCAGATGTCTTGTGAGGTACATTCCAAAAGGGGCATTGTACTCTATAATGGGTCTAATGAGTGCCGAGTAGAGGGGAACAATAACCTCTTTTTTCCTGGATGAGAACCCTTTTGTGATAAGGTGTGCCACATAGAAGGATTTCCTGACTACTGTGGCGATGTGATTATCAAAAGCGAGACTACTGTTCACCTAGGTCCCGAGGTATCTTATCACACATTCAGCATTAAGTAGACAGCCGTTTATGTGGTAGTTCATGGGTACAGAGTTTTTACCAAAGGGGATGATAATGCACTTTTTAGCATTGAGCTTGAGGCCATGCGTCTGACACCAGGCATCTGTCTCAGTGAGGCCCTTCTTTAGGATGTCCACATCATGTGGGGACTCGACTATGGCTCCTAGTTTGCAATCATCTGCGAACTTAGTTAGCCAGAGGACTTCTCTGTTAGCCTGTACTTCAGAGAAGTAGATACTAAACAGGAGAGGTCCCAGGACCCTGTGGTACTCCACTTGTCACTGGTTTGAAGTCAGATTTGGAGTCTGCAACTTTTACAGTGTGGATTCTGTCAGTGACCCAGTTGGCAACCCATCAAGTGACTAGGGATTTATACCTAGTTTAGTGAGTTTTGCTATAATTCCAGAATGGGGGATGGTGTTGAAAGCCTTGGCGAGGTCAAGATAGGCTGTGTGAACCACCTTACCCTCGTCTACAGCTTTGGTGACTGCCTCAAAGAAGTCAATCAGGTTCAGAAGGCATGATCTGCCTTTCACAAACCCGAACTAGGTGGGGTCCAGAGTTTGGAGGTTACCAATATCTTTGTTTATGAGTTCCATGATGATACGTTCCATGGCCTTACAAACCAGGCTCGTCAGGCTAATAGGGCAATAGTTCCCAGGGTCAGTGGTGGCTCCCCTTTGTGAAGTGGGATAACTGTTGTTGTGCGCCATTCAGTGGGCACAAAGCCTGACGTGAAACTATGATTGAACATGGTGCTTAGGTGGTGAGCCAGTTCATTCTGAAGTTCTTGTAAAACGCAGCCTGGGATGTTGTCCGGTCCCATGGATGCTGTGTTTTTGGTTTTAGAGAGTGCAGCTTTCACTTGCATAGGTGTGATTACAGGTACTCTGCATTCTTCCTGTATAGATATGGGCCCTTTAGAGGGTGAGAGGGGGTAAAGTTAGCAGAGATTAAATTAATTTATTCCCAAAGAATTCTTTCAGATTGCCACACTGCAGTCCGATCTTCCCTGTCTTTCAGAAGAGCTTAGATGTGCTGTTGAAACTCCAAGATGCATTCCTTCATGTAAATATAGACACCAACAGATTTCTGCAGTTCTGGGTAAGATCCAGCCATTATCAGCTCCAGACTTTTCCCATTCAGTCTTGCCTTAGCTAAGGTGTTCAACATGTGTAATCATAATTGTAGTGAACTAGAGGCTGCAAGGGATAAAGACCTTTCCTTCCTGGGCAGATAGTTTCTAGCTGCAACAACAAGAATCAGCTTAAGTCTCTCTCAGTTTTTGAAAGTTATGGTGAACACAGAAAATTTCCAGGTGGCAGACTCTCAAATGCTAAAATTCACAGGATTCACTTTTGACTCACTGTCCTGCTGAGTACTTCTATAAGATAGAATCCTTCCATTCCAAAATCTGGCGCTTCAAATTATTCAGTTGTAGCATTATTGTGTCTTGGACCAGTGAGTGTCATGCTATCAACTGTACGCATAGTTCCCCAAGGCAGGTTGTGCATACATGTTTTACTGTGGATCTTTAACATTCAGCGTTCTTAGTTAGCAAATCCCATGATAACAAGTGAAAAAAAAAATTCCAGAGCTTGCAAGTTGCATTTGAAATGGCGGCTTCACACTCCAAAAGATAACTCTGGGTTGTCCTTTTCAACTCACCTTTCCTTTAGTGGCTGTCTTCTTGGGTGTGTGGGTGTGCATTTTCAAGGGCAGACTGTTCAAGATGTGTGTTTACACAGGCCAATCTGCACATCAGCATTCTGAAGATGAGGGCAGTCCTTCTCACACTGCAGCCTTTACAGAACTCTTTTCCCCATGATTTTATTGTCATATAGACCAACAGTGTGGAAGTAGTTTGGCATACAGTTTGAGAAGCATTAAGGGTATGGGAATCTGCTAGGTCAGCATGACAATTTCTGATTGCCAGTCACATTCCTGCAAAGGTGTTCAGCAAACACACTGCCTTACTGGCATGTGGGTAGTAGCGCCCTACTACCTTCTCTCTGACAGTCTGTCAAAGCTCAAAATTCCTGCCACTGCTTGTCTGTGGGCTGGAAGGACCAATTGCCTGGCAGGATCAGGACAGCCTTTCAGTTTTCATATGCCACAGGAAGAGAAGGCTGTCCTGGATAGCTGCTTCTTTCTCTGGGTTTTAACTTCAGAGCTCAGATAAGTAACTCTTTTTGAGTTTTATTTCCTACCTCTGCCCTTTTTTATCAGTGCTTGATTTATGTATTCTGCTTGATGTGCTTGTTTTTTCTTAAAAAAATGCTATGATCTTTTACTGTCACATCTCTGACAGTACAAGTGTTATACTGTGGAATATAAGCTATTTCTGAATCTCTGTGGGGTTTTAATCCTGTTAAACTGATTTACTGCACCAAGGCCATTTTAGTGCAGTTCCTCTCATAGCTTAGTGTTGCCAAAACTGCCAGTAAATTGATGCCATTATTTCTGTTGATTAAAACCTTGTTTTTAAAGTTTTGACAGGAAGCCTTGCTCTTTTTGCTGCTTTATTTCCTTGAGGCTACGTATATTTGATGTGGTTGAACAGATTTACAGCAGTTTAAAAATAATATTTTTGTTTAATCTGTGTGAGTTGGGCAACATTTTGTTTGTGAAACATTTCTGACAGGAATTTTTCTTTACATTATTGTTAATCCCTTGACTAATGTTTGAGTCTATGATTATTTGATGGGATTGAGTAGAATTACACTATTTTAAACATTTTTTTTGTTTGTGAAACACATCTGGCAGAAACTATTGTTAAGTTTATACTTGTAGCCTTATCTAAGGCTATTTGAGGCTAGTCCTAATCAGATGGTCTTGAAAGTATCTTTTATTTGTTTAATTTGGGGGTATTTGTGATATGTATGTTTTGCTTTCTGCTGGGTTACTGAAGTGGCTGTCCTTTTTCGACTGTGAAGTATTCAGTGTAATAATCCAATTTCATAATAACCATATAAAAATAGACTTTGGTTTTGCTGTTTATAGGGAACATTGTGAGATTTGCCAATTTTTTTCAGTGTGACCATGTGACCAATACTTGTTTTTGCTGTAGCAAGTTTTTTTCCCCCTGAATTGATGGATTCTGATACAGTGCCGCCCCCAACATATTCTCCATCTGTACCTCAAAAGAAAAAAAAAATGAATTAAAAATACGACTCAGCATACAGCTTGTGACTCCACAGTGGCCTGCTCTTTGGGCAGACTGTCAGACCACTTATTTTACCTCCAGGTCCCCTGCTGTAGTCTTAGTATCACAACTGTGCTTGACACAAGGGTCAGTCATATCCTCTAGGGCTGTACCATTGTCTGCTTCAGGTATAGGAGAACCTAACTCTTTAGGTGTAGCGATAGCCAGGGGGTGCAGAATCCATTGACAGTCTTGATACATCTCCCCCCAGGGATTTTCCCACTTGTGTAGAGCATGCAGAAAAGAATCAGTCCATCTACCATGTGGTGGGGCATCTGTCTTGAACCTGTTTCCCACCTGAGATGGTGACTATGGCTAGATACATTGTTCAGATAGTTGATTGCAGGGTTCATACCCGAGTTATAAGTAACAGCATTGCTTGCCTCGCTGGACAGTCTGCTAAGGATCCTGATTTTGAAGGGTTATCCTAGGTTTGATGGTTTGGACCTGTCTGACTCAGTTTAGTCCGATTCTTCTGAGGGCAAATGGGTGCAGGAGCCCAAAGAGATGTTTTCCTTTTTCCCAATTGCTTGTAAGATTTATTGATGTTGTCAGTCGAGAGAAATCATTGGCTGCCCCCAAGATTATCAGGGTTTTATGATCTTTTAGAGAATGAGACCCCAGACATTGAGATCTTTCCTCCATTGATCGTAGTGTTGGAGTTTTTTTTTTTTTTTTTTTTAAAGAAAGCTTGTAATTCTTCTCTGCTTATTGAGGTTGTATTTGGGGAAAAAAAACATTTAAGACATACAGGGAATGCTTGTTCATGTCTGGCCTTTTCTAATTATTCTGACAGAGGATAATATCTGTTGCAGTATATGGATGTCCAGAGACAGCTCAGATTGTATGTGGACAGAAGTACATCTTTAAGGAAAGACTTGCAGACAATTGTATCCTTCTCTAATAAGAACTTGAATTCTGAAGTTTCTAAAATTATCTTAACCAGATGACTGATTGTGTTAAATTATCTTTGAAGCAATACAGTAAATATTTGCCTTTTTACCTAGAGCCCACCTAACAGGGGCAATGGCCACCTCTTAAGCATTTTCCCAAACTGCATCCATAGATCATGTTTATGCAGCAGCTGTGCAGGCTTCACTAGATGCCTTTACAAGACATTACAAGATGGATGTGATCTCTAGATTTAGATCTTCCACAGTTTTTAGGGTTATATTCCCATGAAGGTAACCACCCAGGGGGTAAACCTGGAACTCTGTTGATGAGGCTGGACCTCCTCATTCCAAATGCAAAAGTTATGCACTTTCTTTCCACAGTGTTAGATCTGGATGAGCAGGTCTCTCTTCATCATCATATACCCATCTTTCCTGTGTCTCATTGCTGATATGGTCTAGAGGTTCTTAGTGGTTATACTTGGTTCCTGAACTGTTTTACAGCAGCTTAACAGTATTCTGAGGAGGAATCTAGTTTGCAGGACAATACGGGTAAAAGGGCTAGAGCTAATAGACTGGGAACATTTCAGATGGTAGGCTAACTAAAGGCTTGCAGATTTGTTTCTCCTGTTGATGAGGGTGGCCCTCCTCATCCAACTTCAGCTTAGTGGTAAAGTACATAACTTTTGTTTTTATGTAACCTATTTTCTGCACAAAGCTAGAATAAAGCAATATTGGTGAATGGAGATGCATGCCACATCTCTGCCTGAGGCATGTTGGTAAAATTTATGTCCAGTTCCTGGGCAAGTTTCCTGCTGCAGGGACTTTCTTTTATGAGCTGCTACACCATTGTGCTTTACTTACTAGTAAATACCATAAGTAGTTGGCTGCAAGCATATTGTAGACTTCTGCCACTAACTGTGTATGTATTTATTTATTCATTTATTTGACATTTGTTAACTGGGAATGTCCGACTGGGTCAGAAAGAACCCGTTTTCAGTGGAGGCCTAGGGACAAAAGCTCCATTTACAACAGATAAGTACAATCTTTATACATATTAAAGTGCAAACTTTGTACAGATAAAAAGTTGCAAAGTTACAGTCTTTATACATATAAAAAGTTGAAAAGTTAAAGATGTTATGTAGTCCTATCTCATAAATAAACTCAGAAAAACGAACAAACTGCAGCAAAATGAGGAAAAGGACCACACCGGATACTCAAAACAGTTCCAATTAGTGCTTTTGTTTACTAAAATGAGCAAACTTCTTCAGACAATTTTGAGGCACACAAGTACACTTAATACCAAATAGTCCTATCTCGCCTACATTCTTACCCGTGGGTTCGGAGCTGAATATTGGCTCCGACTCGGCCAAACATTTCTAGCTTGAAGTCTTCTATTGGCTGGGCTAAGCAGGTATCCCATGATGCACTGCTCCATATCCCCAGATCTCGTTTGCCACTCGTGTAGCTCGGACGTGGTCTCGCCCTTGGCTGTGGCTAAGTACCTTTTTTTCTTGTCTGAAGAAAATTTATTGCTCTGAAACAAAAAGCTATTTTCATAGCTGTTGTCCTTAGTGTTGTTTAGTTTTTTGGTAGTGTGCGTGTTTGTGGTATCCCGATAACTGTTCCCCCGGGCTAGGCCAGTTTCAGTTAGAGGACCTAGTCCTTTCCTTCTGTCTGTCAAACCATTTAAATTAGAGGTTTGATTTCTCAGTTTTCAACCCTTGTAGTCATTAACCGTTTGGTTTTTGGCATAGTTGGTTTCAGTGTGTGCCTCTAAAGTGCGTGTACGTTTTCAACCTTGTCTGATTCCCGCGTTTTTTGTGGTGTTGAGTGTCTGTGAGTTCGTCAGATTTCTCTTAGGTCGCATTGTTGATTTTTGTCTGGTGATTATGTCTAAAGACTCCAAAGAGCACAAACTTTCCGGTTTCAAAAATTGCTCAAAATGTGGGTACAAAATGTCCATCACCGATGGTCATTCTATTTGCGTCTATTGCCTGGGAGCCATTCACCTGCAGGAATACTGCAGTTTTTGCCATGCATTCAGTCCCAGAGTGCTCCAAGAGAGAAAGAATAAGCTGATCTAAAGGGACTTTTGAAACCCTCTTTCGAAGAGGTCTTAGATTCTTCTCCCAGCGCTAAGTCTAAATCATCTAAGTCTAAAAAGAGATCTCCGACTCCATCAGTTTCATCGGAGCCTCTGGAGAAAGTCACAAAAATTGCATTGACCTCCTCAGCTCCACTGTCTTCGGGGCCGCAGGAAGTATCGGTGGTGATGGAACCGGCGTCAGCTCCGGTCATATTGGAACCTCTTCGGAGCCGATCACCCAGTCTCAGACCAGCTTCTCCTGAGAGGAGATCTCAATCTCCCTCCCTGTCCTCCAAATCCTCCAGAACCTTTTCGGATATGGATGTTGATAGGGTGGTCCAGAGGCGCCTCCAGTCACCGGTTTTGGCAAAATTGTGTTTGGCTTCGGCCCAGTCTGCTCCGGAGCCCGTCGCGACCCCTGCTTCGACCATTCCTCCGAGCGCATCTCGGTCTTCGGAGCCGGAGTGTTCCGCGCCGTGTGATGTTGCTTGTCTGGTTCCGGTGGCCCCTACGGCTCCATCAGTGCCAACATCGGCTCCGACCCCGTCGGCTCTGTCCTCGGGGTTCAGGACACGGGATTCTTCAGTCTGGCCCGAGGGGGACATCTTGGGACATATTTCGGTTCCGAACCTCTCTCTTGGTGCCTCGGCTCGGGGAATTCTGACTCTTGTCGTGGTCTCGTAGGCTGGCCGATACTTGGACTCGGGGGGACCAGCCTTCGAGGCCATGCGGACTGAGCTGGCCAGATCATCAGCTACATCAGGCGGATCGGTCACTCTGTCCCCTACCACTCTGGTGAGAGCCTCTGACCATCACCTATCCAGGGACAGCAGAGTACCAAGGCCTAGGGATACCCCCACGAGTGGTCCCCAACTTTCTGAGGGTCCTTCAGAGTTCGTGCCTGAGGAGCCCCCTAGAAAGAAGACGTGCAAGAGGAAGCACATAGACTCCCAGGATGAGTCCCTCACTTCTGATACTGACCTCAAGGAATCGGAGGGGTCCCCCAAGTCATCCTCTGATGATGTTTCCTTCTCCGACATCCTGGAGATACTGAAGCAAAGAGGTGACTGGCCGTCCAAAACCCCTTCCGAGGAGGAGTCGGTCTTCCTTAAGGCTTTTGGTGCTCAGCCGTCCGCCTCCAGGGTGTCCCCACCCTTCGATGAGCTCCTTGATTTAATTTGTCGAAGAGTGTGGGAAAACCCTGATTCTGTGGAGCCCGTACCCAGGCGCTCCAACAAGTTTCTTTCTGCTCCCCAGGTTAAGGAATTCTTGTCCAAAGGAGTCCCTGTAGATGCCATGGTGGTGGCGGCAGCCACTCAGAAGGAAGTTGCAGAGACCTCTTCCTCCGTCCATCCTCCTAACAAGGAGTCTAGGACCATGGACCGGTACGGGAAGCGTACCCTCTCATCAGTAACCTTTACCTTGCAGTCACTGAATTATCTGACTTATTTCACTCGGCTCCAGAGGAATCTCCTCAAAGAGTTAGGAGATACTCTTGTGGGTAACATCCCTGAGGCAGTGGCCCAGACGGTTAATGCCCAGATGTCTACCCTCAAGTCCATTGTCAACTCCTCCATGCGGCTCATTTCGTATGCAGCCGAGGGAGCGAGTAGGGCAGCAAGCTCAGGAGTCGTCCTTAGGAGGCAAGCCTAGCTATGCCTGTGTCACTTTGCGGAGGCCTTCAATTCTTCCTTCACTGACGCCCCCTTTGACAGTTCTTCATTGTTCGGAACCAAAGTGAAAGACATCCTCACCAGGTGCGAGCAAGAGGGAAAGACCCTGTCTGCTTTGGGGGTCCATTTTTCCCTTCCATCTAGGCCTTATCCCAAGGCCCAGCGGGGTGGGAAGATGTGGTTCAAGAAATCACAGAAGTTTTTCCCTGCTGCACAAGGTGAGTCCCCTTCCAGAGGCAAAGGAGGGGGAGGTTATTCAGGGAGACACCACCCTAGAGGCAGAGGGGGCCCCCGCAATTCGGGAGACCGCGATTCCTTTCACGGCTCTCCCTACTCTTGTTCCTGAGGGAGTGCCCAGCTGTGCTTGTCCAGAGCTAGTCTGGGGTCGAATTTCATTATATCCGGAAGCCTGGAAAAGCATCACCCAGGACCAATGGGTATTACGAATAATTTCTGGAGGTTACCTCATTCTGTTCATATCAGACCCCCCATCAGTCAGAAATATCCCAGACGTTCCACCCAGTCAAAGGGATCAAGCAGCCTTAGAGGTTTCAAAGCTGCTAGAAAAAGGAGCCATCCAGAGTGTCCCCTCAGACCAGATCGGATTAGGGACTTACTCAAGATTCTTTTTGGTGCTGAAAAGAACAGGGGATCTGAGACCCATATTAGATCTCAGCCAACTAAACAACTATGTACAGAAGTCCAAGTTCTGTATTGTCACACTACAATCGATTCTCCCATTGTTGGGACAGGAGGTATGGATGTGCTCCATCGACTTCAAGGATGCTTACTACCATGTAAAGATGGACAGGGCATCCAAGAGTCACCTACGCTTCTGGTTGGGAGGCAGTCATTTCCAGTTTTGAGCACTGCCCTTTGGTCTCACCACAGCCCCCAGGGTGTTCACCAAGTGTATGGCAGTGGTGACGGCTCACTTGAGATGTCAAGGATTCCAGGTGTTTCCGTATCTGGATGACTGGCTCCTTACCGCCCCCACCAGGCATCAGCTAATCCAAACCAGGGACGCTACCATCACTCTTTGTCAACAGCTGGGCATAACACTAAATTGGGAAAAATCTGCCTTGTCGCCCTCACAGAGTGTCACCTGTATAGGCGCAGAATTAGATACCATTCATATGCAAGCATTTTTACCGCAGGAGAGGATCAGAATCTTGCATCAACAAATACACATCCTGATGCCCATGAGGAAAGTCAAGGCGAGATGGGTTCTCCAACTTCTGGGGACCATGGCAGCAACAATCATGTTGGTCCCTCTAGCGAGATTGCACATGAGACTTCTCCAATGTCTTCTCTTTGTTCAATGGTCTTTCCAAAAATATCCACTTTCTCACCCCATTTTACTCACGGACAGATGCAAAAAGGCCCTCAGTTGGTGGCTTCGCACCAACAATTTGGACGGGGGAAGACCCTTCGTCCCACCCATTCCAGTTGCCACAGTGACCACGGACACCTCCCAGATGGGGGGGGGGGCATTATCTTGGGAGGACAGTCCAAGGCACGTGGCAAGATCACGAGATATATCTGCATATCAACGTCCTAGAGATGAGAGCAGTGCTACTTGCGTTGCAGGCACTTCAGAGTTTTCTACCTCTAGGGACGATTGCAATACACTCAGACAACATGTCGGTAATCTGGTATCTAAACAAGCAAGGGAGAACCAGGTCTTACCCCCTGTGCAGAGAGGCCATGTGAGTGTGGCAGTGGGCAGCAACTTCCCAATGTTTTCTGGTGTCAACGCACATTCTGGGGAAGTCCAACGTGATTGCGGACAGGCTAAGCAGAGCTATTCTGATGCCTTACGAGTGGTCCCTGAATCGTCTAGTTGCAGAACGAATCTTCAGCAAATGGGGTCAGCCTTGCTGCAACCTTTTTGCCAGCCCCTCAATGCCAAATGCAGCAACTACTTCACGCTGATCCCCCCCCCCCCACAGGGGGAGTCACCCAGGGACGCTCTGGTCCACGATTGGCCCTCCGGTCTGCTTTATGCTTTCCCTCTGTTTCCCTTGCTGTCAATGGTAATTCAGAAAGCGCAATCGTTGGGAAGCAGATTAATTCTGATTGCTCCACAATGGTCTTCAACCATACATTGCGGACACTCCTTGGATTCTGGAACCTCAACCAGATTTACTGACACACATGTCGGGACAGTTCCACCCCTCTCTGATGACCCTCCGGTTGACAAGCCTGGCTGCTCCACTTCTGTCGTTAGTTAGGCTTCATGAATTTTCACTGGAAGTGGTTCACATTTTATCTTCCTCTCATAAACCATCTATGAGGAAGATTTATTCCAGCAAATGGAAGAGGTTTTCTATTTGGGCGCATACCCAAGGCGTTGATCCGTACACAGCTCCAGTTGCTTCACTCTTGTAGTTTTTGTCTATGCTCTTCCATCAGGGTTCCGCATCAGCTACCATCAAAGTTCAGTTGGCTGCGATCTCTAATTTTCATGTGGCTAATGAGCCTAGTCTTATGGCTCATAGACTCTGCAAGGCTTTCCTGAAGGGTACTCTGTTACTCCGTCCCCCGGTCTCCAAACCTATCATGCCCTGGGATGTCAATTTTGTCCTACAAGCCCTTACTTCACCACCTTTCGAGCCTGCAGCTACCTGTGAATTGAAGTTTTTGACATGGAAAACAACCTTCTTAATAGCAATCACCTCAGCAAGGCGAGTTTCAGAAATTCAAGCCCTCTCTATTAAACCCCCATACTTAATCTTCCATAAGGACAGGGTTTCTCTTAGACCGAACCCTTCCTTTGTTCCTAAAGTGGCTTCCGTGTCTAATCTTAATCACTCCATTGAGTTGCCTGTATTCTTTTTGCAATTTTCAAACAAGGCAGAATTTAAATTCCATCAATTGGACGTACATAGACAGTTGCACTTCTATCTGCACCGAACAAAAGATATCCGGAAGTCAGATCAACTATTTGTCTCCTTTTCGGACAACAAAATTGGGTCCCCGGTTTCCAAGGTCACCATATCCAGATGGATATCTAATTGCATCTCGTTCATCTACCAAGTGGGAGGAAAGGATCTGCCATTTCCGGTCAAGGCTCACTCTACTTGGGCTGTTTCTACATCTACAGCCTATCAGGCCAGGTTGTCAATGGATGATATATGTACTGCAGCTACTTGGGCTTCTCCTCACACATTTGTTTCTCATTACAAATTGGACGTGGTTTCTAGGGGCAGGTCGTCCTTTGGCTCCACAGTACTCAGGAGTATTTTCCTATGAGCCACCCAGGGAGTAGGTGCTAGGGACGCTGTCCCACGGGTAAGAATGTAGACGAGATAGGACTACATAACATCAGGAAGTTATGTACTCACCATAACGTTCGATGTATGTAGTCCATCTCGCCTCACATTCTTACTTACCCTCCCACCTTCCCTCTTCCTGGAGGATCTGGAGGTTAGGGGTTGTTTTTATCTACAGTTCCCTTTATGTCAGCTTGTTCTTTTTATCTGGATGTTGTGTATGCATGGGGTATGTATGAGTTTCGCAGCAAACTAGATCTGGGGATATGGAGCAGCGCACCGTGGGATACCTGCTTAGCCCAGCCAATAGAAGACTTCGAGCTAGAAAAGTTTGGCAGCTCCGAACCCACAGGTAAGAATGTAAGGCGAGATGGACTACATACATCGAACGTTATGGTGAGTACATAACTTCCTGTTACATACAAAGATGTAAATATTATACTTTAATACAAGTAAGCAGATTGTCCGAGTTACAAGTGAATAGGTACAATGATATGAGGTAGATAATAAGTGTTAAAGTAATTGATAAAGATATGCAAGTAGAGATGGGTCGAGAGTAGACGAAAGTTGCAGAGTTTTCAGATCTGGTGAAGAGATTAGCCTGGATCAGAGCAGGGGCAAATCCAGGAGTTGAGCATGTGTTGTTTCAGTACTGATGTAAGGGCAAGTAGGTTAGTAGTAGTTCTCACAGTAAATGGAAGAGTTCTATGCTTTTACAACATAGTGGGAGAAAAGACTTTGTCCAGCTGTCTTATAGGGTTTGTATATAGAGAGAAGGTCTTTATTTGCAGACGTAAGTGTTTTACTTGGTATGTATGCAGACTTTTATGTTGTTTAGTGCTGGGCAGGTTTGGGTATTGTTGACTATGTTGTGGAGTGTTAAAAGTTGGGTATAAAGTAGATAGTTGGGGAACTCTGGCCAGTTTAGTTTTTTTAGTGATAAACAGTGATGGGTTCTAGTTTTAGAATTGGTGGCAAATTTAGTCACTTTATTGTAGCAATGTTCCATTTCAGATCTAGAGAAGCTCTGTAAATTGGTTAGTACTGGAGCACTATAAAGCAGAGAAGGTAGAAGAAAAGTTTTGTGAAGGGTGATTTTAGAATAAGAGGTTAGTGTGTATTTGTTTCTGTAAAGTGTACAGAGTTTCTGGTGGGTTTTCTTTATATTTTGGATATGAAGATCAAACCAAAGGTGGTCATCTATGATTACACCCAGTGACTTGGTGTGGTGGACACTTTCAATGGTGGTGTTATCAGCAGAGAGAATTTTGAAGTCATTTAGACTGATAGTACAGTTCTTTGGTTGAAAGAGAAGCAGTTTACTTTTTTGGATTGAGAAATAGCTGGCAGTTGGTAATCCAGGATTCGACAGCAGAGAAACTTTTTTGTGTGTCTGAGAGTTCCTGGGGTAATATGTGACAGGTGCAGATTGTTGTAGAATCGTAAGCATAATGGATGAGTGTTCCACTAATAGATGCTTTACATAGGTCATTGGTAAACATGTTGAAAAATAGGGGTCCTAAGATGGAACCCTGTGGGAATCCAGTGGAATTTTTTTTAGAAAGGGGGAGGTAGCATTTGACCATTTAACTAATTGTTTTTGATTGTGTAAGTAATTGTGAAACCAGTTTAGTGTAGGATGAGTAATTCCTAGGATGTTCTTCATGTTTCACTGTTGCAGTCATTACATTTGGGTTATCTGTTGCAGTCATTACATTTGGGTTATCTGCTTGCAATAGCCCTCAGTCGGCCTGATTAACAAAGTCTTGGGTCCTACGTCGGTTGCTGTCTCCTCTTCCATGACGTCAGGTTGTCAGGGGTATAAAACTTGCAGCAGACATCATTACATCAGTCTTTCTTGCAGTGTGGTGCCCGATGCAGAACCAGTTCGCAAGTGCCGGTCGGCCGACTCCTGAAATTTTTGATGTTAAGTTGTCTATCTCGCCTTCATTCTTGCTGGATGGGTTCGGAGCCGACCTCGGCTCCGACTGCCACTCTAAAAGCTCGAGAGTTGGTTCCACCGGCTCGAGGCTCCCCTTATATCCCACAATGCTAGGCGAGAGTTACCTTAGATCTCGTTTGCCGCTACAGCTATCGAGGTGTTGGTTTTCTACCGGTTCTTGGTAAGTGACTTTTCTTGTGAAATTAGTCTATTTAAACCCCTTTAATTTTAATATTTTACTTATTTCCCTTAGTTTAGAGGAATTCTTATCCCTTTCTAAAAATTCCTGTTTTTCCCTCAAGAACTTTAAGTTCTTCCCTTGGGCCTTCAGGCCGCTTTTCCTTTCCTAGTGGAGTGTGTGTGTTATTTTTCTTATATTTAAAACCTAGTTAGTGGTTTATTATAATTTAAACTAGACAGGGTGTAATTAGTGTGTTTGTGACTGTGTGTGATTACACCTTTGAAATGTCTAAGGAAGCAAAGGTCTCCGGATTTAAGAAGTGTGATGCGTGCTGTCAGAAAATGTCTCTGACAGACGCTCACACTTCTTGTGTCTACTGTCTGGGACCTTTGCACCTGCAGGACTCCTGTGCTGTGTGCCATGGCTTCAGCCCCAGGGTCCTGCAGGAAAGAAAAATAAATTAATTTTAAGGGGCTTACTCAAGCCAGAGGATTCCCTTTCTGTATCTACAGGAAGCCCTCTAAGGCATCTAGGTCTTCGCTCTGACAACTGAGCGAGACCTGGTTTCTAAGCCTCTGCCTACATCGGCTCGGCTGGAGCCGATGAGTCTCAGTCCACAGTTTCTGTGGTTCCTCGGCTCGGCTGGAGCGAGGTATTAGAATTCCGTGTCGGCTCGACCAGACCTTCGGAGCCGACAACTAGAAGAGGTCAGGTCACCATCCCTTGGCTCCGTTCACTGCTCCAGGATCTCCCCTGCTGTCTGAACGGGCCAAAGATCTCACCTCTAGGTCATCGAGGCTGTCGGATCATGAGCTTCACAGGGTAGTGAGTTGACTTCTTAAGTCCGAGGCACTGGCCCAGATGCTTCAGAGCCCCACTCATCAGTCGATGCCTGCCCGTCCATCATTATATTCCTCCTTCGACTCTCTTGAGCTCGGAGCCGGTGTCCGGAACCGAGACTGTGGTAGCGTCGGAGCCGATACAATTGTCTTCGCTCCGTGCCGGCCGATTTCTTCAAGAATCTCGGCGCTGGACTTCCTCGTCGGCTCGAGGGGTGAGTGGCATCGGACCCTTGTCCGACCCGCTCTTCCTCGAGGGCGCTGGTGAGTTCGGCTCCGACATCGGCCTCGGAGCCATCACTGTCGGTGCCGAGGGTTCTTAGCTTCTCGGGCGGGGACCTCTGGCTTTGCCTGACAGGGGTGCATTCGAGGTCATGCGAGTGTGTTAGAGCCTGGCTCTACTCCACAGTCGGCTCCGTCCGCCCCTCCCTCTACGGGTGCCTCAGGTCAAGTCGACTCACTCCCTCATCCCGGACCGCAGAGAGCCAGCTCCTCAGGAACCCCTGTGGGATTTCATCCTCTTCCGAGGCCTCTCCTGATTTGGCAGAAGAGCCCCTCGGAAGTGGCAGTGTAAGAGGAAACACATTGACTCACCTGAGTCCATCACGTCTGACACAGATTTAGATGATTCTGAGGGTTCCCCCCGTTCCCCTTCTGAAGATGTCTCATTTGCAGACATTCTAGAGATCCTGAAGCAGAGGGAAATTGGCCAGTCCTCAACCCTTCGGAGGATGAATCTGTGTATCTTGAGGCGTTTGGCTCTCGCCCTTCCACCTCCTGGGTGTCCCCCCCTTTGACCCCCTCATGCAGGTGGTTGCTAAGAAGGCATGGACGGCTCCTGATTCAGTGGACCCCACTCCCAGGAGACCCTCCAAGTTTATAACGCACCAGCAGACAAACAGTACTTGACGAAAGGAGTCTCTGTGGATGCTATGGTGGTAGCTGCTGCCACTAAGAAGGAGCTAGCTGATCCTTCAGTACCTGTCCATCCACCTAACAAGGAATCTAGGTCCATGGACAGGTACCGGGAAGCGGATGTTCTCGTCAGCGACATTTACCATGCGTCGCTGAACTACCTATGCCATTTTACGTCTTCAAAGGGATTTGATCAAGGAAGCGAGTGAAATGTTAAAGGACCCTACAGCTGCAGGTTTTCAAGATAAGATGAACACGCAGCTGGCTACCCTAACTCCATAACCAACTCCTCCATGCCTCCTTTCTTATGCGGCTGATGGAGCGAGTAGGGCCCGCAGGGACAGGTGTGGCCTTACGTAGGCATGCCTGGATGCGGCTATGCAATTTTGCGGACCCTTCAAGGCGTCTTTCACTAACTCCCGTTTGATGGATCATCTCTTTTTGGTCCTCAAGTGAAAGAAACCCTGACTAGGTGCGAAACTGATGGCAAGACCCTTTCTGCCGGAGTCCGTTTTCTACTCCTTCTAGGCCTTACCCCAAAGGCCAGAAAGGTGGAAAGATGTGGTTCCGTAAACAATCTCAAGGGACTTCGCCTGGCGCAGAGTCGTTCCGCCAGAGGCAGAGGGGAATAACAATGGTAGACGTCGCCCTAGGGGCAGGGGGGGTCCGCAAAACCAGGGCAATCGGGAAGCTTTCTCTGACAAGCCCTTTCAGCATCCCTGAGGTGTTGCCCGACTGCCCACCTTCCGAGGCAGTCGGGGGAAGATTGTCACTGTACCCAGAAGCCTGGCTATCCCTGACTCAAGACAAATGGGTACAGTCCATCATTTCGAAGGCTATTCTATCCCCTTTCTTCATCCCAAACCAATCAAAAATCCCTTCCAGATGTTCCACCGCTCAAAGGGATCTAGCGGTTTTGGAGATTTCAAAACTGCTTGCAAAAAGAGCAATTCAGCCAGTTCCAGCAGACCAGCAAGGATCCGGAATTTACTCAAGGTTCTTTTTAGTTCCAAAGAAAACAGGGGACTGGAGACCAATTTTGGATCTCAGTATCTTGAACAGATCAGTCAAGAAAACAAGATTTCGGATGGTCACGCTGCAATCCATCCTTCCCTTTTGGGCAAAGGAAACTGGATGTGCTCTATAGACCTTCAGGATGCGTGCTATCACATAAAATGAACAGGCGCTCAGAAGATTCCTCCGCTTCAGGCTGGGAACCAGTCATTTTCAGTTCAGGGCCCTGCCCTTTGGTCTCACCACTGCCCCCGGTGTTTACCAAATGCATGGCAGTGGTAGCTTCTCACCAGAGACGACAAGGATTCCAGGTGTTTCCATATTTGGACGACTGGCTCCTCACAGCTCCCACCAAGCATCTCCTTCTGATGGCCAGGGATTACACTTTTCGCATTTGTCAAAAGTTAGGCATTTCAATAAATTGCGAAAGTCTGTTTTGTCGCCTTGTCGTACTATTACCTACATAGGCGCAAATCTAGACACAGTAGACATGTCTAGGCTAACAGATCAGAGAATAACAGACATACACAGACTGGTCTCACTCCTTTTCAACAACAACAGAATCAAAGCCAGGTTAGTTCTGAAAGTGTTGGGAATTATGGCTGCCATACCTCTGCTTCCATAAGCCAGATTCCACATGCGGATCCTTCAATGGATGCTCTTTACTCAATGGTCATACCAGCAACTTCCAATGTCTCACACCATTATGATCACGCAAGCGTGCAAAATCATCTCATGTGGTGGATATCTTCCCTCAGCTCTTGCTGGGAAGACCCTTTGTTCCACCCCCTCCGGTTGCTACTCTGACAACGGATGCCTCCCTGATCGGGTGGGGGGGGCATTATCAGGGCAGGACGGTCCAGGGCACATGGCAACCAGACGAATGCCACTTGCACATAAATGTTCTGGAGATGAGAGCAGTGCTTTTAGCGTTGCAAGCCCTTCAAGACTCTCTTCCTTGGGAACGATTGCAATCCAGACAGACAATATGTCTGTAGTGTGGTACATCAACAAACAAGGCGGAACCAGATCATACCGTGTGTCGAGAAGCACTCAGAGTGTGGCAATGGGCGATTTCTTCTCAGCGGTTTCTGATAGCAACGCACATCCCCGGGAAGTCCAATCAAATTGCGGACAAGTTGAGCAGAGCTATCCTCATGCCTCACGAGTGGTCTCTGAAAGACTCTGTTGTGAGAGAAATTTTTCTCAAGTGGGTCAGCCTTGCTGCGATCTTTTGCTACTCCCCAAAACAGCAAGTGCAGAGAATATTTCACTCTATTCCCTTTACCAGGCCAACCCAGCAGAGGACGCTCTAGTCCAAGTTTGGCCCGGGACTTCTGTATGCATTTCCTCCTTCCCACTAATCTCTCAAGTGATACAGAAAGCTATCGCTCAGAAGGCCTCATTGATCCTCATTGCTCCTTACTGGCCTTGACAGGTGTGGTTCCCCTTTCTACATCAATGTCTATTGGGCGACCGTGGCATCTGGACCTAGTTCCAGATCTTTTGATCCATCAGTCGGGTCAGTTACATCGCTCCTCCCCTCTCTGAACCTCACTGCTTGGTTCCTCCAGTTCCAACCTTAGCCAGGCTTCCTCAATTATCTCACTCTGTTCGAGATATATTGATAGCTTCCCATAAATCTTCCACTCGGAAGATTTATTTGAGTAAGTGGAAACGCTTCACATATTGGGCTCAAGGAAGGGACATAGATCCTTTCACTGCTTCCATCCAAATAGTCCTTGATTTTCTAGCTGAACTCTTCCATGCAGGTTCATCTCCTCTACTCTTAAAGTTCAATTGGCAGCTATTTCTAACTTTCATGTGGGTATTTCTGAATCTGCCTTAATGTCCCACAAGCTTTGCAAAGCATTTTTGAAAGGAGTTTTTCTGCTCAGACCTCCTATAAGAAATCCTCCTTCTCCTTGGGACCTAAATTTAGTTCTTACTTCTTTGATTCTACCCCCTTTCGAACCTGCAGCATCCTGTTCTTTAAAACTGCTATCATGGAAGACTCTCTTTCTGGTGGCTATTACTTCAGCTAGAAGAGTTTCAGAGCTTCAAGCACTCAGCTGTCTCTACCTCCTTATCTATTGTTTCATAAGGACAGAGTATCCTTACGAACTAACCCGTCCTTTTTGCCTAAGGTGGTCTCGACGTCAAATCTAAATCAAAGCATTGACCTCCCTGTCTTTTTTCCAGAATATTCCAATAGGTCTGAACAAAAATTACACTGCCTGGATGTTCGTCAATTGAGGTACTACTTGGATAGAACAAAACAATTCAGAAAATCTGATCAGCTGTTTTTCTCCTATGCGGAAAGCAGAAAGGGACTTTCAGTTTCAAAGGTATCATTATCCAGATGGCTAACATCTTTGATTTCCCTTGTATATGAAATTAGACACCAAAAGCTGCCTAATAAACCTAAGGCCCATTCCACCAGAGCTTTGGCTACTTCTTTAGCCTTCCAAGACAGACTGCCTATTGACACCATTTGTGCAGCGGCTACTTGGGCTACTCCTCACACTTTCATTTCTCATTATAAGTTGGACTTAGCTTCTAGGCATAGAGCTAACTTTGGTTCCACTGTTCTCAGGAGTCTGTTCCGTTAGGCCACCCGGGACAAAGTGCTAGGGGCCGGTCCCATCCAGCAAGAATGAGCGAGATAGAGAACTTAACATATAGAAGTTATGTTCTTACCATAACGTTCCATGTTAGTTGTCTTCTTCGCCTTCTTCTTCGTCCCACCTCCTTTCCCCTGGCCTGGACAGACCTAGAGGAGTTGTGATTGTGACCTCTCTTTCTACCACCTCTTTCTTAGGCATATGCTGTTGTGCATATTTCCTGGATCAGGATGTAGGTCACCCTTCTTTCTTCCTGTTGTTAGAGGTGGACTCTGTTTAGAGTTATTCTGTTACTATTATAAGCTGGGGTTAGCTTACAAACGAGATCTGAGGTAACTCTCGCCTAGCATTGTGGGATATAAGGGGAGCCTCGAGCCGGTGGAACCAACTCTCGATCTTTTAGAGTGGCAGTCGGGAGGTCGGCTCCGAACCCATCCAGCAAGAAGAAGGCGAGAAGAAGACAACTAACATGGAACGTTATGGTAAGAACATAACTTCTATTTTTAGAGTTTCAGAACCGAAGTCTTCAACTAAAAGCCAAGTACCCCGTTGGGGAAACTTTTTCTTGCTCTAAACCGATGTCAGTAAAAGTAAATAATTGCATTTCTTGTGGAAAGCAAATACCTCATAAAGATTTTCATTCGTACTGTATTCCTTGCCTAGGCCCTGACCACGACATACCTCGCTGTCAGTTTTGTGCCTTATTTAAACCAAGAACTATCCGTCGTCGGTATCGTTGCGCTTCTAAATACTTTGGTGCTCAGTTCAATTATCCTGATATGTCTTTGGTAAGCCATCCGACTACCGACATTCTGAAAAAACGCAAAGATAAAGGCAGAGACAGGCCGCCCAGTTCGCCCGTACTCAGTGAGGCGCTTTCGCAGCCAATGATACCCGCTACTTCAGATTCGCAGGCCTCTGCTGAGACCCATTTGGAGTCTGGTATGCCACGAGATGCTTCACCAGTGGAACCTGCAGATGTCTCTATCTTGGATGGGTCCGGAGCTGCTGTGCAAGCACCGGCTTCTAAGGGTGTATTCAGGCCTACTGACTTGCACATTAAACTGACGCCATCTTCTTCTTCAAGGCCTAAAACTCAAACCATGCCTAGAAAACTGATGCCCAGACCGCATGGTCAGGCTTCTATGCCTAAAAAACAAATGATAAGAATGACTGAAGATCTTATTATTTTAATCGGGGGAAGCCAACCTTCCCCCTCTAAGAGACTTGGACTGAGTTTGCTTATGATACTTCTGACCAGGATTCTGAAATTTTTGTTTCCTGTGATGACCAGGATTTACCCTTATCTACCTATGAGGATTCTGATGCTGAGGACTCTATTCCCTCTGGTTTCCCCCCAGAGGATTTCTCTTTTGGTGAAATTTTGCATACTCTCAGGGAGCATTTTCGTTGGGATAATCAGGATTTTTCTGATTCTAAAAAGAGGCTTAGGGATTTCTTACTCCTGCCCCAGCACAGGCCTTTAGCTATACCTCCTGTACTGGACATTGTTGATGATGCCTTTTCGGAATCTATCATGGCCCCTGATTCTACCTCCTGCTTCCAGAAAACCTGATAGATATTACAGGGTTCCTGACTCTCACAAGTTCCTTTTCAAAAATTCTACTGCGGATCCTGAAACCGTTTCACAGGGACCCAAGGGCTTTAAGGCTACTACTGCCAAAAATCCTACCCCCTCTGATAGAGACTCCAGAGCATTGGATAGATGGGCTAAGAAGGTATACACTTCTGTAACTTTGGCCATTAGGGCCTTGTATTGCCAGTTTCATATGTTAAAGTATCAGCTGCATATTATTAGATTGCAACAGAAAATTATGTTGATTCCTGATTGTGCTGAAAATAAGGATTTACAGGATTTAATGCATTCCGCTGAACAAGTTGGTAAACATACATTGCAATGTGGTTTTGATTCACTAGAGGCATCTTGCAGGGCTGTGGTAACTTTGTCTGTACTTAGAAGGCATGCTTGGCTTAAGGAGCAATCCTTGCCAGATCATGTTAAAGCGAAATTACTGGATGCTCCCTTAAATTAGGACCGCCTGTTTGGCAACAAGGCAGAAGAAGTTCTTATAAAGATGGAGGAAAAAGCTAAATCTATACAAACTGTTAAAGATTTTTTTACAAGTACAACCTCCAAGATTTAGTAGGCATTGGCCTTCTAAGAATTGATCCTTTCCTGCCTCTTCCAGACCTTCTCAGTCCAAACCCAGATCCAGCAGAGCACCCAGGCTTCAGTGCCAGGGGATGCACAGGACTAAGCAGTGGGGGGCCTCCACTTCCAAATCTGGGAGTAATAAAACTTCCCCCTATGGTAAACGGTCTCAATGACTTCTTTTTAAAACTTCCAAGCACTTCTCAACTGACTGCCCCTTTGGGGGGAAAGATTGCACTTCATGCAAAGAACTGGTGACTCATTACCCAGGACAAATGGGTTTTAAATATAGTGTCCCAAGGATACAGATTTCACTTCCACACGTTACCAATTCCAAACAGTTGGCTGGATCTACCTCCAAATCAGTGGGCAGAGGCCCAAAAGCAAGTACTCTCTCTCTTAAGCATGGGGGCTATTCAGTTGGTACCAGAAGAGGAAAAAGGGACAAGGTTTCTACTCGAGATTTTTCCCAGTACCCAGAAAAGACAATTCATGACATCCTATCCTGGACCTGCCTACTCTAAAAACCTTTTTGTTGATTCCAAAATTCAAGATGCTGACTCTTCACCAGTTGCTTCCTATGCTAAGCAAAGATGCCTGGTTGGCAACACTAAATTTAAAGGAAGCATACCTGCACATCCGAATCAGGGAATCTTGCAGAAGATACCTACGCTTCAAAGCAGGCTACATGCACTATCAGTTCTCTGCACTGCCCTTTGGCTTATCTACTGCGCCCAGGGTATTCACAAAGTGCCTAGCTCCAGTCATTGCTTTTTGCAGGCAAAGAAATATTCAAGTATACCAATACCTGGACGATTGTCTAATTCAGGCAGAAAACCAGGACATACTTTTGAATCATCTGGCTTTTATAGGAAGGGTGCTAACTTGTCTGGGGTACACCATAAATGAAAAGAAATCACACCTGGTACCCTGTCAACAAATTATATTCCTGGGAGCAAGCTTGAATACAACTTCCCAGATGGCTTTCCTCATGCCAGAGAAACAAATTCACTTGACAACCTACTTCAAACAAGTGGCCACAAAAACCCTGCTATCTGCAAGACAAATACTACAAGCCTTGGGGTTCATGGCCTCCTGCATTCTTCTAATTCCATATGCAAGACTGCATACGAGGAAACTACAATGGTATCTAAAAAGCCTATGGTGTCAACATTCTCAGGACATAGAAGCAATGATTCCTGTCATTCCATGTCTACATCTGGAGTTCCTTTGGTGGGCAGAGGCCTGCCACCAAAACAAGGGACTACCATTCACACTACCCCCTGCCACCCAAACTCTAACAGACGCATCAAACTATGCATGGGGGGGGGGGGCGCACCTGGCAGGGAAGTGCATTCAGGGCAAGTGGAACCCAATTCAAATGCGCCTGCACATCAATCATAAAGAAATGTTAGCTGTACAGAATGCTCTGACAGCCTTCAAGGACCACATTCTTCCAGGACAATTAATGGTAAAGACGGACAACACCATTGTTATGTGGTACATAAACAAGCAGGGGGGGGGTACACATTCCTACCCCCTCTGCAGACTAGCCATGGCATTTTGGAACACAGCCTTGAGCTACCAAATGCATCTACAAGCTCAATTCCTGCCAGGAAAACTAAATACACTGGCAGGCAGACTAAGCAGAAACCTCATGTACCCATACGAGTGGAAACTGGAACCAAGGATTTTCAACATGTTGACAAGCAAATGGGGGAGCCCAGATATGGACCTGTTTTCCTCCCCCCAGAACTATCAGTTGGAAAAAGTTTGTGCAAGGTCTCCCCACAGACAAGCTTGGAAAGTGGATGCTCTGTCCTTCAGCTGGAAAAACCCATCAGTTTATGCCTTTCCTCCTCTGCTCTCCAAAGTACTACTAAAGGGCAAACAAGACAAACCAATGATGATTTTGATTGCACCAGCCTGGCCACGCCAACACTGGTACTCCCTCCTGCACACTGTGTCACTGTTGGCCCCATTACACCTGCCTCAGACTCCTACCCTGCTCTCTCAGCAGGAGAACCAGATTCCACACCCTCAGCTTCAAACACTGAACCTAGCAGCCTGCCTAATTACCTAAGCTCTCCTTTACCATCCCTCAGTAAACCAGTGATGGCTGTCATTTTAGAGGCAAGGGGGCCTAGTTCTAGAAAATCTTATGCTGAAAAATGGAAAAGATTCTGTGCCTAGAACCAATCTCAAGGGATAAGCACAGCATTGCCCAATTTACCTCAGACTTTATAATACTTAACTGAGATGCTGCACAAGGGCCTGTCTTTTTCCTCAATAAAAATTCACACCTCAGCCATTTCAGCTCATTATAATACAGAACCTTCCATCTTCTCTCATCCACTACTCAAGCAGTTCCTCAGAGGGGGCAAAAAATTTAAGACCACCAAGGAGAGCTCCAACTTCAGCCTGGGACCTTAACTTTGTATTGGAGAAACTCACTCTTCCTCCTTTTGAGCCAGCTGCTACTGCAGATTTAAAATTCCTTTCTTGTAAAACAGCTACCCTTTTAGCCATCACTTCAGCAAGAAGGGTATCTAAATTACAGGCCCTTATGGCAGTGGAGCCTTTCATCATCTTTCATGCGGACAGGGTGTCCCTCAGGACCAATCCCTCTTTCATGCCAAAGGTGGTAGGTATCCAGTGTAGCCTTTAATCAGTCCATTAATTTGCCAACTTTCTTTCCTAATCCACAGAACAAAGGGGAACGGATACTGCACTCCTTAGATGTGCACAGACAACTTAGATTCTACTTGGACAGGACTAAACCTCAAAGGAAATCTGAACATCTGCCGGTAGCAATTGCTGCAGGGACAGAGGGGAAGGCTATTTCAAAGCAAACCATTTCCAAATGGCTAGGCCATTGCATTCATTTCTGCTTTAAGCACCATGGAAAACCTATCCCACAGGGGATCAGTCCCCACTCAACCTCTACAGCCTTTCTCAGAGGCATCCTAGAAGCTGCTACCTGGAGTTCTGTACATACTTTCACCAAGCATTACCATTTGCCAATTTTCTCTAAATCCAGAGCTGGCTTTGCCACTGTAGTTTTGCAGGGCCTTATAGCTGGTCCTAATGCTATCTAAATTCCTCCTCCCATCCTTAGCTTTGGGAATCTACCCAAATGTAATGACTGCAACAGTGAAACACGAAGAACATAGTACAGTTGTGTACACTTACCATAAATGTAGATGTTAGAGTGTGTGTGTTCACTGTTGCAGTCCTGGTTACCCGCCCTCCAGCCCCCTGACGTCTTTTGGCTGTACCTCTTCCCTCCTTTTCAATGCTTAAAAGCTTCTTGGTGTATTTGCTTTTTTGTTTGAGGTATAACCTTGTATATTTATAGATTTAATTACTTCCCATTAGGGGAGGCACCTGACATCTGGGGCAAGAAAAACTGATGTAATGACGTCGGCTGCATGTTTTATACCCCTAACGACCTGACGTCACGGAAGAGGAGACTGCAACCGATGTAGGACCCAAGATTTGGTTAACCAGGCCGACTGAAGGCTACTGCAAGCAGATAACCCAAATGTAATGACTACAACAGTGAATACACTCGAACATCTACATTTATGGTAAGTGTACACAACTGTACTTTAGAGAGCTTGTTCAATAGTAAAAAGTGAGACACAGTATCAAACGCCTTTGAGACATCAAGAAATAGTGCAGATATATAGCAAGCTTGGTCTGTAGCTCTGTTTACAGTGTTGATGAAGGAAAGCAGGGCTTTAGTTGTGCTGTGTACAGGATAAAAACCATGTTGTGTATTTGTAAGGAGGTTGTTATGCTGTAAATAATTCATGTGCTGAAGATGGATACATTTTTTTCATCATCTTAGAGATGGAGGAAAGTAATGGCTATGGATTGAGAGTTTGTAAGTTTAGTGGAGTTGACTACTTTGTGAATGGGAATGATATAGAACTTTTTCCAGATACTAGGTACTGTGGACTCGGATATGGATCAGGATGTTGACTTGTGCTATGGAATCAACAGCTATTTTTAGGTATGCAGGTGGGAGTTTGTCAGCAGAGGTAGAGCAGGGTTTGAGTTTATACAGTAATCTTTTTATGAGGATTAAAGGTATTGGTTGAAGAGTGAAAGTGGGACGGTTCTCAGAAGGTTGATCAGTGCTGTGGGTAAGGAGGATAAAAAGGATCTGGATCAGGTGAAAGAGGAGTATTTGGGTTAGATGTAGAGGAAGAGTGGGTGAGTATTGGATGTTTTAGTGATAAGATCAGTTATTGATTTTAGATGTTAAACTTGCTGGCAGTTTGAGGGGGGAGCATTTGGTGCAGCCTTGGATTCTTTTTTTGTTCCAGGGTGGAGTAGAGTTGTGATAGTGGCCCAGAATTTTTTTGATTACTTTTGCCCTTCTGCTGACTGTTGTACTAGGCCGCATTCCTTTTTTTCTTTTACGTTTTTGCATTCCTTAGTTAGCTAGAACATGGGATTGTTTTTCATTATTTTATTCGAATTGGAGCAAGGGTATCTAGAATCAGTTATTGAAGTAGTGTACTGCTTCATCTTGAGGCAGAACCTTTAGAGGAGACAAGTTTATTTTGTGTACTAGGTTATTGAACCTTTCATTAGAAAATTTAGAGAAATTATGGACCGATTTTAGGGTATAAGATTTTTTGAGGGGGTGTACTCAAATAGCAAAAGCAGGTAGGTGGTCACTAAGAGTGTTTGGGTGAGTGCCAGTGTTGGTAAAGTAGAAAGGGTGTGAAACCAGGATCCAGTCTAAGGTGGAGTGTTGAATGTATTGTTGTTGTATCTAGTGGAGTCAGAGATAAGTTGAGAAAAGCCATATAGGTTGATGCTGTTAGTGGATAGATGAGATAGTTTGCCAGTATATATTGGTGTCTCATAAAATGATTGTTTTGTGTTGAAATGTTTGGGTGGTCCAGGAGAGTATGCCTTCTAGAGTAAGGATATTGTTACCTGGGTGGATGTATAGAATGATTATGCAGATTCTCTTTGAATTATTAAGGTTTAGGAAGGATATCGGGAGTAGTGCTGTGGAAAAAGTAGGGATATCATTTGTGTATGGTGTGATATTAAGGTTGTCAGAGTACAGTAATGCTAGGCCTCCACCTTTTCTTAGGGTCTTATCTGACCTGAGCAAGTTGTAGTTGTGAGGTAGGAGCTCAGAGTCTGGTATGTTAAGCTTTAGCCAGGTTTCAGTGAGGGCTAGTATGTTGGGCTTGTACTGATCTATCCAGGCATGCAGGGGGGGGGGATATTTTGTTCTCCATAACCATATAAGCCACGACCAGTTCAAGAACAGGAATACCCCAGGAACACCACTTCAAGAACAAGCATTTATTAATGCAAAACGTTCTGGTACCTCACATATATGCATATTTGAAAAGTGTTTTTCCACATGAAATGTTTCTAATTTAAAATGTTCTAGTAGGGTAGGTTTACCCTACTAGACGTACATAAAATGATATATAGTGTATAGTAAAGTGGATTTTTGTATTAAATTAAATTAAATTACATTTTTTATGATATGTAGAATTGTTCTATATGATAAGTTTGATGCTTATGAATTATATATATATATATATATATATATATATATATATATATATATATATATTTTTTTTTTTTTATTTTTTTTATATATATTATATCATTCAGAATGATGCAGTGTGGTATGTTGTTGTTCGTCTTTCGGCTTTTCCTGGTTAGGGGCCGCCACAGCGGAACTCCGGTCCGCTAATGATTGGCAGTAGATTTTCACGAACGCCAAGGTGCCAGCTCGATGTTCAACCTTTAACGAAGGCACGCCCATTTTATGCATGTCTTTCGAACAACCCCCCAACCGCGGGGAGGACATGCAGACTCCACACAGAAGGCACTCCCCGCACTCCAGCCGAGAATCGAACGGGAAAACCTCTTGCTGTGAGGCAACAATACTACCGCTGCACCACCGTGGATGATATGTATAGTTTATAAAAAATATCTTAAAAAGTTTTAAAAAATTTAAATGTTGATGACTTTTTGCCTAAATGGTTAATTATTTAATTAAATTAATTGGAATATTGATAGTTTAACTGATATAAATATATGCACCACCACCAGCATAAATTACAAGGACAAGAGTTGTGTTTAGAATTGTTCCATTAGAAGGCAAGACGCCGAGGTGCCAGAACGTTTTGTATTAATAAATACTTGTTCTTGAAGTGGTGTTCCTGTGGTATTCGTGTTCCTGAATTGGTCGTGGCTTATATGGTTATGGAGAACTTTTTATGAAGGTGTTTCTTGGGATATTTTGTTACCTGTCTTTCTGCTGCTGAGGGTCATAAAGTTTCACTTTTTATGGGTAGATGTGTAGAGATGATTAGTGATGTGGCCAGGGTTAGGGTGTATGTCACTAAATTGAGATAGTAGAGAGAGAAGATAGGAGTATATTTTGTTCAGTTTTTTGGAGGGGGTGGTTGTAAGAGGTATGAGATTGAGTTTATTATGTGTGGAATCCAAGAGTTTATGGATTGAGTAATATATTGAGTAATATGGTAAGTTGTAAGGAAACTGTTGGGGGGAGATGTTCTGGAAGTTGTCATGGTGCATTTGGTTGTTGGAGGTATGTGTTTGTGGGGTAGTTGTTTTGGGTTAAGGTGAGGCAGTGCTGTTATGTGTATAAGTGTTGGTAATATGGAGGTTATTGTGGTTAAGAGTGTTATTGTAGGGTGGTGGTACGTTTGGAAGAAAATAGAGTGAGCTGCTTGCAGTGTGGTAGTAAGGCTTTGTAGGTTATTTATTTATTTATTTATTTATTGACATTTGTTGACTGGGAAAGTCCACTGGGTCAGAAACCCATTTTCAGTTGAGGCCTGGGGAGAAAAGCTCCACAGTTAATCAAATATTGTGCAGAACAAATACAAAGTGAAAGAGCTATACATACATTAGCATAGGGTGGGGAGTAATGGTATATAGTTAATAGATAATTATCAGACTGTATGGATACATAATAACATTCTTTCAATCACAAGAAGGTAATCATAATAATTAGTAAATTGCACATATCATAGATAGGAGAAACAGTCGTATAGAGGAGGAAGAGAATAATGTAACAGAGGGTTAAAGAGTAGGATCTGAGTAGTTAAGTGTGTGAAGTTAAGGGTGCTTACACTGTATTACACAGGTACAGCTGGGATTATTTAAATAGTAGGTTTTTAGTGCAGCTTTAAAGGCAATTAGAGAGTCAAGTTGAGTAATGTATGAGGCGAGGCTATTCTATAGTTTGACAATGTTGTAGGAATTTAGGCATTGTCCTGCTCTTTTGTTGGGTTTAGCTGCATTTAAAAATGTCCTTTCTGAAGACCAGAGGGTTCTAATTGGGGTGTACTTGTATAAGATAGACTGGAGTGCAGGACAGCTATCAGGTTTGAAAATTAGCTTATGAGCAAGTGTTAATTGAGTATAATAGAGATAGTGGTGAAATTCAAGCCAGGACAGGTTTGAGATAGCTTTGCAGTGGTGTGAGCAGCCGGGCATGTTAGAGGTGAATTTTGCTATCTTGTAGTAGCAAAATTGCAGCTTATTATTGAGGGATGTATGGAGGTTGGTGAAAATGGGGCTTCCATACAAGAGGGATGGGATAAGCAAAGTGTTTGCTAGTTTTATCTTAGTTTATTTATATAGGTAGAGTTTGTCTGTAAAGTTTGCCAAGTTTGAAATATGTTTTCTTTACTGTATTGAGAATGTGTTGTTCAAAAGAGAGTTTATTATCAGTAGTGATTCCTAAAAGTTTTACAGATAGCACCTGTTCTATTTTTGTATTGTTATGTAAAAAAATCTTGAATTCTGCAGCTGGAGATTTAATGAAAATAGTAACAATTTAGTTTTTTTGGGGTTCAGCATTAATTGAGTGTCATTTATTCAGGTTTCTATGGATGTGAATGCATCTTGGGTGAACTTGTGGGGGTTAGCGAAATTGTTGGAGGATGAGATGATAGTTGAATCATCCGCATATTGAATTATTATGCTTTGTTGGGAGGCTTTATTAAGATCATTAATGAATATATTAAAGAGTAGTGGTCCTAAAATGGACCCTTGTGGGACTCTTGTGCTATTTGCCATATACTCTGATTGTTGGTTTTGCCATCTAACTGATTGTTGTCTGTCATTTAGGTAGGAGGAAAACCAGATTAATACGCTTAGAGAGCATCCAAGTTTTTCTAAATATTGTAATAACTTAGGGTGTGATACTGTGTCAAAAGCCTTTGATAGGTCTAACAGGAGTACTGAAGTTGATAGGCCAGCATCAAGAGCTTTATTCACAGTATCAGTGAAGGAGAGTAAAGCTGTGGTTGTGCTATGTCTAGGGTGGAATCCATGTTGAGTGGGAGCTAGAAGGTTGTTGTTAATGAGGTGATTTAGTAGTTGGGATTGTATGCATTTTTCTAGGATTTTTGAAAGCGGGGAGAGAGTGGAGATTTGTCTGTAATTTGAGAGATCGTGTGCATTACCACCTTTGTGTAGTGGTGGAGTTATTATAATAGACTCTTTCCACAGTTGGGGGACATAAGATTCAGAGATTGAACGATTAATAAGAATACTTGCAGGGTAAGCTATAGCTTTGGCAGCAAGTTGTAAGTATTCAGGTGGTAAGTTATCAGCGGAGAGTGAGCGGGGATTTAGTTTGATTAGCAATTTTAGAATTAGGGATGAAGGTACTGGTTCATAGGTCTGTACTAGGCTAATGGCCCTGGAGCCTTTACAAGCCTAGCCCATAGGATTACCCTGGCATCATGCCACCCGACCTTAGTTCCTAGTGCCTCTAGAGCCACTGGAGTGATCCCTGGGGTGAACTTTCTATTTCCCATCCACTCATCAAGATTTCTCTTGAAGAGGGCCAGTGAGGTGCTCTGCTTGACATGTATGGGAAGTCTGTTCCATAGCATGGGCAGTCTCTGGGTTATGAACCTGTCCCTCCAGCATGTTCTGTTGATGGTGGTAATGAGGTTGAGGTCTCTGGAGCGTGTGGTGCAGAGGGATTGGGATTTCTTTAGATGTCGCATTTCTAATAGAGCTGAGTCAGACATGGCTTTCTAAGTCAAGCAGGAATTGCCTCTAAGTAGGCGATATGAGACAGAGAATAGTTGGAGATTTTTGAGTCTGTCCATATAGGACAAGTGTTTAAGGCCTAGGATCCTCTTTGTGAGGTACCTTTGCGGCCTCCACAGATGTTGCTGGTGTCTAGTGAGGTACATGCCAAATGGGGCATTGTACTTGATGAGGGAAGAGAAGAGAGAGAGAGACAATGACCTCTTTCTTCCTGGATGCAAAACCCTTAGTAATGAGATGTGCCACATAGAAGGACTTTCTGACCACAGTGGCAACTTGGTGGTCAAAAGAGAGGTTGCTGTCAGTCTGTGTCCTCAGATCTCTTATAATGCTTTCTGTGTTTAGTGGACTGCCATCAATGTGGTAATTCAAAGGAACCGGGTTTTTCCCAAGGGGATGACACATTTTTTGGCATTGAGCTTAAGGCCATGGTTTTGACACCAGTCTGTGTCATTGAGGCCTTTTTGTAGGATGTCAGCATCACTTGGGGAGTTAATAATAGCTCCCAACCTGCAATTGTCTGCCAACTTTGTCAGCCAGATTCTCTTCGTATTGGCCTGGACTTCAGAGAAATAGATACCAAACAGGAGAGGACCCAGGACTGAACCCTATGGGACTCCAGTCGTGACTGGTCGGCAGTCTGCCTTGGAGTCAGCTACTTTCACACTTTGTGTTCTATCTGTGAGCCAGTTTGCAACCCACCTAGTGATATAGGGGTCGATGCCTAGTTTAGTGAGTTTTTCTATGATTCCTGAGTGGGGAATGGTATCAAAGGCCTCAGGCAGATCAAGTAGGCTGTATGAACCACCTTGCCTTCATCTACAGCTCTGGTGACTGACTCAAAGAAGTCGACCAAGTTGAGCAGGCATGCTCTACCCTTCAAAAAACCAAACTGTGTAGGATCCAGAGTTTGCAGATTCCCTATATCCTTGTTTATTAGATCCATGATGATGCGTTCCATAGGTTTGCATATCAGACTTGTCAGTCTAATTGGGCGATAATTCCCGGGGTCTGTAGTTGCTCCTACTTTGTGGAAAGGGATGACTGTAGCAGTGCGCCATTTGGTAGGGACAAAGCCTGAGGCGAGGCTGTGATTGAACAGGACACACAGGTGAGGTGCCAGTTCACTCTGTAGTTCATGTAGTACACAGCCAGGGATATTGTCAGGTCCCATAGAAGCTGTATTCTTGGCCTTGGACAGTGCAGCAGTAATACTGGGTGCCAGGCAATCTACTGCTATTGTGATTGGTCCTTTGCGGGGAGAGGTGAAGTTAGTACTGAATCTGTCGGCCAGTATATTGGCAATATCTGTTGGCTCGGTATAGGAGGCACCATTGTGCATTAGCTCAGAGTAAATCTGGATATTTCTGTGGAGATTCTTTACATAACTATAGAAGGCCTTGTGATTGTCTTTACTATCTGCTGCAATTCTGTTTTCATAGCTAGCTTTAGAGGATTTGTTGAGGGATCTCAGCCTTTTGTTGAGGTCGATAAGGGAGTTTTTCCAGTCTTGGGACTTTGCCTTATTCCGCATCAGTTTCCTCCTTCTGTTGTAGAGTTTGTTTATGGCAGGGGACCACCAGATTGGCTTCCTTTTATTTGAGGAGAGTGTCTTAGTTCTGTTGGGTATGGTGAGATCCATGCATTTGTATACATGTTCGTACAGTGTATTGGTGTATAATTCGGCGGTCATGTGACTATTCTCCATTTGCATGGGTGCTGTGAAGTTCGACACCTCTGTTTTTAGGAGCCCAAAGTTAGCTTTGGAGAAGTTTTTCATGCTGGTTACCTTTGTGGGGGGGTGGTGGATTTCCAAGGTGATTAGTTTGTGGTCGGAACTAACCATGGAGGAGTTGACTATTGGTGTAGAGCAACAGTCTCCCATCTTAGTAATGACCAGGTCAAGGATGTTGCTACCTCTAGTGGGGGTAAAAACGAGCTGGTCCAGAGCATTGGAATGAATGAATTCCAAAAATCATTGGGCAAGTGTATTGAAGTACCAATAGTACATGAGTAGTTTTCCCAGTTAATGGAGGGGTAGTTGAAGTCACCCAGTATGAGAGTGTTTGGTTGGACCCTAATATTCTGCAGGGTGCTTAAGAATGTGGAGTGTGAGTCTTGGGACATGGTTGGGGGACCTATAGCAGGCTACGACCTAAATCATTGTCTTACCCAGTGTTAGCTGCACCTGAAGCATCTCAGATGCATTATGTTGGGCTACCAGTCTGGAGGTGTGCGCATCCTTTATGAATATGGAAACACCACCACTTTTGGAGCTTCGATCCAAGTTCTGGGGCCAAAATGTGTAGAATGAGTTATAGCCTGGTAGTGCAGGGGGTGCTTTCTGCTGCCTTGAACCAAGTCTCTGTTACAGTACAAATGTCGATGTTCTCCATTTTAAGGAGTGCTTCGAGCTAGTGCATTTTGAGATTTAGACTTCTAGCATTGAGCAGCATGACTCTTAGATTGCATTTATTTGTAGCTGTTACGGTGGTAATTTGGTCTTTGGAACACCGCCTAAAACAGACAATATAGGGGTTGCAAGAGGTATCCGGAGGCCCAGGGGTGACAGATGCAGGCCATCTCTGGCAAAGTATTAAGGTTTGTCAGTCATGTCATCCCAGGCAGACAGATACTGGATCCCCTTAGAATGACACCAGAAACTTAGCCAATTGTTGAACTCAATCATTTTCTGCTTGCACTGTGGTATCATTCTGGGTGATGGTAGGATGCTGCTGAGGGCTAGAGTCATACCTGGCTGGGCTACATAATCCAAGAGCTCCACCATGTCTCATTTCATATAGTCCAGGGAGGTACATCTCAGGTCATTCACACCCACATGTACAATGACAGAGTCATATTTGTACCTGTTGTTGAGGGACCTGAGTGCATGCGTTATATGGCGGATCCTGGCACCTGGCTGGCAGCTGACTGTTACTTTCTCCTTATTCAACCTAGTGACTGGGACATCAGTGTGCCTCACTATCCAGTCACATATGACTAGTGTGTTGGGCGTGCTGTTTTGCCTTAGGGGCTTTGGTTGAGTGTCAAACTGTTTAGCAGAGTTATGTGTCTCGTCATTAGTGTTGTGTTGTGGTGGCCAGGTGCGTTTCTGCCTTGGAGGTCTCTCCTGTTTGTGTAGATTTTTATTGAGAGCCTCCGCGAAGGTGGGTGTGTGGTTTGTGTTTTTATGTGAAGGCAGTGCTGGTGTGTGTTCTGGAGGTCTATATGTTCCATGTGGTGTGGTGCAAGTGTTGACCTTCTCCTCTTGACCAGCTATTCCGGTCTTGGCTGGAGAGTGCGTGGCTTCCAATTTGGATATATAAGTGCATCTCTCACAAGTTTGAGTGTTGGGAGGTAAGAGGAGAGGGTTGTCAGTGTACATGAGGCAGTTGCTACATTGCCTCAGGATGCCCAAGTTCACCAGGTTAATAGGAGAAAGCACAGGGAACTGACCTTTAGACATGCCTGGAGGGGTGGGCATTAGTAAATACTGTTGCTGTTTCCTTGTAGAACATTTAGTGCTGTTAGCACTTTTGTGTGCTACAATAATTGCTACAAGAAGTTTGGTAAAGTGCTGAACTAATAAGCTAGTAAAAGAGCAGGAAAGGAGAGAACTAGCAGATCTAAGGGAAAAATTGAAGAGCAGACTTTGGCACTGCTCAGAAGCTTACAGACAGTTCTGAATACAGCAAATCTGTATCTGGACTAGATTAGTTACAGGAAAGGTTGGAAAGAAGCGCAGATGTGGAATTTTAATCCAGAAAGTTGAAAGAGATGGAAAAAACTGCCCAAACGGCCAGTAAGCTACTATTTCTGGGCCAGAAACCACTCTTCCTGTGGTAGATAGGCTACCTAGTACTTACCACTCCCACTGATAAGCTAGAAGGTTTCCCTCCAACACAGAAAGGCTTGGGGGGCTCAGAAGCATATAAACAGTCCTGGATATAGCAAATCTGTACCTGGACTAGACTAGTTACAGGAAAAGCAGGAAACAAGCACAAACGCAGGCTTTTAAACCAGAAAGATGAAAGAGATGGAAAAACTGCCCAAACGGCCAATAATCTACAATTTCTGGGCCAGAAACCACTCCTTTTGTAGTAGATAGGCTACCTAGTGCTTACCACTCTCACTGATAAGCTAGAAGGCTTCCGTCCAACACAGAAAGGCTTGGGGGGCTCAGAAACTTGCAAACAGTCCTGGATACAGCAGATCTGCATATACAATATTGAATCTGAAAATCAATACAAAATGCTTGCAAGAAATTGGCAGAGACAGTGTGACAAAAACTGTGGAAGACTACCAAATTTGTAAGCTTAAATGGAAGACAATAAAAGCCATATAAAAATTAATTTGCAAACTGAAGTCATTGGGTTAAGCAAATGAACCAAGGTCTTCGTATTGTTTGTGGTTAAGAAAACAACCTCTCAGCACAAAGCAGCAGATATATTAAACATCACATACAGAATGTTGATCTTGAGTTCCCAGACACCCGGAGAAACCATAAAGCAGCCTGAATGTGTCGCCATTTTTCAGTGCTTCAGGAATCTGTTGTATCCTTGTTCTTTAGTTCAGCACCAAATGCTTTCCAAGGATCAATGCATGGCAGAAGTAGTTATTCCTAAAGTTAAATATACACTCGGTAATAGATGAACAAACTTCAGAGCTCAGTAGCTCCATATCACCCCGTTAAATTGTACATTCCTGCAGAACATGCATATGTACACCAAGTTACATCACTGCATTTCCAAAGTGTATGATTAGTGTGC